>NC_139959.1:1822007-1839507 GCF_963454915.1 Gymnoscopelus microlampas | reverse complement strand
TCGTAGCTGTGACCGTGGTGAATACCAGCCTGGATGGACCCAGGAGACCCTCTGTCTGCAGCAGAAGATCTGTGATGAGGGTCCGTACCAAATGTTCATAAACAACAGGGTAACAACCAGGGTAACACTTTACTTAAAGGTCGGGTCTATAATGCATTATAATCGCCTTTATAATGCTTTATAATGCACTTTTATAACACTCGTTACAAATGTTTATAATTATGCATAACGACTTATAACAAAGACACTTTACAACTGACTAAGTTGATAGTTATAATTTGCTGTTCCGCTGAGCTTATAATGCATTATGACCATCATAATACGTCATAAACCTAGTTATAAGTTGCATAATTATAGACATGTATATATCGAGTGTTATGAAGCCTTATAAGAGCATTGTAATGCATTATAAATGTGATTATGATGCATTATAGACCCAACCTTTAAGTAAAGTGTTACCCATACAAGCCTTTCCACATGACTTTGAGAGATCTTTTACTAAAGTATCAGTATCTAATGTAATATTTTATATGAAGGCGCTCGTCTCATATCTCTGACCGCCATAAAGCATTAAAGTATAAAACATTATAAAACGCTTTCCTGAAACAAATCCAAGTCCTAAAGACACATAAAGGAATTTAGTTTTATTTTAGAGGAATTGGGAGCTTACTGTCTAGTTGAATGAATCACTTCAACCCGATACACAAACAGCCAAAATAGCTGATCTACAAGCTCACTACCCATCGCAACGTGATGCGTTGTGAGCTCGCCGAATGTTTACCTATTATGACATGCACAAAATAGTCTGTAACCGGTCCATTTGGTTCATTTGTACACCCTCACTCCCTTTATGGGTCATTTAGCTCTGACCTTTGGCCTTGGCCTTTGCCCTCCTCCAGGTAAGGGTTTCATGCCCCGGCGTGAGAACCTCCTGGCAGAGGAGCCCTGCCACTGTCGACCCAACTTACAGTGTTCCACCATCAACTGTGAGTACTGTGAGAAGATCCCTGTCTGTAGACCTGGACAAGGACTGGAGGCTGATCCAGGTGAGAGAGACAAACACACACTTAAACACGCACGCACGCACGCACACACACACACACACACACACACTTGAGTGAATTGATGTCCTTCTAATGTGTTTTATTGGCTGTCATTGTCTCTATCATTCATAAAATCGTGCTGAAAGTAACAACGATATCATTTACGTCTGTAGTTGTCGTTATAGTTGTGGTGTGGACTCTGCCATCCACTTCAATTAGACGTGTTTTAAAACCCCAAACGTTGACGTTTGGGGTCACAAAGTCACAATATGCCTTTTTATCATGCTCAGTGTGACCGGCGCTTTAGGCATGACTCAGGACGGTGGTCCTTGGCTCAGAATCAGTTGAGACCCCCCGTGCTATAGGGCTTAACCACTTAAACCCTATTTATGGTTGACTGGAGTCCCTCAGGGCTCTATACTAGTGTATTTTCAGTTTTCTGTTATTGCTGGAAAAGCACTCGCTGACACTAGCCGATTGGCAAAGCTCACAGCGCGTTGCGTTGCGAGCTATTTTCCTGCAAAAGCTTACCCCACAATACGGATTGTGGGGTAAGCTTTGGTTAAAACAGGCCCCAAACAACACTGTCTCACCAAAAAAAAAGGCATATTTAGACTTTTTGGGAACATTTTGACCAAGCGTCAACATATGGCGTGAAGTCAGAAAAAAAGTCAGAGTATGACTTTCGGGGAATATATGATGTACGATTCTGTGTCTATCATGACATACCTCGGGCTGAGTCGGCTCAAAGCCAACATGTGCCTTTTATGCCACCCCCCCCCCCCCCCCCCCCCCCCCAAGGTGTGTAATTGGGTATTAAACTTTCAGAGGACATTGTGTTGTCCTTTGGTCACTGAGCAGTCACACTCAAGTCACCGGGGCTTAAACGACACAGTGAAGGGCACCTTGATAGTAATGTAGTTATAATATAACTAATGGTACAGTACATTAGCCGAGGACCTAATAGCAAGGAATAGAGCATATTATTCCCCTCCATTTAAGAATGCCAATGTGTTACTAATTAAACTTCCCCCTGGTCGGTCGCAGATTTTTCCCATACGGCTGATGAATGTGTAATGCGGCCTTGCTTTCATAAAGTGTCCTCTCTCTTAAATAAACGCTGCCCCTGCTGTTCAGCTGTGCCGCATGCGCGTAATTACACCCACACATCTAGTATGCACACAGGTGTGCTAATTACAGTACATACTGTGTATATATAATTTCCCACATTTCCCAACAGACTGGGAAAATGTGGGAAAGAAAGCAAATAGTCACGCCGACACCCACCAAAGAGCGGAATTCTCTGAAGTGGTTTTAGTGCTAGATTGGACGGACCGCTGGACTCTCAGCTGAATAAAGAATGGTTTTACATGCATGACTTTTGACCCAAAAAAAAAGGCAGGTAGGGGGCGCACGGGTGGCACAGCAGTATAAGCTGCCTACCACTGCAGAGTCTAGGGGGTGGGGGTGGGGGTGGGGGGGGTCGCGAATCCACCGCACTACGTCCGGCTTGCTGATCGTGACCACAGTTGGCCAGCGTTCGGGGGAGGGAAGCCGGGCGAGTAGGGTATAATTTGTCGTATTGGTATTTTTCACCTACTCCTAGTAGGTGAATAGGTTTATTTGTGAGGACCGTGGCTCTGTGTAGTGGACAAGCACAAACAATGTTGCCAGGTCTGCTTATCATAATTTCCCCCCAAGATTGTATTTGAAAAGAGCAGATCTACAAGGTCACAGCGCGTCGCGATGCGACGCGTTGTGAGCTTGTAGATCTGCTATTTTCAAATAGCTGATGTAAATGTTTCAAGTGCTCATGTGGCCCAAAGACGCTTCTTTTGGGCTTGTTTTCCTAGACCTGGTTGCTTGTTTCTGTCACAGAATCTGGCAACACTTTGCGCAAACGCGCACGATCGCGCGACCACGTGAAAACACAGGGACCATTAATTGAGAGACCTTCAGTGGGTTGGCGGCATGTTGATTTTTCCCACATTTCCCGGTTGAAATTGACCATATTTCATGTTTTCCTACATTTACCATAACACGTATACACTGTACTGTATGTACTCAGTATCTTGCTGTGTTTTGTACCCCCAGACTCAACCAATGGCAGGAGAGTGTGTGTGCCGTGTAAGAAAGGGTTCTTCTCTCCCGACCTTACTGCACAGCCCTGTAAACAGTGGACCAAGTAAGCACACACACGCGCGCGCACACACACACACACGCACGCGCACACGCACACGCACACACACACTCCGTTTGTATCTTTAGAAAGGAAAGGAACATTTAATTAAAGACGTATCCTTGTCTGACCAGCAGCCAGCTGTTATGACTAACACACACACACACACACACACACACACACACACACACACACACGGACACACACACACACGGACACGGACACGGACACACACACACGGACACACACACACGGACACACACACACGGACACACACACACACACACGGACACACACACACGGACACACACACACGGACACACGGACACACGGACACACGGACACACGGACACACACACACACACACACACACACACACACACACACACACACACACACACACACACACACACACAGACACACACACACGGACAGACTGGAAAACTGGCAACGGAAATAAAAGCCATGACTGGTTGCAATGCCACTGCGATGCACAGAGAAGCAAGTAAATGAAGAAGCTTAGTGAGTGTGTTGTTTTTGTGTTTGTGTGTGTGTGTGCAGCTGTAAGGCTCTGAGCAGGAGTGAGAGGCAGCCAGGCGGACCCCAGACCGACGCCATATGTGGACCACCCATCTCTGGTACGGTACTGTATACGCCACTAGGCCTGCATGCTCTCATTGTCGTACAAATAACTGCCATTAATGATTTAAATGTGTTTTTGGTCTTGTACAGTACATTGGAACATATGAATCAAAATTACGTTCCTCTTTGCCTTTTAGGCATTGTACACAAAACTTACACAGGGCAGATAATATGACAAATAACTTACAGTAGATATACAAAGAAATGACTGACAAATACCTCAAAGCAAAATAAATAATGTACTATGGCCAAAACAGGTCGCGCATTTAATACGTTTATACCTTCAAGGATTTTCGAAAGTAGCAAAAATAGCAGATCTACAAGATCACAACGCATCACTTCGCATCACGACGAAAATACTAAAGTAAAAAAATACTGTAGCAGAAAAAACCCACAGACAGACTTAACCACTTTCAACCTGGTATCCCTATTTGTGGCATTTAGGCAAAATTCTTCAACAATGTGCATGATTTTTCAGAAAATAAATAAAATAGCAAACATAGCCATCTACAAGCTCACAACTTGTAGACACACGTTGTGAGCTTGTAGATGACATTTCTTTTGGTAAAGAGATGTTGCAGAGGGAAAACAGGATCGCTTTGTGAGCTTGGAGCTTTGTGAGATTGTGGACCTGCTATTCTTTGGCTATTCCAATGCTGTCCTAAAATGTTGACGTCCTCACAAGTATAGTAATACAAACCTGTGTGTGTGTGTGTGTGTGTGTGTGTGTGTGTGTGTGTGTGTGTGTGTGTGTGTGTGTGTGTGTGTGTGTGTGTGTGTGTGTGTGTGTGTGTGTGTGTGTGTGTGTGTGTGTGTGTGTGTGTGTGTGTGTGTTTACAGATCCAACCTTCTGGGTCATCGTGTCTGTACTGTCAGTCATCACCATTCTCTCTCTTCTGATCCTGCTGCTGTTCTGCTACAAGGACAAACTCAAGCTACTGTCTGGTACGTCAGTCACCTCACTGTCACCTCACTGTCACCTCACTGTCACCTCACTGTCACCTCTCTGTCACCTCACTGTCACCTCTCTGTCACCTCACTGTCCTGCTGCTGGTTCTGTGTTTCTGTTCTGCTACCGCCAGGAAAACGTGGCAGAATATCAGTTTTGGTCAGAACTGATTGAAAATAACTTTTAAACTCACATAAAAATCATTTTAGAAGTGAGATTGGTAAATTCCGTGGCACCACAGCATTCCACCGCACCGCTGGACTGGCGGCATGGCACCCTATAGGGTGCCACGGCACCCACTTTCAGATATCCTGCTCTACACTGTAAATAAAACTAAAAAGACTGCTTCCATGTCAGTCCTCAGAGCTCTGCTTTCTAGAAGTATTCTGCCCTTAAGAGTTTTTCTTTTCCACGATGAGAACTACTGTAAGTGAACCGAGCCGTGCCATGAAACATATTTCACAGGTTCTGGAAGTGTTTCCATACACTACGGCTGGGTTTCAGATAGGATTCTCAGAGCCTAATTTTGGCCCTGCTCAGGAGGTGGTAGCCTACTAACCCTGTTCTGGGAACCCACAACTCCAATAATGTTTTTTTTTTCTTATACAGTATGTACCTCCCCCTTCAGGAATATTTCTGGTTATAATGGTAGTGTAAACAAAACAAAACATCACACACAGAACTTAACTGGTCTGGAAAATGTTCAGGTTAGGGAAAGTTTTGGATTAACCCTTTGCAGTGGACGAAGGGTTTGTAGTGTGTACCCATTCATTCACTGTTTCAGTTTTTTGTGTTTTCTCTGTGCAGTGAACTTGTCTCTTCTCTGTTCAGTGAATGTGTCTCTTCTCTGTGCAGTGAACTTGTCTCTTCTCTGTTCAGTGAATGTGTCTCTTCTCTGTGCAGTGAACTTGTCTCTTCTCTGTTCAGTGAATGTGTCTCTTCTCTGTGCAGTGAACTTGTCTCTTCTCTGTTCAGTGAATGTGTCTCTTCTCTGTGCAGTGAACTTGTCTCTTCTCTGTTCAGTGAATGTGTCTCTTCTCTGTGAAGTGAATGTGTCTCTTCTCTGTTCAGTGAATGTGTCTCTTCTCTGTGCAGTGAATGTGTCTCTTCTCTGTTCAGTGAATGTGTCTCTTCTCTGTTCAGTGAATGTGTCTCTTCTCTGTGCAGTGAATGTGTCTCTTCTCTGTTCAGTGAATGTGTCTCTTCTCTGTTCAGTGAATGTGTCTCTTCTCTGTGCAGTGAACTTGTCTCTTCTCTGTGAAGTGAATGTGTCTCTTCTCTGTTCAGTGAATGTGTCTCTTCTCTGTGCAGTGAATGTGTCTCTTCTCTGTTCAGTGAATGTGTCTCTTCTCTGTTCAGTGAATGTGTCTCTTCTCTGTTCAGTGAATGTGTCCCGTCTCTGTTCATTGAACTTGTCTCTTCTCTGTTCATTGAACTTGTCTCTTCTCTGTGCATTTAATGTGTCTCTTCTCTGTTCATTGAATGTGTCTCTTCTCTGTTCATTGAACTTGTCTCTTCTCTGTGCATTTAATGTGTCTCTTCTCTGTTCATTGAATGTGTCTCTTCTCTGTTCATTGAACTTGTCTTTTCTCTGTGCATTTAATGTGTCTCTTCTCTGTTCATTGAATGTGTCTCTTCTCTGTTCATTGAACTTGTCTCTTCTCTGTTCATTGAATGTGTCTCTTCTCTGTGCAGTGAACTTGCGGTCCTGTGTTCAGAACCTGAAGAGGACGAGGATACAGCAGGTAAGGTATGGAAGTTGTAGGGCAACAACAACAACTCTTTATTCATGAAAATCTTGTGTTGTCTCCGCTCTGAACATGTTTGATTATTGAATCCCCTCACGTCTACAGAACATGCAAATGACCTCCTGCACGTAATCCCTCCTATTCATACTGCATTATGTAATATCATTCAATCTTAATGAGGACTCAACTCCTGCTCTGAAGACCGAGTAGACTCAGGGCTTGGCATCCTGTTGTTTGTTTGTTTTTATTGTCATCGTAGTCGGTGTGCCACATTAAGTTTAATTAGGCCGATGAAACCACAAAATAAAATATTTCCAACAGTTTTTAATTATCCCTATTATATAATGCTGTAAATTGTAAGAAAATAAACTTTTTCATTCCCATCAGGGCATTATAATCAGCGGTGGAAAAAGTACTAAAATGTTTTACTTAAGTAAAAGTATCAATACTGCAATGTAGAAATACTCTGTTACAAGTAAAAGTCCGGAATTCAAAATGTGCTTGAGTAAAAGTACAAAAGTATTGGTATCAAAATGTACTTAATGTGCCAAAAGTAGAAAGTACTCATTATGCAGAATGTCCCATTTCAAGTTTTCAAATTTTATACAAATCGTTTGAAAATAGCAGATCTACAAGCTCACGATGCGTTGCATTGCGATGCGTTGCATTGCGATGCGTTGCATTGCGACGCATCGTGAGCTTGTAGATCTGCTATTTTCAAATGGCCGAAATGTACAGTATATAGGCCGGAAGTGGGTAGTGTATGTTTTGTAATAATAATCAAAATCTACAAAGTAACTAAAGTTTTCAAATAATTGCAGTGGAGTAAAAGCACAATATTTACCTCTGAGATGTAGTGGAGTAGAAGTAAAAGTACTGAAAATTGGAAATCCAGTAAAGTGAAAAAATACCTCAACATTTTGCTTAAGTAAAAGTACTTAGTTACGTACTTTCCACCACTGATTGTAATGACCATTAGACGCAGAACAATAACCCACACACATCTCCCAGACTCCCAGCCCATCATATTCATCAGTCAAGAGTTTGCATATTTGGACACGTCGTGTATGATTGACTCTGCCTCGTCCCGCTTGATCTTTGAAAGACGCCTCGTGTTTAGTCTCAAAGTGGCTGCTTAATCACAACATTTTCAAGACACGAAACATAAACAAAACCATATTTGTCTGTCCGTGAGGGCTGGATTTGCCCACACAGCTATTTTAGCTTTTTCCTTTGCCACTTTTTTTTGGCCCATTGTTCTCGGAGCCAAAACTGCGGCAGTGTGATTGCGCCATCCTTGTGAGCTGGCGTGTGACGTACGTGCCGTACATGCTCACAATGGGCTACATGCTCGGAGGCGTACACGCAACGCTAAAATAGCATAAGCGTCGCTGTCGGGCGGAAACGGAGATCAAAACTGTTACTTTACAGATCTACAAGCTCACAACACGTCGCGAGCTTGTAGATCGGCAATAGATCTGCAATAGGGCGTCAATTTAAAAACATTTACTTTTGGTATACTTAACCACTTATAAGACCGGGAAAGCATCTTGCCGTTTTAGATTTGAACCACTTTTTACCGTTATCTTATACTTTGGCTATTCAAAAATAGCAGATATACAAGCTCATAGCGTGGCACCGAGTGCCGCGCTATGAGCTTGTAGATCTGCTATTTTTTGAAAAATCATGAAAATGTGTGCGAATCTTTGAATATATACATTTTTAAAGCAAACATTTGTAACTCAAATCTTTGCTTCTGGGGGATTCTATGAATGTCTTCTAAATCCTAACAGTTTTTTGAAAAAAACGTATGTTGCTATAATCAGTGGTTCTCAAAATTTGTCATGTCAAGGATCCCCAAAATGATATGTATTTGGCCGCGGACCCCCATCTCAAAATATTTTGTTCCAGGGACCCCCTAGAAGCAAAGAATTGAGTTAAAAATGTTCGCTTTCAAATATATATATATATATATATATTCAAAGATTTGCACAAATAATTTTCACGATTTTTCTAAAATAGCAGATCTACAAAACTCATAGAGTGGCACTCGGTGCCGTGCTATGAGCTTGTATATCTGCTATTTTGGAATAGCCAAAGTATGAAATAAAAGTTAAAGTGGTTACACACGTTCCTGTACACATTTTGAAAGAGCAGCTTTCATTGTAACTGTCGCAAAAGTAGTTGAGTGACATTTGACCAGCGAGTATCTATACCAGGGGTCTTCAACAGGGGGTCCGGGACCCCTAGGGGGTCCTCAGAGTTACTATAGGGGGGGCGCCAAATCTTTGTGTGATATGATTGTTTTCACCTTAACCACTTCAACCCTTGCATCCCTTTTCTGAGGAGAACTTTAGCCAAATATAGCAGATCTACAAGCTCACAACGCCTCCAAGCTCACAACGCCCCGCGCTGCGAGGCGTTGTGAGCTTGTAGATCTGCTATTTTTGGCAAAGAGGTATAGGTGTAGAGGGGGAAAAAAAGTTTCATCTGAAACACAATTTTATACAATATAGAGGGGGTCCCTGCTTCATCTCTCTCTCAGCTAGGGGGTCCTTGGCCTGAAAAGGTTGAAGACCCCCGATCTACACTTTGACCCATGTGCTGGGTTGGGTCCACCACTGCTTATACTCGTGTCTCTCTTGTGCCGCTTTTTAGGAGACCCTGGCTCCTCTCTACCACAGCGGGGGTGCGGGTGGAGGTGCAGGGGGTCCCATAGGGGGTCCCGGGGGTCCCGACTGCACGCCCTGCGAGACCACCAAGCTGGTGTGTGAAGCGGCACGCTCCCCTCCCGCCGCCCCGTGCGCCTACCCCCCCCTCACCCCGCTCCCCGAGATCAAGGTGTCGCTGCCGCCGCACACGCCCCTCATCACCACGGCAACCGCGGAGGAGGAGGAGGAGGAGGGGCTAAAGGTGAAGATAGACATGGAGGTAAGCAGTGGTGTAAAGTAACTAAGTACATTTACTCAAGTGCTCTACTTAAGTACAATCTTGAGGTACTTTAACTTTACTGGAGTATTTCCAATTTTCAATACTTTTACTTCTACTCCACTACATCTCAGAGGCAAATATTGTACTTTTACTCCACTACAATTATTTGAAAACATTAGTTACTAGTTACTTTTCAGATATAAATGACGATATTATGAAACATACATTAACCACTTTAGCCCTATTTTACACATTTGAAAATAGCAGATCTACAAGCTCACAACGCGTCGCGTTGTGAGCTTGTAGATCTGCTACTTTCAAACATTTTCGTACTTTTACTTTTGGTACTTTAAGTATATTTTGATGCCAATACTTTTGTACTCTTACTCAAGTAACATTTTGAACACAGGCCTTTTACCTGTAGCAGAGTATTTTTATATGTGGTATTGCTGAGTACTTCTTCCACCACTCATTATAATAAGGTACAATTTCTGTCTACTCACTCTGTGTCTCAGAGGAGGGCTGCGGACAGTTCAAAAACCTGCCTACCAGTGACATCATATTTAGGCAGGTTTAGTCATTGCAAAATGTATGTATTTGTATTTTATGGTTTATTGATGCGATGGACAATAGACAATAGATAGATAGATGCTTGCGGAACTCAGCTTCGCCACTGTCGTGCCAATAACCCACCCTCTCGTGTAATGTTGCTCAAATAACATACAATGGCCAAAATATACCTTATTTAATCAAAGTAGTGGAAATATAATAGAACTATGAGCTTACAATGTCACACATTGTTTGCTTGTAGATCTGATATTTCGGATTTTTTTTAAATAAAAGAAGGTTTTTCAACAACGCGATAATTCATCTCAAATAATTTCAATCAGGCGATCATGTGATCATTGTGACAGGCCTGCACGGAGGACGGGAGCGAGGGATCGGGTGAGCCGGAGGAGGTGACGGAGGAAGAAGAGGAGGAGGAAGAGGAGGAGGAGGCGGCCTGCGCCTCGCCGCTGTGGGCGGGGTCGTGCGTGTGCGTCACGCCGGTCCGCCAGCCGCTGGAGGTCGGCGAGAACGAGGACTGCAGCCAGGCGGTGGGGGGGCCGGTCGTCCCGGGACACTGCATGTGCGGGGGGCCGGAGGGAGAGCGGGACGGGTGCGTCGGCGACGGGAACTCGGGGGCGAGCGAGAGGAGGGACGAGCGTGCGTCCAAGGCCAGCTCGTCCGAGAGCGAGGCGGGCGATGACCCGTCTTTGCGCTCTCTCTCACCGCCAAGGTGATTATACTGTAGTTAACTGAAACGAAATAAAGAAAACTAAAATGGCTTTACAAAAAGTTAAAGATAACTAAATTAAACTGTATTGTGTGTTTACAAAACTAACTAAAATCACAGAGATAATGTCCTTAATTTTTTTTTTTAGTCCCTCCGTCACGGGGATCACAGGCTGTCAAGTCCTGTGACAGGGAAGATCATGTCAGGCCCTGTGACAGGGATGTCAGGCCCTGTGACCTGGCCTTGTGACCTGGCCTTGTGACAGGAATATCAGGGATGTCACAGGGCCTGCACTTCCCTGTCAGCTCCGGGCAGTCCCCAATCATGGCAAACCTGCTTTAAAAAAAACGAATTGACTGACATTGAAAACAAAAAGTCAAAACTAAATAAAAACAAAAAAAGTCGAAAGCTAAACTATAATAACCCTGCTCCCTCCAGCCCGTCCCGCGAACTCTGCGTGCCCTTGTCCCAGGCCGGCCCGGAGGTCAAAGTTCACCTTCCAGCGAAGGGGGAGGAGCCAAAGGGACTGACGAGCCTGGACTCCGCCTCGACGGCGGAGACCACGCCCACCATGACCTCCACGGTGTCCTGGTTTAACCCCTCGCTGGCCTCCTCGTCCGTGGGCGACCTCTACCAGGAGGCCTGCGGCGAGGAGGACCGGCAGGAGGACCTGGGACTTTCCTGGAGGCACGGCCCGGGAAACAAGCTCTCCTCCGGCGAGTCGGAGCTGGAGTGTCCCCCGGAGAGCCTCCAGAGCCAGCTGGTTGAGCCGGCTCTCACCTCAGGTATATGTTTTTAACCCTTTTTGAGACCTGAAGCCGATTCTACATGTCTCCTAAATCTCAACAGTTTTCTGAAAAACGTATGTTTCATATGTGGTGTTCAATCTTTTTTATGTCAAGGACCCCCAAAATGATATGTATTTGGTCGACGATTTGAGTTAAAAATGTTCGCTTTAAAAATATATATATTCAAAGATTTGCACACATTTTCATGATTTTTCAAAAATAGCAGATCTACAAGCTCGTAGCGCGGCACTCGGTGCCGCGCTATCAGCTTGTATATCTGCTATTTTTGAATAGCCCAAAATGTAAAATAATGCTTTTTAGCTCAAATCTAAAAATGACACAGTTCCAGGTCTTAATGGGTTAAACCACTTAAGCCCTATATAATATAACAGTGGTTCTCAAACATTTTTATGTCAGGGACCCCCAAATTAATATGTATTTGGCCATGGACCCCATCTGAAAATATGTTGAGCCCTTACAAGATTTACGTTGCAAAATTAAAAAAAAACATTCCACAATTTTGTATTTTTTTCGAGATTTTGTTTTAAATAGCAGAGCTTGTAGATTGGCTGTTTTCAAATAACCAACCTATATTAGCCGATATATATATATATAGGTTGGCACAACAAATAGCAGATCTACAAGCTCACAACGCCTCGCAGCGCGAGGCGTTGTGAGCTTGTAGATCTGCTATTTGTTGGCTAAAGTTCTCCTCAGAAAAGGGATGCTTGGGTTCAAGTGGTTAACACAAAGATCACACAAAGATTTGGCAGGCCCCCTCTAGTAACTCTGAGGACCCCCTAGGGGTCCCGGACCCCCTGTTGAAGACCCCTGCTGTAGCCGATCTACAAGCTCACAAAGTGTTGTGATGCGCCACGTTGTGTGACCTCGAACCTTGGCCATTTTTTTTTACAAATTTTGTCAAAAAAAAAAGTACAATTTAAAAAGGGTTCATGTGGTTAAAGAGGATTTCTGGCAGAGAGAGTGGTAAGGAAATGCAACACAGGTCTCTCTCCGGCCAGAATAAAAACCGACATTGCGATTATGTGGTTGACACACTATCCGGTCAGCTCCCGGCAGTCCTCTAACCATGGAATATGAATGTTCCAGAGGAGCCTGCATGCCGTGCAGAATGAACCGGGAGGTTGTTTTAAGCCATTAGGACCGGGAACGCATCTGTGTTTAGATTTCTTTGGCTATTAAAAAATAGCAGATATACAAGCTCATAGCGCTATGAGCTTGTAGATCTGCTATTTTAAAAAGAAAATGGAAAATGTGTGCAAATCTTTGAATATACATATATACATTTTGAACTCATATTGCTTCTGGGGGTCCCTGGAACCATGCACGGACAAATGCACGGACAAATACATATCATTTTGCGGTCCTTTGCTTGAAAAAAGTTTGAGAACCACTGTTATAGAAACATTACTTAAAAAAAAAAACTGTTAGGATTTAGAAGACTATAGAATGCCCCCAGAAGCAAAGATTTGAGTTGAAAATGTTCGCTTTAAAAAATTCATGTTTTTTTCAAAAACATGAATAGCCTAAAGAAAAAAATAATAGCTAAAAATCTACAATGACACGGTATAGGCCTATATGCGTTCCCGGATTGAATGGGTTAACACATCTGACATGCATTGTTGCTTGCTAATGAAGGAAGCTCTCATTGGAAACAACAGGAGCCATCTGCTTTCAGCATGAAGGGTCATTGTAAAAAAAAAAAGAAACATTTGTTTTTTAAAGGCTAATGTGCCATATCCAGATGAAACGGTGGTCATATTTGTAGGGTTTTTCTGATCAGTCATCATCACAGAACATTGTTCGGCTTTGTCTTAAGAATAGCTCAACCAATGGTCTCCATCAGGAAGTATGTTTTTAATGAAGTCATATTGGTCAGTCGGAGTTCAGGTTTTGAAGCCCACACACAGAGCGGGAATAAGATGTCTGTGTGTACACGTGGTTTGATGAAGCAGTCGATGCGTGCGTGCATGTGCTTCTTCTCCTGTGTGTGTGTGTGTGTGTGTGTGTGTGTGTGTGTGTGTGTGTGTGTGCTTGTGTGTGCTTGTGTGCAGTGGTGGAAAAAGTACTCAAATTCTGTACTTAAGTAAAAGTACCAATACTGCAATATAACTTTTACAAGTAAAAGTCCAGAATGAAAAATGTACTTGAGTAAAAGTACAAAGGTATTGGCATCAAAATGTACTTAAAGTACCAAAAGTAAAAGTACTAAATATTTGAAAATAGCAGATCTGTCGATGCGACGCGTTGTGAGCTTGTAGATCGGCTATTTTCAAATAGCCTACTGTAGGTAGAAAATAGGGCTAAAGTGGTTAATGTATGTTTCATTATATCATAGTTTATATCTGGAAAATAACTAGTAACTAAAGTTTTCAAATAATTGTAGTGGAGTAAAAGTACAATATTTTCCTCTGAGACGTAGTGGAGTAGAAGTAAAAGTATTGGAAAGTATACAGTACTTACTGTAATGTACTTAGTTACTTTCCACCACTGCTTGTGTGTCTGTGTGTAATGTATGTGTGTGTCAGTGTGAACTGTGCCATCCACAATGCTCCTGTTTACCCAGAGTTCCATATGGTTGCGTAAAAAAGTGACCACGGCCTCTTATTGAAGCAAGATGCTCATTGAGTAACTCTTATAATCCACCACAAGCACGCACACACACGCACACACACACACACGCACACGCACACGCACACGCACGCACACACACACGCACGCACGCACGCACGCACGCACGCACGCACGCACGCACGCACGCACGCACGCACGCACGCACGCACGCACAGACTCTCACTGGTGACTGTTCTTTAATTACAGCCTCTCCTCCTAGTAAATAAACAGCATTTCCCATCAGTCAGTGCAGTAATGACAGGTCGTTAAAGTTGACTTCCCGCTCGTGGCTGTTTATAAATGTCCAGTGGGGAGCAGTATGGTTTCACCTCTACAATAAAAAAGCTTTAACAGCTCCTTCATTTTACATGTCACGAAACAGAACACTAATTAAAACAGTTAAAACAGTTAAAATTAAAACTAATTAAAATCATCTTATGTGTTTGAGAAAGACATAAAATGATTTAAGTCAAGGACCCCCAAATTGACTATGTATTGGCCATCTGAAAACGTTTTGTGACAGGAAGGAACCCCCTTCCGGGCAACATTTTCAAAACTATTCAAAGATTCTTTCTTTCTTTTCCCTTTTTTTAATAGCCACTCTACAAGTTTTTTTAACTCCTACATTTAATTTTATATTTTAGTCAAACATTTCAAAATCATCGCAAATGTTCCTGATCATTGCATTTCTCACTCCCACATGCAAAAGTGACTTCATTGTTTAGTACAACACGCGTCGAATCGTGAGCTTGTTGATCTGCTCTTTTCACTATTTCTTAAAAGTTGTTTAAATTGAGATAAATTAAGGTAGTTGGTTCAAATCTGCCTTTTGTAAGATCTTCACTCTGCATGTAAACCCGATAAGGCTAAGTCAATCCGGGAACAGCATCTGTGTCATTTTAGATTTTTAGTTATAACCATTATTTTATACTCTTCAAAAACAGCAGATCTACCAGCTCATAGCGCGTCACTGCGTGCCGTGCTGAGCTTGAGCTTGTAGATCTGCTATTTTTTTTTAAACTTGGGTCCCTGGAACAAAACCTTTTCATGTCAAGGACCCCCAAAATTATATGTTTTTAGCCACCGACCCCCATCAAAATATGTTGTTCCAGGGACCCCCCAAAGCAAAGATTTGAGTTACAATTGTTGTTTAATTTTTTTTTAATTATTCAAAGATTTGCACAAAATGTTTAAGATTTTTCAAAAAACAGCCAAAGCATAAAATATGACTAAAATCTACAATGACACAGATGCGTTGTGTGGATTAAGGGGGTCCAAGGGTGCAGAAGAGCTTGGGTTCTGAGCCCCATATATGATATTTCTGACCCCTTCTGAAACCCTGCTGGCCCCTTCTGAACCCTGGTGGGTCAGAATGAGGAAGAGTGAGTCAGAAGTTATAGTGCCTGGCTCTAATTCTTCACTGAAGAGCGTGCAAGAGAACTGATTTAGTGTAGGAACCATGGTGGTCCAGTGGTTAAGAGATACAGAACATGAAAAGCAGAGACTGTGAACTTATAGTTGGATCACATTTTGTAAGATCTTCACTCTGCATGCAGATCTGATAAGGGTACTATACAGTAAGTAATTACCATAGTTGTCACGTTCATCTTCCATGTGTCTGTGGCGCGTGGGGGGAAAGTCAGTGCTTTGTAATCAGTTTAATCCAGTAAGACTGGGAACGCATTTGTGTCATTTTAAGATTTATTTGGCTATTAACAGATCTACAAGCTACAAGCTCATATGAGCTTGTAGATCTGCTATTTTTAGAAAAATCGTGAAGGTTTGTGCAAATCTTTGAATATATATATATTGTTGTTTTTTTTTACTAAAAAAAATAACTCAAATGTTTGCTTCTGGGGGGGTCCCTGGAACAAAATATTTTGAGTTGAGGGTCCGCGGCCAAATATATTTGTTTCTATATCAGTGGCTCTCGAACTTTTCCATGTCAAGGACCCACAAAATGATATGTATTTGGCCGTGGACCCCCATCTCAAAATATTTTGTTCCAGGGACCCCCAGAAGCAAATATTGGAGTAAAAAATGTTCGCTCTGATAAATATATATTCAAAGCGCCGTGCTATGAGCTTGTAGACCTGCTATTTTTTTTATAAATCTAAAATGACACTGATGCGTTCCTGGATTGAATGGGTTAAGGGGGGCTGAGGGGCCCCCACAAGGACCCCCAGGGGTCCTTGTGGGAGTTCCAGGGGGTTCCCAGCTAAATGATGGATTAGGCACCAAATGGACCCTTATGGGTCTGTAACTCTGAGAGTGTACAAATGGAACCAAATGGACCCTAATGGGTCCATTTGGTTCCATTTGTACACTCTCAGAGTTAAAATGACATAGATTTTACAATATAAATTGCGGTCCAAGTGATAGAAATGCCATTAAATTGGGGTCTGTAGCCCTAATGCATGTCAAACTGGGGGTCCTTGAAATTAAAATGGTTGAGAATCACTGCTAGAGCCGTAAAAAAACTTCTCTGATGGGGGTCCCTGGCATATCTTTTGAAATGGGGGTCCGCGGGCTAATACGTGTCAATTTGGGGGTACAGGAGCAGCAACAAACAAAGGATCCATGTGTATTTCTGAGCTCAGTCTCGCCACATTTTCTCAATCGACCCGATTACATCCTGCTTCCACGAGTCAAAACATCACCATCTTGATTCTTTCAGACATCCCTTGTATTTCAAGAGCACAATGACCCGTGCAATGAACGCTAGAAATCGTTTCTTGTCCACGCAGATATTTGTATCAGCTGTAATTTACTGCTTTCCTGGTGCTTCCTGCTGTACTGCCACCAGTGGCGGAAAGTAACTTAAGTACATCTACTCAAGTGCTGTACCTCAAAGTACAGTTTTGAGGTACTTTTACTTTACTGGAGTGTTTCCGATTTGCAATACTTTTACTTCTACGCCACTACATATCAGATCTAAATATTGTACTTTTACTCCACCACAATTATTTGAAAACTTGAGTTAGGCCTACTAGTTACTTTGTAGATTTTCATTATTATTACAAAACCACTTCAGTCCTATATAAACTTAGCCGATATAAACTTAGCCGATCTACAAGCTCACGCTAGAGCCAGATCCGCTATTTTCATTTTTATACATTTGAAAACTTGTGAAATGGGACCTTCTGCATAACGAGTACTTTTACTTTTGGTACTTTAAGTACATTTTGATACCAGTACTTTTGTACTTTTACTCAAGTACATTTTGAATTCCAGACTTTTTTTTACCTGTAACAGAGCATTTCTACATTGCAGTATTAGTACTTTTACTTAAAACATTTTAGTACTTTTT
>NC_139959.1:1727007-1817007 GCF_963454915.1 Gymnoscopelus microlampas | reverse complement strand
GACCAATGGCTTTTCACCCTGCTTTCCAGTTTAGTGACCATTACATAACGTTGCTGTCAGGCAGAAGAAACCTTCTATCTTCATATTTCAATCCCCCCCTTCTTTTTTCGTTTTCCGTAAGTTAAAAACCTGATGACCTACTTCATCATACAGGAGCGGCGCACACGCTCACATCGGCTATTTTCACTTATTTTAAAAATGTTTTTTAAAATAATAATAAAAAAGGAACGGTCTTGGACATGCAAGGTTTCCACCCGACTGCAAGGAAGGTACTGAGCTGGGAGTGGGGGGGGGGGGGGGTCAGTGCCTTGCTCAAGCCTTGCACTTCAACGGTGGCTATTCACTTCCCCACCCAGATTCTTTCTGCCGGTCCGGGGGAATCGAACCAGGAACCTTTTGGCCACTCCTCTAACCTTCAGGCCACCATGCACTGCCCCCAAAATGAGGTTTTGGACATTTTACCCCATGTTAAAAAAATAATATTAATAGCAATAATAAAAAAGAATACGCTGCCGAACTGCACGGTACAGGAGCAGATTTATTTAAAGAAGAAGCAACGTTTTGGTCACTGATGACCTTCTTCAGGCATGAAACATAAACAGTAAAAAACAATATGAATTGTTTTTTCAATCCCACTCATCCTACCATTCCAATTATCATAAAACATTTGTCAGAGACAAATGAATGACACTTGCAATGACCTCCCGGCCCACGAGTGGGCCCCAGCCCGCACGTTGAGAACCACTGCCATGATACTGTACCTTGTTCCATCTCCATGAACAAAACACACTCTAGTCAGCCAGGCCTGCCTGAGACACCTTCTTATTGGCCAGGGAAACGCTGAAGGCTTGCTGATGGAAACCCCCTGGATGATAGCAGACAATGGTGGGGATTTCTGTATGAAACTGGACCTTAGACTGGAAAAGAAAGAAGGAAAGAAAGAAAGAAAGAAAGAAAGAAAAGAAAGAAAGAATGAATTATGAACTGGAAAGTTATTTTATGATGTCTGGAAAACGTGGCTGTATCTCAATGCTGTTGTTAGTTACCTTCCATTTGATCAGGGTCAGTTTGATGAGTTTGATTCTAAAACAACATTTCCACCATGTACGTGAACACAGTGACAGCTACTCTTACACAATGGAAGACCCTCTTATAGATGGCTAGACACCTGGGGCCAGTTGCACCACCTCACACTAAGTTCAAACTTAGCCTAGTTATAGCTTAAATGGCTTTTTAAAAAGAAGCCATTTAAGCTATATTAGCCGGGAAAGTATCTGTGGCATTTTTAGATTTCTTTGGCTGTAGATCTGCTTTTTTTAGTTTGTGCAAATCTTTAAATATATATATACATTTTTAAAATATATATATTCAAATATTTGCACTCATTTTCACGATTTTTCAAAAAATAGCAGATCTACAAGTTCATAGCGCGCCACGCTATGAGCTTGTAGATCTGCTATTTTTGAATAGCCAAACTTTCCCGGATTGAATGTGTTTAAGCTATAACTAGGCTAAGTTTGACCTTAGTGTGAGGTGGTGCAACTGGCCCCAGCAGTATATAAAATAAAAATGCACGTACAGCATAATAACAATAATTCACACGTAATAGTGAACATTCACACATTTAAACATTAGTTCTCAAATTAGTTCTCAATAAATACAATATATATATATATATATACACACACAAATATGGGCCATTTTTGTATATTTTTGCATTTTTCTGAATGGGGTCAAAAATGTGAAATATAATTTAATGACTCCGTCATTTCAGCCAGGTATCACATGACAGCAACAGCCATCTGCCTTTCTGTTGGAAGTCCCTCTTTTCTCTAGTTCAGCGGTTCCCAACCTCATCTGGATCAGGGCCCACTTGGAAAACTCTAAAGCGTTTTTTTTTTGGCCCACCCACGTGTTAAGTGGTCAGATGGGTGTCAGAGCGTGTACATTTTAATGCGTTCCGGCTTGGATCAATAAAAACGAATATGGTAAAGTTTAAGTTCCTATTTATCTGGTATCACAATTAAGACTCATTCAAGGTTTTTAAAGGAAAAAAATACCATGACATTTCTTTTTTAACTCTTAATGTTCTTAAGATATTAATGTTAGTCTTAGGGCCCTATTTTCGCAAGTGCCTTACCCATTATCCCCAAACTTCTTTGCCATTTTTTACTATTTTTAAAGACATATTCAAATAGTTCAAATAGCCAATCTACAAGCTCACAACGTGTCGATGTAGATAAAAAAATAGTTCAAAATGGCAAAGAAGCTTAGGGATGATGGGTAAGGCACCGGCGAAAATAGGGCCCTTAGTGTTTTTCCATTTATTTGGGGGCCCACTTGCAATATCCTCACTGCCCACCAGTGGGCCCCGTCCCTCAGGCTGGGAATCGCTGCTCTAGTTTGTGGAGAAGCTAATTGTATAGAAATGAGACTTATAGGCTATCTACTTTGGAGTATGAAGCTTGTTTATCCTTTGTCTAGACTTTGTTCTCATTGCGCCGCAGAGGTGCAGTTTGTTTTTTTAAGAAGAAATGCTATGCATTTGTTAAGCTATATTATAAGTGGGTTCTTTGTTCTCTTATGTTTTTAATATGCCGTACTTAATGAAGAAAAACTAAAGACGTCGGCACGTTTGTTGTTTGTTTTACAGAACAGTGTGGAAGTGTGGATGGTGGTTTTATTTCAGAGAATACATTATGTGATCAATACTTGTATATATGTCAACAGAAAAGAAAATGGTGATTATATATGTTGTGAAACCAGAGAATGTTTCCTTCCGTGTAAGCTTTTGTGTTTGATTGGCGATGCGGTTTTGCTCATCGGCGCCATCGGCGGCGTTCAAAGCTCCATTCCAGGAAGTTTCAATGTTCTCAACCTCAAAATATGTCTGTCACCTTACATTAATTATGTACATAATATCCAGTGGAATCAAATGCAATGCAATGACTGAGAGACTACTTTGATTCGCATTAAACATGTTTTTACATCAAATCCTTTCTTTTCGGTATTCTGTGGTTTTTCGGTCAGAATTGGGCCTGGAACGCATCTCTGTCACTTTAGATTTCTTTGGCTATTCAAAAATAGCAGATATACAAGCTCATAGCGCGGCACCGAGTGCCGCGCTATGAGCTTGTACAGTAGATCTGCTATTTTTGAAAAATCGTGAAAATTATTTTTTTAATATGTTTTTTCCGCTTTTTTCTTTTTTAGGATTTTGAAAATGTTTAGAAGCGGCCTCAGGTCTTAATGGGTTAACTACTTAACCCGCTAGTTTTAGAGAACCGGACTTGAGTTTGTGTGAACGTTATACGTTGACCGCTCTCTTCCGTCTGCGCCAGATCTCTTCGCCAAACGACGTAAGACGAAACGCGACGCGCTGTCAGCGCGTACGATCGGCTATTTGTTGGCGAATGTTCCCCCCCCAAGAATAGGCGTGCCTGGGGTTCAAGTGGTTAAAGTAATTGATCTATTTTCCCCTGAAGCGTGATGATTGTAAATCAGTGCTAATTACTCATGTGGCTTTATGCTCTGTTCCCAGGCCCAGCGTTGACAGACAGACAGGCGGTCTTTCATCAGACCGGAGGCCGTGGAGGATGGCTAACAGCTGTGTGCTAACCAGTGGTGGAAAGCAACTCAGTACGTTGAAGTACTGTATACTTAATCCATTTAGAGTGTTGAGAGTATTTCCAATTTTCAGTACTTTTACTTCTACTCCACATCTCAGAGGCAAATATTACACTTTCACACCACTACAATTATTTGAAAACTTTAGTTACTAGTTACTTTGTAGATTTACATTATTATTACAAAATATACATTAAGCACTTCAGCCCTATATACATTTCGGCCATTTGAATATAGCCGATCTACAAGCTCACAATGCGTCGCGATGCGACGCATTGTGAGCTTGTAGTTCTGCTATTTAAAAAAAGATTTTTATGCATTTTTATACATTTGAAAACTTGTGAAACGGGATATTCCGCATAATGAGTACTTTCAACTGTTGGTACTTTAACCACATTTTGATGCCAATACTTTTGTACTTTTACTCACGTTAATAAAAATCTAAATATTTCTTCTTTTTTTTAAAGAATCTGCCTAATGATGATGTCACTGGTAGGCAGGTTTCTGAACTGTCCACAGCCCTCCTCTGAGACACAGAACTAATAGGGACAGAAATTGTACCATATTATCATGAGCATTAGTGAGGACCAATTGCATGAACATAATGAAAATGGGTGAAATTGTCCTTTAAAGGTTTTGTTTTAATGATGGACTTTTTTTTATTTTTTATTTAGATTTAAAGCTTTATCATTTTTTTTATTTTTGAAAATCTTTTGAAAATGCATCCTACACCCAAAATGTAACCACTGGACTAGACAGAGCAACCTGATGTGATAGTGCACCATCTAGTGGTGAATTTATGTTACTGTAAGATAGAATTAGTGATATCTTTGGGTTAAAACAAAAGTTTTGTGGGTTTTGTCTTGTTTGTTTGTTAAAAGGTTAAAGCTCTATATTATGATAGTAATCATTCTTACAGAGCAAGGGGTCTACAATGTTTTTCAGGCCAAGGACCCCTTAGCTGAGAGTCGTAACTTCAACAACAACCTCTAAATATAACTCTAAATTTATATTTTCCCAATTGTAAATCTAACTCTAAAAATCTTTTGAAACCAAAATAGCCTTTTCTCTTGTGTGGACCTAGCCTGGCTCCAGCCCGTGAATCGCTAGCCACTCCCATAAAAAAAATATGTTCAGGCGATTCTGGTCTGGTGACGCTCTCATAGGAGGTCTCAGCCTCGGTTGAAAATCTGTACGACGAATCGGGATCGGGATAATCCAGCATGAACCAATCGCCAAAGAGTCTTTGAAAAAAAAAACTTTGGCAAACCCCATCTCAGCAATCGGCTGCATTGAGAGGGCTTTCAGACTGAATAATGGAGTGAAACAAAATTAAAATTCAGGCTGAGTGTCAGGCTAGTGAGGACCAGGAATAATTACACAATGTCCTCACAATGTCTATTTCTCAAATTCTACTATACTTGTGCACACTCACGCACACACACACACACACACACGCACACAAATTAAATGTATCAGTGGACGAACGGCTAAACCTACCCTTGGGTAGATCAGTTTCCGGGGCCAGTTTCAACCAACACCTTCAGAGACAGATGAGAACTTCACCCTTCCTGTGGAAAGCACCGGTAAACTCCACCATAGTGAAACGGTGAAACTGTGCGACTCTCACCTGTGAATCCGGGTTTTAAGTTTCACCTGGAGTGCATTTTTTCACATGGACAGTTGAACTTCTGAATTATTGATGGGGCTAGGGTTGCCAAATGTCTCTTGAAATAGGGAATTGTCCCTTAATTGGAAACTGAAAGACGTGGCCCTTATTCAAATGATAAGGGACACACTTTGGTCCTTTTTTTTGGAAATCAATCATGATACTGACATGATACATGATACTGATATGATACTTTACTTACCATACTCATGATACTTACCATACTGACATGAAAGAAACTTACCATACTTACATGATACTTTTTACACCCTTTTCTCCTCTATGTAGTCATAAATCTTTTTCATGGGGGGCCCTGACACTACATCTTTTTACATAGGGGTCCACTGCCAAATACATGTCAATTTGGGGGTTCCTTGACAACAAAAAGTTTTAGAACCACAGATTCCAAGGACTCAGCTGTAGGTGAATGGATAGTGTGACTGCCTAGTGAGCCCAAGGTTACAGGTTCAAGGCTTGACCACAGTATCTCAGGATGTCCCTCTGCAGGACGTTTAATGCTGTTAAAAAAAGATATTTCATGAGTTAAAAACAACTGCTAAAACACATTATTATTATTATTTAGATTTGGAGCATAAGTGAGCTAGTGTTATGATAGCCACCTGTTGTTCTTGCACAAAGTATGGGAAACTAACAGAGTATTTTGTTTTTGTACTGTCTTGCCAGTTCTTACGTTGATCTTTGGATCGTAATCAATTCATGATCATCAGTTCAAGTCTTGACTATCTTTCGGTGATGATGAAATTGTCTGAAAATTCCAATGCACTGCATGATTATTTGATGCCTCTTATTCCACACGATGAACAAGAAAGGCAAAAGGACTGGTTCAATAGATATAAAGATGGATTAATTAAAGATGTTGATGCCTGGTTCTCAGCAGCCAGAGGACCCCCAAGCCAACCTCAGCTAGAGGCTCATAACAGGCCTACTGAAAGGCCCCAGCAGCAAAAGTAAAAGTAAAGCAAGTAAAAGTCTGGAATTCAAAATGTACTTGAGTAAAACTACAGAAGTATTATATATAGTACAAAATGTCCTTAAAGTACCAAAAGTAAAAGTACTCATTTTGCAGAAATGTCCCATATAGTTTTCAAAATGTATAAAAAATATTTTGAAAATAGCAGATCTACAAGCTCACAATGCGTCTCATCGCGATGCATTGTGAGCTTGTAGATCAGCTATAACTATTTTCAAAAGATTTTTATGCATTTGAAAACTTGAAAAGGGACATTCTGCATGAGTACTTTTACTTTTGGTACTTTAAGTATATTTTGATGCCAATACTTTTGTACTTAAGTAAATTTAGAATTCCGGTTTTACTTACGGATTTCTATATTGCAGTATTGATACTTTTACTTAAGTAAATCATTTGAGTACTTTTTCCACTACTGGTCTATATCAGGGGCGTCAATTGGGTATAGCAAGGTATGGCAGCTGCCATACCTTGGCTCCAGGGGGAAAAAATAAATGTACTTTATAAAATAAAATCATGAATGTCTCTATGTCTACAGCATTGATTATTATGTTATTAAATTGCTGTAAAATAACTACAAATGCAAATTAGAACAAAATGATGGCTTTCACAAGGTATTATATTCTTCACAACACTTGTATTCCCCCTATCTTGACAAATGGTATATTCCCCGGTTCAGTAGGTCAGGACAGGTGCAATGCATTATTGTTAATTAGCAGCAGTAGAAGGTTTTTTCTAGTCAGTGGCAGACAGTTGTACTGTTGGACTAATCATGCCTGTTTTCATTAAGTTCATCTTAAGGTAAGACAGCACTTGTCCTTATTTGTTTAGCTTCCTTATTGTGTGTGTCTGTGTGCCATCAAATGTGTGTATGCTCACTTTTAAGGCATTATAGGCTTAGGTTACTGCTGGCTTATTCTCTTCAATTTGTATTTGCTGTGTTTGGAGTGAAATTGCTCTGGTCTGTAACTGGTCTGTTCATGTGATACTGTTGTGTTGTGTTGTTGCATAGTAGGCTAATGAATAGATTCAGTCAAATCGCTTATCAGGACAGGCAGGCTGATTTTTTTGTTCTGCTCTCTAGCCGTGCCACTCTGAAAACAGAATGCGCATGTCAATGAAAATGACAGTTGATTAGTACACTGTGCTGGCCTGGCCAGAAGCATAGCCACCATAGAGGCAAGGCAGGCTGCTGGCTGCCCAAGTCAGCTCTTGCCTGCCCTGGCCTGAAAGACTGACCTAAGGGGGTAAAAAATGCTTTGCCCCCTCCCCGATGTCTCTGCTGTACCACCTGATTCGGATGCTATCAATCATAGACTGTAAAAAAGAATGGACAAAGCCACTCCCCTGCTTTCTACAGAACGAAAATGAAGCCGATAGTTCAGGAACATGCATTCCTCCATCGTTAATATATACAGTTGGCCACGTCCGGAACTCAAACGCTATTGGTTGAGACCAGACACGTGACCAGCGAACCGGAAAACACCCCCAAAAATGCTATTGGTTGGGTAGCTTGTCAATCAAGAGCGGGGGCGGGGAATGAATGCTATTGGTTGTGTAGGTTGTCAATCAAATCATCCCGCCCCTCCTGGAGCACAGCCTACTTTATCGTCAATTTTAGAATAAATGGGACCATAATTTAGCAAAACGCATATCATGATGATTGAAAGGAGACTTTAAACTAGCAACTGGAAGCATATAGAATTTATGACAATTTTTATTACGGTAAGAAAATCTAGTCTAAAGTTTGTCAAAAACCTATTCACTTGCGCTAAAATAAATTCTTTCTGACACTTCAGGTCGGCGCAGGGTAAAACAGCGCCACTCTGGCCATTCATAAGCTTCCGTGTTGGCCTCATCGTAAATATCCAAGCCTTGCCCCTTGCTATCAATGCATTGAATGGGACATTATCACCTTTTATTAGACCATTGAATGGGCGAAGTAGGCGACCTACTTACCTACCCGCGATTTATCAGACCATTCATTGGGTGTTATCAAGACATACTGACCTACCAACGGAGATGACTTAAATAGTTCAGTTTCGGTTTTGGTTTTGGTTGTTTTGGTTTCGGACCATGACGGAGGCGCGCAGTCTCAGGCGAGCTGGAGCCCCGCGACGGACCACCGAGGGAGCTAAAGCGACCGAGTTGCCGTCCGGAGCGGTGCGACGCTCGCCTGAGCCTACTCAGCGCCGTTGGAGTTATGTACCGATAGGCACAGAATCGTAAATATTGTTGTGGGGACTGCTCCGCCTCCAAAGTACTGTAGGTCAGTAGCTCCTGATTACGCCCAACGAATGGTCTGACAAATCGCGGGTAGGTCCGTGTATCGCCTACTCCTCACCTACTCGCCCCATTCAATGGTCTGATAAAACGTGATAATCTCCCATTCAATGCATTGATAGCATTCGAAGCCGGTGGCTTTACCCATTAAGACCTGGAACGCGTCTGTGTCATTTTTTGATTTCTTTGGCTATTCAAAACAAGGAAACCAGGAGACCTGGTTCTGCCAGACCCCTAATGGTTGAAATCTGAATGGCCGGACTTCGCATGACGTGTGTGCAGAGGAAAAGAGGGACCGACCGACCGACAAAGCCTCCTGTAGGCCGACCCCCTGGGTCTGGCAAATAGCAGATATACAAGCTATACAGGCACCGAGTGCCACGCTATGAGCTTGTAGATCTGCCATTTTTGAAAAATCTTGAAAAATTGTGCACATTTTTGTGTGTGTGTGTGTGTGTATATATATATATTTTCAAACAATTTAACATTTTTACTCAAATCTTTCCTTCTGGGTGGTTCCCTGGAACAACATATTTTGAGATGGGAGCACATACAAATCATTTTGGGGGTTTTTGACATGAAAACGTTTGAAAACCACTGATATTATAGGATCTTAGGATTTTTGTTAGGATTTAGAAGACATGTGTAGAATCCCCCAGAAGCATCCCACTGAGCCATAGTCGTCTATTAGACCTCCGTCTAAAACGGGGTTATAATTGGTCTACTGGTGAAAGTTTTTTAGCGGTCTAGGCTTAGCCTAGACGTTGATTAGCTGTTTTTTAAGCGTCTATTTATAGACGTCTATATTATAGATGTCATTTCAACGTCTATAATATAGACGGTCTATAATATAGACGGTCTATAAATAGACGTTTAAAAAACAGCTAATCAACGTCTAGGCTATGCCTAGACCGCTAAAAAACTTTCACCAGTAGACCAATTATAACCCCGTTTTAGCCTACCCCTTAGACGTATTTTAGACGTCTAATAGACCAAAAAAGCTACAAAAAAGCTACAAAAAAGCTACAAATTGTAACTTACAATGTAGCCTTTGTTTGACATACAATTAACCTATGAGTGTTTGGTGGCCTTTGATATTAATGTGACCCTGCCGTACCTTAGCTTTTGCTGAATTAACACCACTGGTCCATATCAAGGGTTCCCAAACTTTTCAGGCCGTAACCCCCCAAAATAATCCTACTTGAACTGCGGACCTTCAGGAGTAGGAGTAGGAGTTGAGGCATTACGTTTATTTTGACTTGGTTCCAAAGATAAATATTGTGAAAATAGCCGATCTACGAGCTTATAGATCAGCTATTTTCAAAATGTTTGCCTTGCCAATGTTTGACTTTTTTTTTATTATAGCATAGTTGGTTACTTTTGACGCAGTATTGGTCTTATTAGTTCATTTTTATTTCTCATTTTAGAGGTATTAAAAATGTCTTAAAAGTCCTTAAATTGTAACTTTAGAAAGCGTGCAGATACCCTGTATAGTATACACTTATACTGTATGTTGTGTTTTTAGCGGCGCCAGCCGGTATAGAGCGGATCCTGCTCTATACCTGACTTTGTCCGTGTTCACCGTCAACGTTCTGATTGGTCTGACCCGTCAACGTTCTGATTGGTCAGACCCGTCAACAAAGTGATTGGTCAAGCTTCACGTGACACATGGCTATAAACGCATTATAAACACATATCGATGACAAAATGTATCAAAGGCACCGCTACCTTCACACAGAGTGTGATTTTTTTTACTGTTGAGTGAGAAAATAATGTTGCAACATTAAGCTAATCGTCTGGAGACCCCCAAAATAATTTGGGGGTCCTCCCTGGGGGAGAATAGAGTTGGATCTGGAACCGGAGGAACCCGACCCAACATTGAGGAACCAGAGTCGGTTCAACACATTAGGGAGCGTTTCACACTGTCAGAGCTGGTATGTCTGTTATACAATTACAGTACGTAACCCAGAGAGTATGCAATACTACATGTATGATTGCATGTTCTGCCCATCAGTCAATTGTAATCCCTTGGTGTGTTATTGGTCACCCCTACACTATTGCTGTGTAATGGTACAGCCCTTTATATTGTTTTAGTGTTTGGCACCCCCTAGTGTCCCTGTGTAATGGTACAGTCCATGACACAACTTCCTCTCTAGACAGGAAGCAGGAAGGGAAAATGTCATTTTTTTATCCACAAACATTGCTACAGAGAGTTAGATCCCAGTTTATTCAGCCAAAACCAAAGCATTTAAAACCCTTGCTGCCATTTCTGTTGTTGTGCCAGGCAAGCATTGTCTGTAAGTGTGACTCTATTCATTATTAACTCCTTAGACCTGTATTAGTTAACTTTGTTGTGTGAAGGTGATTTGGGATGTCTTCTTACGCTTACATTTACACAACCATGTGGGTTATATAAGTTGTTGTTATTTGTGTTATTTTTCTTTTGAGAGATTATTGTTTAATGGGATTTGGTACAGTGCCGTGCTGTCTAATTGTGGTTACGACGGATATGTTGTAACTAATCAACTGCGCCACAAATGATCTGTGTTTATTAGTATGGACTATAGTAGACTATAGTAATCTTCCAACTTTATTATTCTTCTTTCTTTCTAGATAAACCTCTGTGTACTGTATTCCCAGTTTTCAGAAGGTGGCATAACCATTTGATCTTGTTCATTCCGCACCCTCCAGGGACCAAAATGGGACGTTAAAAAATTACCTCTCATTGCACAGTGGGAATAAAATAATATACTGTATGTGAAAACATCTGTTCCATTCCTGTTGTCCCCTGAAGATGAAAAGGTCGAGCTCGTTTCCCTGACCCCCAATCCTCCTATAATTCTAGTAACCTCACGGTGGTGGTGGCGGCGGTGTCTTGGTTCGTGGTTCGGGGGACTCTTGATCAAACTGCGCATGCGTCGTTGCCAGGTTTCGCGAGAGAAACAAGCAGCAAGGTCTATGAAAACGAGGCCAAACCAAACGAACCCTATACCACCAACATTGGCCCTACAGCGCTTACAGTACGCCGACATGGCAACAGCGAGACCCCGCCCACTCTCAGCACAATTCTTTCTGTGGAAAGTAAACACACCAGACGGACCCGCGGCGGGCGAGTAACATGCCTACGCCATTCTCCGTGCTGATATATATATATATATATATATATATATATATATATATATATATATATATATATATATATATATATATATATATATATATACGCCCGTGGGGAGGGGTGACGCAACGCGACCCACGGGGGGGAGGAGGTGGGAAGCCACGACGGGGAGGAGGGGGGGGGACGCGCCACGACGGGACGCGCGCGGGGGAGAAACCACGCGACAGGACGTGCATTAACCCCAACTTTGCAACTACTTTCACCTGCGCCTTTCACCGGGTATGGTCTAGTTGTTATAATCGATCGTTCATTCCGACCGACCGAGTACCACCCAAGTCACAAACTGTTCAAAACCCTACAACGACCGCGGCCGGGCAAGGGGTCCTACCGCAGTATCAAGAGTTCCACTACCAGGTTCTGGTGCAGTTTTTATCCGGCTGCTGTCAGAATGCTGAATGAGGCATGAGCCTTGTTCAGCAGCCTGACAACAGGCGGTACTGTCCAGCTTGGTTGCAGACTTTTTCTGGCTCTTCCTGAACACACCTGTGGATTATACCAGGGACAAATGACTTGGACTTAGCCCCCCTCGGACATACCTGTGGACTACACCAGGCACAATTACTTTTTTTGCTGCGCTCCCTCATGGAGCTACTTGCGGATTATACCAGGGTCAGTCCACCCTAGGTGGACACGCACTGACCTTTTGCACCTTAATCCCATGTATAACGCACTGACTTTTATGTCTTTTTTTATTGTGCTCTTTTTTCTCTAAGCACCTTAACGTCCATAAGTATATCATGCACAGTATACATACATTGCTGCTATGCTCAGGCACCTTAGTTTTTATTATCTCAAGTACTTTGTAAATATGTAGATAACTTGTTTGGCCTTCTGTTGTTCTTCCCACTTGCCCCCCACCCCTCTTCTTCTCCCCCCCCTCTTCTTTCTATGGAAATTAACGTTGCGATGGGAACAATGTACAAAAACGAATTTCACCCACTTTTTTACCTTGTAAACCTGTGATGTGACAATAAACCTGATTCTGATTCTGAGAGGCATACCAGACCGAGGTGGAAGGGCAACACTACCCTCTAGTGGATAAATCCAGTTTGTACATGCACATGTTAACCCAGAGTACAGAAGTCCTGACGTCACTCGTCCATCCCCTGGGTCGTAAAGTAATTTCCCTATGGAGAATAACATTGGGTCATCATAGAATCGTCTCATATAAGAATTGTGGTCCAAAAGTAAACAAACTGCCTCCGCGATATTGTCAGGGAGGAGCCTCTGCATCGTTTATGATAGTCAGTCACTCATATTTGAAACAATCCGTTTTTGGCGACATTTTAACTTATTCGGCAGAAGTAACATTAGCGTTTTCTCACCGTCAGTTGATGCTTCATATCCATAAGAGTAAAACCGGCGGGGTCATTTGTTTATTTTTGGAACACAGTTCTTATTTGACGCGATATTAAACACGTCTATGGCAATTCAGAACGGGGGGAAAAGGTTTTAAAGGTTTACGGTTCTAGAGGTTTTAAATCTTCTAAAGCTCTAAGGTATTCTCTAAAATTCAAATGGTAGCCGATATGTCCTAAGTAGGCCGAACGTTGTAGAGTTGGAACGGAGGTTGTAGCTAAAAGTATGAAGGACTAGTTAGGGGTCAAAAAACGGGCCGAATAAGTAGTGACAATAACGTCAGTGTGCTCGCAAAGTATATACTGTTAGGCACATACGTAAAATGTGTCCTCTGCACTATAACAACTAACAGCCTCAAATCACTCTAAGATTGCCACATTGTTGACCTGACCTGGAATCGCACCCAGGAGATCCAGGACCTCTGGTTCACCAGGCAGGCCCACTAACCACTCAGCTATGGCACTCTGATTAACATCATGTCAGAAAATGAAAGGAAACAAAAGTCAGACTATACTAAGTTGTTATTTGTTTGTTTAAGTCAGCTATATTCTACTCAGAGTCATAAGTTTACAAAATGTACTAAAGTACAGTGAACGTCTGTGCGGTTTGTCTCCATCACTGAAAATAACGTACATGTAAACAGATATAAAACTGCTGTCCTGTGCAGTTGGGGTGAAAAAAAAAACATTTCACTCCTAATAATACCTATTTGATTTGACATCCTGACTTGCTGCTGTGGCTGAGCCTTGAACCTGTTACCTGCGGCTCACTAGTCAGTGACTCTATCCATTCACCTACAGCTGTTTCCTTGGAATCTGTGGTTCTAAAACGTTTTGTTGTCAACCCCCTAAATTGACATGTATTTGGGCAGTGGACCCCAATGTGAAAAGATGTAGTGTCAGGCCCCCCCATGAAAAAGATTTATATTTATGCTGTAACACATTTTTTTTTAAAGTTATTTGTCTTGTTTGTTGTTCAAGTCAAAGCACCAAGAAGGCTGTATTTCTTGGCCAACAGTTAGCTCAATGGGTTGAGACGCAGTATTCATGATCCAGAGGCCATGAGTTCGAATCCCACTGGCGTCTTTACTGTGATGCTTTCCTTTGCAGAGTGGCTCCCAGAAGATCAACTGAAAGCCACCAAGAAGGCTCTACTTGTCAGCCAACTGTTAGCTCAATGGGTTGAGACGCAGTATACATGATCCAGAGGTCTTGAGTTCAAATCCCACTGGTGTCTTTACTGTGATGCTTTCCTTTGCAGACTGGCTTCCAGTAGATCAAGCTAAATCCACCAAGAAAGGTGTATCTTTCAGCCAACAGCTAGCTCAATGGAAGAGCCTCTGTCCAATAACTTGACTTGACTTGAGTGGGTTCGATTCCCACTCGAGTCAAGTGTCCCCGGTAAGTTGGGGCAATGGATAAATTGACTGATATCCTTAGTGATGCTTTCCTTTGCAGACTGACTTCTAGAAAAAACAAGTTAAAACCACCAGGAAACCTGTAACATCAGCCAACAGCTAGCTCAACTGGTAGAGCGTCTGTCCAATAACACGACTTGACTTGAGTGGGTTAGATTCCCACTCGAGTCAAGTGTCCCCGGTAACTTGGGGCAACGGATGAATTGACTGATATCCTAAGTGATGCTTTCCTTTGCAGACTAACTTCTAGAAAAACAAGTTAAAACCACCAAGAAACCTGTAACTCTCAGCCAACAGCTAGCTCAACTGGTAGAGCGTCTGTCCAATAACATGACTTGACTTGAGTGGGTTCGATTCCCACTCGAGTCAAGTGTCGCCGGTAACTTGGGGCAACGGATAAATTGACTGATATCTTTAATCCTGATTCCCCAACTTACCGGGGACACTTGCCTTGAGTGGGAATCGAACCCACTCAAGTCAAGTCAAGTCATGTTATTGGACAGACGCTCTACCAGTTGAGCTAGCTGTTGGCTGAGAGTTACAGGTTTCCTGGTGGTTTTAACTTGTTTTTTCTAGAAGTTAGTCTGCAAAGGAAAGCATCATTAAGGATATCAGTCAATTTATCCGTTGCCCCAAGTTACCGGGGACACTTGACTCAAGTGGGAATCGAACCCACTCAAATCTAGTCATGTTATTTGGACAGACGCTCTACCAGTTGAGCTAGCTGTTGGCTGAGAGTTACAGGTTTCCTGGTGGTTTTAACTTGTTTTTCTAGAAGTTAGTCTGCAAAGGAAAGCATCACTAAGGATATCAGTCAATTCATCCATTGCCCCAACTTACCGGGGACACTTGACTCGAGTGGGAATCGAACCCACTCAAGTCAAGTCAAGTCAAGTTATTGGACAGACGCTCTTCCATTGAGCTAACTGTTGGCTGAAAGATACACCTTTCTTGGTGGATTTAACTTGATCTAGTGGAAGCCAGTCTGCAAAGGAAAGCATCACAGTAAAGACACCAGTGGGATTTGAACTCATGGCTCCTGGATCATGTATACTGCGTCTCAAACCATTGAGCTAACAGTTGGCTGACAAGTACAGCCTTCTTGGTGGCTTTCAGTTGATCTTCTGGAAGCCAGTCTGCAAAGGAAAGCATCACAGTAAAGACGCCAGTGGGATTCGAACTCATGGCCTCTGGATCATGAATACTACGTCTCAACCCATTGAGCTAACTGTTGGCCAAGAAATACAGCCTTCCTGGTGCTTTGACTTGAACAACAAACAAGACAAATAACTTTAAAAAAATGTGTTACAGCATAAATATAAATCTTTTTCACACTACATCTTTTCACATTGGGGTCCACTGCCCAAATACATGTCAATTTAGGGGGTTGACAACAAAACGTTTTAGAACCACATATTCCAAGGAAACAGCTGTAGGTGAATGGATAGAGTCACTGACTAGTGAGCCACAGGTAACAGGTTCAAGGCTCAGCCACAACAGCAAGTCAGGATGTCAAATAAAATAGGTATTATTACGAGTGAAATGGTTGTGTTTTTTCACCCTAACTGCACAGGACAGCAGTTTTATATCTGTTTACATGTACGTTATTTTCAGTGATGGAGACAAACCGCACAGACGTTCACTGTACTTTAGTACATTTGTAAACTTATGACTCTGAGTAGAGTATAGCTGACTTAAACAAACAAATAACAACTTAGTATAGTCTGACTTTTGTTTCCTTTCATTTTCTGACATGATGTTAATCAGAGTGCCATAGCTGAGTGGTTAGTGGGCCTGCCTGGTGAACCAAAGGTCCTGGATCTCCTGGGTGCGATTCCAGGTCAGGTCAACAATGTGGCAATCTTAGAGTGAATTGAGGCTGTTAGTTGTTAAAGTACAGAGGACACATTTCACGTATGTGCCTAACAGTATATACTTAGCGAGCACACTGACGTTATTGTCACTACTTATTCGGCCCGTTTTTTGACCCCTAACTAGTCCTTCATACTTTTAGCTACAACCTCCGTTCCAACTCTACAACGTTCGGCCTACTTAGGACATATCGGCTACCATTTGAATTTTAGAGAATACCTTAGAGCTTTAGAAGATTTAAAACCGCTAGAACCGTAAACCTTCAAAACCTTTTCCCCCCGTTCTGAATTCCCATAGACGTGTTTAATATCGCGTCAAATAAGAACTGTGTTCCAAAAATAAACAAATGACCCCGGCGGTTTTACTCTTATGGATATGAAGCATCAACTGACGGTGAGAAAACGCTAATGTTACTTCTGCCGAATAAGTTAAAATGTCGACAGAAACGGATTGTTTCAAATATGAGTGACTGACTATCATAAACGATGCAGAAGCTCCTCCCTGACAATATCGCCGAGGCAGTTTGTTTACTTTTGGACCACAATTCTTATATGAGACGATTCTATGATGACCCAATGTTATTCTCCATAGGGAAATTACTTTACGACCCAGGGGATGGACGAGTGACGTCAGGACTTCTGTACTCTGGGTTAACATGTGCATGTACAAACTGGATTTATCCACTAGAGGGTAGTGTTGCCCTTCCACCTCGGTCTGGTATGCCTCTCAGAATCAGAATCAGGTTTATTGTCACATCACAGGTTTACAAGGTAATAAAGTGGGTGAAATTTGTTTTTGTACATCGTTCCCATCGCAACGTTAATTTCCATAGAAAGAAGAGGGGGGGGGGAGAAGAGGGGTGGAGGGCAAGTGGGAAGGAGATCAAACAAGAGAACAACAGAAGGCCAAACAAGTTATCTACATATTTACAAAGTACCTGAGATAATAAAAACTAAGGTGCCTGAGCATAGCAGCAATGTATGTGTACTGTGCATGATATACTTATGGACGTTAAGGTGCTTAGAGAAAAAAGAGCACAATAAAAAAGACATAAAAGTCAGTGCGTTATACATGGGATTAAGGTGCAAAAGGTCAGTGCGTGTCCACCTAGGGTGGACTGACCCTGGTATAATCCGCAAGTAGCTCCATGAGGGAGCGCAGCAAAAAAAGTAATTGTGCCTGGTGTAGTCCACAGGTATGTCCGAGGGGGGCTAAGTCCAAGTCATTTGTCCCTGGTATAATCCACAGGTGTGTTCAGGAAGAGCCAGAAAAAGTCTGCAACCAAGCTGGACAGTACCGCCTGTTGTCAGGCTGCTGAACAAGGCTCATGCCTCATTCAGCATTCTGACAGCAGCCGGATTAAAACTGCACCAGAACCTGGTAGTGGAACTCTTGATACTGCGGTAGGACCCCTTGCCCGGCCGCGGTCGTTGTAGGGTTTTGAACAGTTTGTGACTTGAACAGATGTTTTCACATATACGGTATATTATTTTATTCCCACTGTGCAATGAGAGGTAATTTTTGAACGTCCCATTTTGGTCCCTGGAGGGTGCAGAATGAACAGGATCAAATGGTTATGCCACCTTCTGAAAACTGGGACTACAGTACACAGAGGTTTACAAATAAATCACAATTCAATACACATTAATTTCCTTATTATCTCTTTATTTTTCTTGTGAATACACAGCTGCGCAAACAAATGTTCCACAATTACAGTATTCCACAAATATTCCATATGATTGTGGAATATTTGTGGACTGGAACTAGACCCCCTGAATCTAGTTTCAACTAGATGAACTAGACCCCTATCTAGTTCATAGGACCACAATGGAAACAAGTCCCCAGGACTTGTGTTCCTTCCTTTTAGCCTTAACGTACCTCATGACGTTTACCTTTCTGACTAATTAAGTATTCAAACAAACAGTAGGTCATGCCAGCTTTTAATTATTTTTGACAGAACAGAAGCGGGACAGCCACTTAACTCCCACAATGTTGTTCCATGCAGTCTAGCTCAAGACTGAATACAGAAGGTCATACAGAAGGACACACACACAAACACACACAGCAGTCACTAGGGCTGATTAAGCTTGATCCAGAACAGAACAGTTAACTTCTCTTTTTTTTTTTTTTACACGTCACTAGTCAAATGAAAATAAAATAATAATAAAACATAATAGCACAGCCTACTTTGCAGGGACACCCTTTTTGCTTGGGCCGGTTCCACAACAACTGAAAAATATTAAACAAGTGCTGTACTGAATAGCCAGAGAGCTACCAGGGTAAGGTCCAAACAGAGCTACTTGAACAGAACACAAGTTCAAATTACACAATACTGTACAATACTGTGACACTAAGATCCCCCACAATGGACAGTGAAAGTTCAAGTTAAATCAGTCCTGAGTGCCTGCTGTGTGTCCTCCGCCTCCCCTTCTCGCTGGAGCATGCTTGAGGCGGTCTGCGGCATGCTGCCTTATGAGGTCCTCTGTGGCTTCTGGGTCGAATTTCATGACTGCATCTGCATAGTAGAAAAAGACAATAAAAAATGTGCAACGGCAACATGCTGTCCTAGTCCCTATCTGACATAACACACAGATCGATTGAACTCCTGCCATCTGGTAGGAGGTTCAAGAGCTCAGGGGGAAGCACCAGCAGGTCATCCAACAGCTGCCCCAAACCATCAGAACCCTGAACCCATGCTCGCCATATATTGCCCCCAAAACCAACATCTTGAAAGATGGATAGCACTTTGTATCTATATTGCACTTTGAATGCATCAGCACTTTTTACCAATGTTGTCTGCTCTTTACTTTTTAATGTTTGCCTCTTTTTAATGTGCACCATGAGTTGTGGAGAATGGTATTTTGCTTCCCTGTATGCCTAGTGTGTATTGTGGAAGTGACAATAAAACTGATTGTGAGTCTCCATATTGACATGCAAAAATGTGTTGCCTGTATATCCACAACTAGTTTAATACAAAGCCATCTCCCTTCTACACCTAACCACCACAGTTATTTAAAATATTATGATAGCAACGGTAACGGTAGACAGTTGGCATTGTATTTTTTATGTCAACAGGGAAGGACATGTTTTACCCAATTACATTTAGATTTGTCCTTGGTCAACATGAAATATGGGCTTACCTTGTATTGCGCTAAAAGTCGCAGTCTTCTCTTTTTCCGCCTTCCCCTTCATGTTCAACTGTGCCATCAGACTGTTATTGAAGAGCCTGAAGAAAAACAAATTACATTTAATAATGTAGTAGGATTAGGATTTATTGTAAAACATGGTATAAACCCTTTATACTACTAATTTTCACTTAATGTTCAACCATTATGTCATTGACATGACATAACAGAGGGTTCAGGTGTTAAGCAAAAAAAAAAAAAAGGCAAATTAATGGAAACATGCAGTCAGGCCCTCATCTAGAAGAATTAACCAAATAAGTGTTCAGACATCGAAAACCACAGTGCACCCAAACATCACACGGGAGGCATGCGATAATCCGACAGACCTTTTCTCCGACTATGTGGCATCCGCGTGCGGTTAGGGTTAGGGTGCGGGTTTGGTTCGGGTTTAGTATTGAAACGTCGGAGCGCTGCGCTGTCGGAGGAATGCGCTGTCGGACTAACGTACTGCACCCACATCACACAGGGGTTAATTCATAGTGTATGTTGAAACATACCTGTCAAGAACTTTGTGGACACAGTCCTTAACGTCCTTCCCTCCATTACGGGAAAGTTGCAGCACCTGTTGGAATAAGTCCATGAAAACTTTCACTGACATATCCCAGAGGAACATAAAAAGTGTGCGAGTGCACCTTATGCTGTTCATTACTTCCAGACTCTTGAAAAGCCTACCAGGGTATTAAAAGCTTGGACATCACTGAGGAGTTGCTCCTCTCTCTGGAAGTCCTCCATGTGCTCCATTCTCTCAACATGACTGGCCGCTGAAGAGGCAGGTTCTTTAATGAATATTGATATGGTCAGGACTTTCTTCTGGTATACTGAAAAATAAGTAAGTGTACATTAACACAGAGAAATGTTATCTGACATTATAGACACCACCCTACAATGATACAAAACACTGCTATAATTGAAGAGCAGTTTTTGTGTCCCGATAGGAGAGGAGACAGTAAAGGAAGAAAGGGCAGAAGAGAGAAGGGTTGTAAATTAAGTGTCCCCCAGTTTTCTTGGCCAGTGTCCTGTCTTGATTGAAATAGCTCAGAATTTACCTTGTGTTGGCAATGGGAATGCCCATGTTGGCCTCTCAGTCACTGCATAGCACCTGTAATAAGAACAAAAGTACATTTTAGAAATTACAAAGTGATATTTTTGCATTAAAACTTTCCAAGACAGATGACTATACATTAGATGAGAAATAATAAATATGTCATGTTGTAACAATTAGGGGTGCACGATACTACTTGCTGAATTGTAAAGGTTTTGATTACTTGGGGCCTTTGGACCATCGCTGAGCAGTTGGAATTGCTTGCCAGATGCCACCTGACCTTTGCTGACCTCTAGGAGCTGGGGCGTTGTCCTTCCACATAGACATTACAACACTGGAACACACACACTTTAGTAACTCATGCACAGAGAATAGGGATGGGTATTGGCAAGAACCCCATGATACTATACGTATCAGGATACTTGGGTCACGATTGTATCACGATATATTGAGATGCAATATACAGTATATTGCGATATTCTACAGAATTTACAGAGGTTTTTTGTGGAGCTGAAAATACAACTTGCCGTGTGCCACCTGGGTAGTCTAATAATATGCATGTACATCACATTATGTTGATAACTCAATGGACAAATGTAGTCACTTAATTTACTTAAAAAGGTAGGGTAATTTTTTGCCATTTTTAGGAATTTTGTTTGTGTGTTGCAATTTTGTCTGCTCATTTCTTTGTGTCATCACTTCCAATTCCACTTGTTTAATCTGTATCCTTTCTGAGCTCTCTGTACTGATTGGATAAAATTGGTATCCCGACCTGACATGGAGACTCTTGTTACTGAACAAATGCTCTATAGCAATGATGAGTATGTATCAATACTGCACTATAGAAATACTCTGTTACAAGTAATAGTCCGGAATTCAAAATGTACTTGAGTAAAAGTACAAAAGTATTAGCCTCAAAATATCCTTAGAGTACCAAAAGTAAAAGGTACTCGTTATGCAGAATGTCCCGTTTCACAAGTTATCAAATGTCTAAAATGTATAAAAATCCTTTGAAAATAGCAGATCTACAAGCTCACAACGCGTACTAAAGTAATTATACTTAGTTACTTTACACCACTGCGACAGACACCCCCTCCACATGCGGTGTTGGATGAAATAAAGTCAAAGACAGCGGGTGAATACGAACGGGTAACGGGGCTGACAACGGGTCCATTATTTGACGGGCGGTTCTGGTTTGTGTTTTTGTATAATCACGGGTGACGGGTCGGTCTACGGATCTGATTATTGACGTGCGGGGGTTGTCAAACATGCACACTGAAGTACATCCTTGCATGCCCCCCCCCCCTCCACACACACACACACACCTCATGCACAAACTTAGCACATTGTGTGCACGTACATACACATTGAGTATATACTGTATATCAACCCAGATCTCCGTTCTTTGTCTTTTGCCTGAAAAATCTACATTACATGCTCTAACAGTAAAGTATAAGTGCATTTACTCAAGTACTGTACTTAAGTAAAATTGAGGTATTTTTACTTTTACTCGACTACATCTGAGGAAAATATTGTACTTTTACTCCACTACAATTATTTGAAAACTTTAGTTACTTTGCAGATATAAATGATTATATTGGATAATACTGGCTTGGTACGGGGGGCTCTCACTGTGGAGGGTAACCAACTCTAAGCTCTGTGGGGTGCAGTGCTCTGCCCTTCAGCATCTCTATGACCAGAGGACAGTGAAGAAAGCAGGAAAGATGGAAGATGGCGAGAGACCCAACTCATAACCTCAGCACCTGCTTCCAGGTCCTGCCCTCGGGTAGGAGATACTGTGCCTCTCTATTCAGGAAGGCAAAGGGCAGTTTCATCCCCTCTGCCATTAGGCTCCTTAATAAACACAACCCCCTAATACCTGATCCACCTCACCTGGTCCAACTGGACTTGCTTGCTAATTGCGTTGTGAGCTTGTAGATCTGCTATTTTAGTACCTTTACTTTTGGTACTTTTTGAACACAGGCCTTTCACTTGTAACAGAGTATTTCTACATTGCGGTATTGATACTTTTACTCCAGTAAAAAATGTGAGTACTTTTTCCACCACTGCTAACAGCAGGCTATGAATACAAGATCAACTTCAGTCCATCGCGAGTCGTGAAACTCGCGACCCGTTTTGTTATGAATGCCACACGTTTGCACCTTTGTTGGATATAAGCATAAGATAACGTTTAATAAGAAACTGCAGTGTCCTACCAAACTGGATATACTCGGCAACAGGAGTGACTGCTACTGTGCCTGGACGTCACGACACATCTCCAATCTAACTGTGTGTGTAGTAGGCCTGACCTTGATTATTCGAATAGTCGACTTATAAGTCGAGGGGAGTCTGACTGCCAATCTCTTAGTCGAATTATGACTGATTATTATTCGACAAAGATTGGCCTAATTTGTTATATTAATAAATAAATAAAATAGGATATACATCATGATTTATTGGGAGAAACCAAGCAAGTATATGTTAAATCAGACATTAAGCACCCCTACAGCCCAAATGGAATGTTCCTCCTATTGCATAACATCTTTTTTTGCATGATTCGACAGTGAAATCAGACTGATTCCACTGACAATCTCAGTTGTTTAAAAAATAAATATATATAAATGTATATATATTTATTTTTTTGGTGTTGCATTAGTCGACTATAGGCAATATTTCGCCAATCAGATTCGACTATAGAAATCCTTAACCGGGTAGTGTGTAGTAAGGCATTCACGAATAGTGATTTTTAGCATTCAACTTATAGCAATCAGAACCATGAAATTGTATGTCTGAGTTATATTAAAGGAGGAGTTCACCCAAAAAATTACTTATTTTCTATCAATTGCACACCCCATGAAGCCTTGAATTCATGGATTTATTTTTGTGGCATTCCTAAGCCAATAATTTGATGACCGGGTGTGTATCCGGTAGGAGACACAAATAATCTACTTTGTGTCTCCTACCGGATACATTAGCCGGTAGGAGACGGGAATCAAATTATTGGCTTAGGAATGCCACAAAAACAAAAATATATCCATGGATTCAAGGCTTCATGGAGTGTGCAATTGATGGAAAATAAGTCATTTTTTGGGTGAACTACTCCTTTAAATAAATAAAGGTCCCATACCTGCGGCAGTAATTCTTAAATGAACTGTATTGCAGACCAAAAATAATTCACAAAACTGTTGCTTTTGAAATTAAATGCAGTATTTTATCTGACCCAATATTAATCAAACAAAATAATAATTAAATTGTTCGATCAGTACACTTCAAAATACAAATGAAGAATGATCCAACTCTGATCTTTATCCCCGCAATGCAAAGTTCTTTTAAATGTCTCCAAAGAGTTAAGTTTCCCAAAAACAGTGGTGGAAAAAGTACTCAAATTCTTTACTTAAGTAAAAGTATCAATACTGCAATATAGAAATACACTGTTACAAGTAAAAGTCCAGAATTCAAAATGTACTTGAGTAAAAGTACAAAAGTATTGGCATCAAAATGTAGCCTACTTAAAGTACCAAAAGTAAAAGTACTAACATATTTGAAAATAGCAGATCTACAAGCTCACAACGCATCGCGATGCGACGCGTTGTAGATCGGCTATTTTCAAATAGCCTACGTATAAAATAGTGCTAAAATATGTATCATAATATTATAATTTATATCTGTGAAGTAACTAAAGTTTTCAAATAATTGTAGTGGAGTAAAAGTGCAATATTTGCCTCTGAGATGTAGTGGAGTAGAAGTAAAAGTATTGGAAATTGGAAATACTCAAAATTGTACTTAAGTACAGTACTTAAGTAAATGTACTTAGTTACTTTCCACCACTGCCCAAAAGTAATCCAAAAGTATTGTAGATCTTCTATTTTCCGAGAATCCAATAATCCGCAAAGTCAGCAAATACAAAGGCAATGCATTGCATAAAAAGGAAACATATAATCCTCACCCAACCTTCAAGTCAGGACTCAGGCCACATGGGTTCGTTTGTCCAAACGCTCTGACTGGCTTCAGAGCTAAACCCTCAGAAATGTTCCTCGACCAAACTTCTCTCCTTCCAGATCCATAAGTTCTCTGGCCACACTACTCAGTGGTTTATCAATTCCTGATTTTGGTTTAGTACAGGCTTACAAGAGTCTCTTTCTCAAACACCAACAAACACTCCTTTTCAAAACCTAAAATGGAACCCCCGGCCGCCTCACTTTCTGTACTTTCATATACCTCACTTCCTGTGGAACTTTTGCTGCTTTCCCCCCCCCCCCCACAGCTCCCCTTATGGGTGAACCATGTCAACAGAAAATTAATCATAATGGTCACAATCACCTTACACAAAACCGTTTTTTCCCTGTACACTATATTTAGGTGTTAAATACTCAACCATATCTTAACCAATATATTCCCCTGTTATCACCAAGTATGTTATGTTTCTTTTGTATCTTTTTCTTTCAATACTCACTCATCATACCTGGACAGGAAATACACTATTTCACACATTTAGGTGGCAGTGTCACAAACTTATTCAACCTAAAAGTAGTCGAATATTCAATTATTCGCTGGTGAAATATCATTTTTTTTCCTCCATCCAATACAAACAAGCATTTATCATTAAAACGCTGTGTTGCAAGCCTTGAAAACAAGCGCTCTCTCTCTCTCTCTCTCTCTCTCTCTCTCTCTCTCTCTCTCTCTCTCTCTCTCTCTCTCTCTCTCTCTCTCTCTCTCTCTCTCTCTCTCTCTCTCTCTCTCTCTCTCTATATATATATATATATAGATATATATACATACACATAATACGTTTTGTGTTATTTCATACATTAACGCCCTACTTGATCATACTACGGCGTCACACAAAAGCATAAAAAATAGCAGATCTACAAGCTTACCAATACTTTTGTACTTTTACTCAAGTAAATTTTAAATTCCGGACTTTTACTTGTAACAGAGTATTTCTACATTGCAGTATTGGCACTTTTACGTAAGTAAAACATTTGAGTACTTTTTCCACCACTGCAGTTGAGTGATGTCTGTCTGTCAGAAGGACAAACACACTGACTAGAGTCGTTTCCATTATAGAACAGGTTGAAAAGAACTTCATACTTAACTTTTGAACCACTTGAACCCCTGCATCCCTATTCTGGGGGGAACATTCGTCAAAAATAGCACATCTACAAGGCTAGTTAGGGGTTAAAAATCACACCCAGTGTGAAGTGAGCGGTGCTATTTATGAGCGAAGTTTTAAGTCAATTTCATCATGTGTCTCGCTAGCCAATCACAGCAATCCTTATCCTGAATACTTATCCTGCAAAGATAAGTATTCAGACCCTTTGCTGTGACACTTGTATATTTGCACCGCTAGGTGCTCAAAAACAACAGTGGTCATCACAGTGATGGAAGCTCACTTCCAAAAAAAAATATTTTTAAAAAAAGTGATATTTATGAATTTCGTCATGCGTCTTGCTAGCCAATCACAGTACGTCACAGCCAATCACAGTACAGCGAAAGAAAGAAAAACTTTCGCCACGGATGGGTCCCAAACCCACTTATAGGAGCGGCTACACCGCTCAAAAATGCTTTGCCCCTCCCCGATGTCTCTGCTTAACCCATTAAGACCTGAAACGCATCTGTGTCATTTTTTGATTTCTTTGGCTATTCAAAAATAGCAGATATACAAGCTATACAGGCACCGAGTGCCATTCTATGAGCTTGTAGATCTGCCATTTTTGAAAAGAATGTGTGCAAATCTATATATTTTTCTTTTCTTTTTTAAAGCAATTCTATTGCACATTTTGAGATGGGAGTCCGCGGCCACATACATATCATTTTGGGGGTCCTTGACATGAACAAGTTTGAAAACCCACTGATATTATAACAACAGAAGTTTTTTCTTAGGACTTTTGTTAGGATTTAGAAGACATGTGTAGGATCCCCCAGAAGCAAAGATTTGATTTAAAAATGTTTGCTTTAAAATATATATATATTCAAAGATTTGCACAAATCTTAAACAATTCAAAAAATTAGCAGATCTACAAGCTCATAGCGCGGCACTCGGTGCTGCACTATGAGCTTGTAGATCTACGTATATTCTAATGCTGTAGAATATACATTTGATTATTATTTGATGTATTTAGGTCAGTGCGTGTCCACCTAAGGTGGACTGGCCCTGGTATAATCCGCAAGTAGCTCCATGAGGGAGAGCAACAAAAAAAAGTCATTTGTACCTGGTGTAGTCCACAGGTATGTCCGAGGGGGAGCTAAGTCCAAGTCATAGTAAGTTATAATAAGACTAAATATTGATTTACACTACTGAGACATTTTGAGGCAATCGGTTTCCAACTAATTGTTTTTTATATTTTTTTACAGACATCATGGATACACACTCTGAAGTCATGTGAATATTTTACACCGCAAACATTTTATTAAGGAAATTAATAAAACCACAACGTGTTCAATACATATTTCATTATACATCCTTGTGTTGTCATGGAAACATGTGTATTTGTGTTGTCTCGGAAACATGTCTTTGTGTTGTTTCGGAAACATACGTCCTTGTGTTGTCATGGAAACATATGTCCTTGTGTTGTCATGGAAACATACGTCCTTGTGTTGTCATGAAAACATTATGTCCTTGTGTTGTCATGGAAACATAATGTCCTTGTGTTGTCATGGAAACATACGTCTTTATGTTGTCATGGAAACAAACGTCTTGGTGTTGTCATGGAAACATACGTCTTTGTGTTGTCATGGAAACGTATGTCCTTGTGTTGTCATGGAAACGTGTGTCCTTGTGTTGTCATGGAAACATGTTTGTTGTCGTTCACTTGGACAGTTTACTAATGACTCTGATCAAAGCTCCGTTCTCATCCTTCAGCCTCTGGTTCTCTGATCTGAGGTCAGTTAATACCTGTGAAAATCAGCCACTGCCCTACATCAGTGTGTATTTTCTTAATTGTACCCTTCATTACTTGTATTGTGATTAGCTGGCTGGCTTGGAGCTGGCACAAACAGAGACGTCCTTGAGAAAGAATGTTAAGGACCCAAAGAAGCGCTCCCTGCGTTACCGGTCACCTGAACAGCTCGGTGCTATCAATCATGCGTACTGCATGAAATGTGAGATGTACAGGTCAGTCCTCTAAACAACAAGAGTACATATACTTTTGAGAACAAATTTACAAAGCTCTATATATAAAAAAAGAAAACAAATTACATAAAAACAATAAAGTTTATCGGATAATCAATTAAATATAACTGAAAATATTTAGCCAATAACTGAAATGAATGAATGAAAGAACTAAACAACATTTTTTTTTTTCATGTGTTTTCCCCCCAGTCTGGGAATCGTACTGTGGGAAATTGCCACCCGTAAGAACCCTCTCAGCGGTGCGTATCCTGAAAACAATACTGTAGTTAACACAGACTGTACCTTTCTTGCACACTTTACAATTACACAATTACCTGAACCCGATTGCCTCATATCTACAACAATTTCTCTCATACCAGACTGTTCTACACCCAAGGAGATCCTTGTTAGGGTGTATAAGGAAAAGCTAGTAGAACCACTTCCTGAGGACTGCCCTGAACAGCTCGGAGACGTGATCAATGCCTGTCGTGCATATGACAGTAACGAAAGGCCAACTGCTGGAGGTAATTTTGTTTAGCTTGTTTTGGTTGAGTGTTGCACCAGGGTTATAACTGACAGTGGTGGAAAAAGTATTAAAACATTTTACTTAAGTAAAAGTATCAATACTACAGTGTAGAATTACTCTGTTACAAGTAAAAGTTCGGTAATCTAAATTTACTTAAGTAAAAGTGCAAAAGTATTGGCATCAAAACAGTGGCGTAGCCAGAACGCTATTATAGGCTGGGCCTAGGCCACGGCCCACCCAGGCCCACCCATGGCTGCGCCCCTGCATCAAAATGTACTTAAAGTACCAAAAGTAAAAGTATTCATTATGCAGAATGTCCCATTTCACAAGTTCAACATGTATACAAATCTTTTGAAAATAGCAGATCTACAAGCTCACAATGCGTTAATGCATGTTCTGTAATAACAATCTAAATCTGCAAAGTAGCTAGTAACTAAAGCTGTCAAATAATTGTAGTGGAGTATAAAAGTACAATATTTGCCTCTGAAATGTAAAGAGTAGAAGTAAAAGTATTGAAATTGGGAAATAAAGTAAAGTAAAGTGAAAATTCCTCAAAAGTGTACTTAAGTACAGTACTTGCGTAAATGTACTTAGTTACTTTACAACACTGGTAACTGACCACAGAAGAAAAGAACAATATAATTAAATATGGAATAGGGGCTTGGACAGACTCAACTATTTACACTCAGACTCATCACTGAGAAACGTATTCCAATGAGGTGAAAGGTTTTGCTTGTCTATATTCACCCCAAGCTGGAAATGCAAGCGTCAAAATGTAACAAATTAGTTTCTTTTATTGTTTTACATCAATCGCACCCAGTTGTATCTTCTCTGTGGTCACGGTTGCTGCACCCCTCTGGTCATTTCAACTTGTGACTTTTGGTGTAGTTCTACATTTCCTTAAAAGTGATATTTTTCTCTGTTCTACTTCTACAGACCTGGTGGAAGAGCTGAAACGGGTGGTGGAGCAGTTGTTGGAACCAGCAAAACCATAGACCACAAAATAAGGAACATCATGCCATTAATGTATGACTATATGATATATTGTAACATCTCCATGGCAAAACTTTGATTACAAAAAAATCAGAAAATCATTTTTCTTTCATTATAATGTTCTTATTTTGTCTTATATTTTGTTCATGCTGCTGTGCTATGATGTGTGTATACAGCCAGTATACAGTGACTAACTTGCTAGTCTCCAGGTTTTCTTCAAAATAGGTAGGACACTGATTTAATTAATGAAATACTGAAATTTTTATTGGTGTACACACCACATTGGCATAGCGGCTAGCCACTGTGGCACATTAGGAGTCCACTATTACACATTCTTTCTGTGTTGGGCTATGGAGATGTCATTTATGGGAATGTTACTCCTTCTATCCTCAAGCCCAGATACAGTTTATCATTCTGCTCTGCGATTTGTATCTGGTGAACATTGTAGGACTCATCACTGCATCCTGTATGATAGGGTGGGTTGGCCTTCCTTGGCTGACAGGCGAAACAAACACTGGTACCCGTTTAATTTTAAGGCAGTTGATGGGACTTTACCACTGTATATTAAATCGCTGAGGACACGCTCCACTGACTGGCTCATGCTGAAGGTCCCCAAAGTAAAGACTGAACTGGCAAAAACTGCTTTTTGTTTTAGTGCCCCAACCACTTGGAATGACCTGCTGCTTAAATTAAAGATCTGTTCTCCCATAACATACAGTCAATTTAAATCTTTGATCACAGACCGACCCACAAGTGTCTGCAACTGCTTTTAAACTTGTGTTGTATCACACAATAGGGGAAAGTTTCTGTTTTGTTACGTTATATTTTATCATTGATGTGAATAATGATGTGAAAATGAAATTGTACTGGGATGTAACTCCACGACACTGCAAATGAGGGCAACCTCAATGTCTTTTGAGAATAAATAAAGGTTTGAATGCATTAATGAACATCTTTACCGGTTTATTTAACAAAGAAATTCTTTAAACAATTAGATTCCATTATCATGCCTTTCCTGTGGTCTCTCAAGAGTCACCGAATTAAAAAAGCCACTTATGTAAGCCCAAATCGGAGGATGGTCTTGCACTGCCAGATTTTTCTCAATATTACTATGCAGCAAATGTTAGAGTGATGATGTTCTATTTTCACCCTCCCCAGCATCTCCCTACCTGGGTAATGCTGGAAAGAGATGACTGCTATCCATATAAACGATACAACGGCAATGTTTTAATAAGAGCCTCAGGTGACATTTGGAGACAGATAGCCAAACGAACAGATCTGAGTGCATTGCGCGTATCGTTATTAATTGTAGGAAATCCATTATTCCCCCCATCCAATATGGACTCTGCCTTTAAGCTATGGGAGAGGGTGGGTATCTCCACCTTAATAGACCTGTACAACGAGGGTGTCTTTTCCTCATTTCAGCAGATAGTTGACAAATTTGGGTTACCCACTACCCACTTTTTTCGTTATTTACAGATCAGGGACTATGTCTCGAAAAATGTACCCCTATACTGTACATGTCACTGACACAGTCTAATATCAGGGACGTCATCAAGCTCTCTCCCCAAACCTTATTTCTGAGTTTTATACAAACCTAAGAGAGGGTAAGGTGGATACCTCAGGTATACGAGTAAGGTGGGAAAGGGAACTGGGAATACAGCTATCTAAAGAACAATGGAACAGCTCTCTTGTACAGATTCACAGATGTTCTACGAAAGACATTGTCTTATGCAGTTTAAGATTGTTCCATAGTATATTCCCCTCTGTGTCACCATTGTGTGAGAAATATGTCTGGGGAGGCCACTCTGGCGCATAGCTACATGCTATAGCCTATGTCCAATAATTTACACCTATTGGACCAAGGTCTTTAACATCATCTCCACAATACTCTCACTGCAAATTACCCCAGACCCCCAAACCATCATTTTTTATAATTCTGCGACCCTGAGTGGTCTCCCCCTGCCTCACAGATGTTTTTTATGTCTTATGTCTGGTAAGAAATGTATTTTATTGCTGTGGAAAGGGAAAGAAGGACCTAATGTCAAAATGTGGCTTGCCGACCTTGTTAACACATTGGAGGTAGAGAGGATCCGGTACCTGAGATTGGATCAGACAGATAGGTTTGATATGGCAACCCTTTGTTCAACACCTGAGGGAAAACGCCAATACCAACAATTAACATGGAACGTTGGTAATCGTGCTCTCTTGCCACTACCCCCTCTCAGGCAGGATCCCAGGGTTTTGTTTCCGTTTTAGTTATTTTGTTTCAGTTTCTCTTGATTTTCAATTATTTTAATTTCATTTTAATTTTATGTATTTGTTTTGTCCTGTGTTTGGCGTTTTACCTGCTCCTAGGTTCCTCACTATGGTGGGAGTGTTTATCTATGTGTTATTTTAAATAATATTGCTATCATGCTTTTTATTTCTATAAATCTCAGCAAAAATGTGTACCCCCACACACCCACCCACAGTCTTATCCCCATGTGCTGTCAATGTTGTCATTTATGTAAAAAAAAATAAAAATAAGGTGTATTGTTTGAAATATTCTGTACCATCACCATATAAAGCCTTTCACCTTAATAAAAAACAAATATTAAACAAAATGAATGAACATCTAGGGCTAGGTCTATGTATTTCTGGTAACATTATTGACCGCTCATTTCATTTGGCATGTCCGTGGGAAAGAATAAAGTTTTTTTTTTTTTTTACTTTAATTTTTCATCCCATGATTTTGTAACCCCATTTTTTACACCCAGTGCCAATTGTCCATGTAATCCTGGGCACTACCTTCCCTCTGCCAACCTAGGGAGGCCAGGGCCGAGCTCATGCCTCCTTCAATGCATGAGAGCCAACTGACCTTCTTGTCACCTGACAGGGGAGAGTTTCCCTGGTTGGACATAGCGCGTGGCAGGAACACGTTATTCTAACCAGTTCCCTTCCCCTCCATCAGGCGCCCCGCAGGCAGTATAGTGACCAGGATTACTGCATGTTTTTGTGAGGGTATCTACCCGGTCTCCAGTCGTCGGGGGGGGGGGGGGGGGGGGGGGGGGGCTTGTCTCCAGTCGCCCCCCTCATAGACCTCCATTCACTCTACAGTCTCCAGAGGCCCCCACCTTCCTGAAAATTTCTCTCGTTTGCCTGTCCCCGCCCCCTTCACTGCTCTATGAGTTTCTCAACGGCAGCCATCGTTGTTTGCATTTAAATGGACAGGAACACTCTATGCTTTTTAATTCATTATAGACCCCACCACCAAACAATGATGGTCCCTTGGTGCTGGTTGGGACCCAATAACATATCAATTTTATGTTTTATATGTTTTTGATGACGTTAAGGCCTGGATTTGGATCTCTCTCCCAGCCTGCTGCAGCCAGACTGTGGGAGAGAATCGAGCGACCTGGTCTGGGAAAACAAAACCCAAAAGCTGCGACTATATGGGCCACAGGAGCCCCCACGGATGGTCTCTTTGTGCTGGTTGGGACCCAATAACGTTTGTATTTTATGTTTTATATGGTTTTGATGACATCAAGGCGTGGATTTTTACATCTCTGTCACAGACTCCTGTCACAGCCAGCGTTGCCAGGTTCTGTGAGAGAAACGAGTGACTGGGTGTGAGCCCTTTTAAACCTACTGTATATAGTCAATTTGAAAATAGCTCACAACGTGTCACATCGTGACGGATTGTGAGCTTGTAGATCTGCTATTTTCAAATAAATCTTGGGGGACATAATAAAGCAGACCTGGCTGCAAACATTGGTGAGAGCATATGTCAGACAGCAGCAGCAGACAAGTAAGGTGCCTTGTAAACAGATGTTTAATGGCTCCAATTGTGCTAATAGGACATAATCATTGATCATTATATACCCCTTAGTCCCTAAGGAAGACCTGATTTGTTTTATTGAATATGATTTTAAATATATTTAGCTTAGTTTAAGGGTTTTATTTGCTTAAAGGAGGAGAAAGCTAACAAACAGTCCATGCTAGACACATATCATTATTCATAGAACATCACCATTAAAGCCTTGATTTTATGTCATATTATTTAAAATATTTATAGCTTTGTTTATTATATAGCAGTTTGAGGGAAAGAGCTCTAGCTCCGTTTTTGTACTGTTATTTAACATGACAGTTTAATGTTTTGTGGTCATGGGTCAAGGTGTGTTGGTCAACACATGTTTACCTCCATCTGGGTTGTGTGGGTTTTGCAAACTGCTCAGTGTAACATGCATGATATTATACAACCCACATGCTAAATGAGGAGAAATCAAATTAGTGATTGACTGTTTCAGACAATGTAATGTATTGTAGATGTTGATTCTAATCACTGTATCTGATCTGTTTATTTATGTCATTTATTTTCTGGGGACCCCACAAATGGAACCAAATGGACCCATGAGGGTCCATTTGGTTACATTTATACACTGTTAGAGTTAGGATTTTATAGTATAGATTGCGGTCCCAGAGGTAGAAAATGTTCAAATAGGGGTCTCTGTGATAGGGCATACTATGTGTTCATATTATTTGAGATATTTAATTATGTGTAGGCCTTTATGTATGGTCTACATGATTGTGGATGTTGTGTGTTCATTATTTCTGGGGACCCCAGTACAGTTCATCAGTACAGTTATTTAACATGACAGTGTGGTGCTAAAGCTGCAGTCGAAATCCAGCTCTTAGAGAACCACGCACTGTGATATCCCCTGGTGTGTGTTCATATTATTTTAGATATTAAATGATGTGCAGGCCTATTGGCTTTGGACTGACAGAGACAGGCAGAAAGCTGTTCAATACATGTTCATCCTGTGTGCTGTTGCAGTGGTTCTCAAACCTTTTCATGTCAAGGACTCAAAATGAATATATTTTTGGCCATTTGAAGATTTTTTTAAAATAGCCAATCTACAAGCTTGTAGATCGGCTATTGGTGATGAAATAGCCGATTGGTGATGAAAGGTGATGAAAGGTTTAAAGTGGCTAAAATGTGCAACATGGATTATAGGCCAAATGCTACAGCAGAGGAAATGGTGAGAAATCAAATGAGTGATTGACTGTTTTAGACAATATGCATTGCATGTTGATTCTAACCAAATTACTGTATCTGAGATATTTATTTATGTCTAGGCTCCTATGCTCTTTAGTGTTTAGTGTACATGATAGGGCAGTGGTTCTCAAACAGAGGGTGTATAAATGGAACCAAATGGACCCTCACAGGTCCATTTGGTTCCATTTATACACTCTTAGTGTAAATGTATAAAATTTAAAATTATTTTAAAGTATAGATTGCTGTCCCAGAGGTAGAAAATGTTCAAATAGGGGTTCTTCAAATGAAAAGGTTTGAGAACCACTGTGATAGGAGATACTATGCGTACATATTATTGTCTCCGCCAGGCCGAAAGGCATGGCGAGAGAGTATGTTTTGCACCCTGTCTGACCAGCTAATCTCCAGGACCGTTGGCATGATCGCAGCGAAACTGTGCACACACACTCCCTGGATGCCAATTCAGAACCTCTGCCCCAAATCTTTCACATGGGCCTGTTATAGCGCCACCAGGAGGCCGCTTTTTGCAAAACCCATTTTTGACAGTACTCCTACAGATTCTGTCCAAACGTCACGTAAATCGGTACACAGTGGCCCTCATTTATCAACGGAGCGTATAAACCGGCTTATATTTTTCCATATATTCGGCCGTACACCAACGTCGAAGTCACATTTATCAACAAATCCTACACAGCCAATCCTAGCGTACATTGGTTCGGAGACTTGATAAATGTCACGACTGAAACTGAGCGTCATTTAAATAACACAGCCTTAAATATTCTCGAAACGCCCTGATTTTACGACATGAAGAACCAGAATACGACCAAATAAAGCATGGGAAGCCAAAAGAGTTTCGCCGCCTCGCCTCGCTGCCTGTCAAGTCACACACGCACACGCCTCTCTCTCTCACACACACATAAACACACACGCCCAACTGTGTCTTTCATGTAATCCGTAGCGGTACAATCTTTGTCACGTAGGCTTGTAGCCTACATGAATGACATATTATGATACCAATCACATTGCCATGAATGTGGTTTGTATATTAATTTATTTAACCCATACCGAGCAGTGCACAAGCAGTCATGTAGGATATTCCTCGTGAGACTCGGACGGGCGGCAGTGATCCCGTGCTGCCACGTTAATTAGAGATTCGATCGTCGGGTTTACATCCTTAACCCAGCCAGGTTGTGTAGCCTACATAACTCTCTATGACATATCTCCATAACATAGGACAAGCTACTCTAAGTTTGTAGACCTCACTGTCCATGAAAAGATGGTCGGGGCTCCCGAAAATGCTCTCGCAGAAGCGCTTGTATATTTTGAAAATAGCAGATCTACTGTACAAGCTCACAACGCATCGGGATGGGACCTGTTGTGAGCTTGTACATCTGCTATTTTCAAATAGCCAATGCAGCCAGATCTGCAAGCTTAACCGAATGACTGTTAAAGCTGTTTGTTTAAATTACTTTATAAAATGTTATATTTTCACAGGGATTATTTATTAGTGTAGATATACATTTAGGAGTTGATTTTGTGTCCAGATCCCTGTCAGACAGTCAGACAATGCTGCTCCGTAGGTCTAGAATGGAATAAACAGGTGCAGCCAAAGTCAACAACTGCTATCGACCAGACGTGAGATCTCAGCCGTACCCCCATTATTTGGTCTGCGCCGCGTTGATAAATGAGGGCCAGTATCTCTATTTTTTAGCGGTGCCAGCCGCTCTACATTTGACTATGTCTGCGTGTCTGTCCGTCCGTCCGTCCGTCCGTCCGTATGTTATGTCCGTCCGTATGTTTGAACACGGCAAAGTAGCAACACATGCGCCACTTCAACACACACACACACACACACACACACAAGCCAATACTGCACACATGCGCACACACGAACACACGCACACACACACACACTTGACGTCCGTATGTCCGTCCGTATGTTATGTCCGTCCGTTTGAGCACGGCATTTAAACAGCTATAACTCCAGTTCGCAGCATGCTACGTAGTACAAATTTTGTACATGGACTAAAACCACCAATAGGGACGAACTGAAATTAATTAAGCCCCGCCCCCTCTGTCTTCCTATTGGCTGGGCTTTAAACAGCCATTATTCCAGTTTGCAGCATGTTACCAAGTACAAATTTGGTAAGTGGACTCAGACCACCAATAGGGACGAACTGAAATTAGTTAAGCCCCGCCCCAAAGGCACCGCTTCCTTCACACAGGGTGTGATTTTACTTTTTACTACTACTTTTTCACTATCATCAGTGTTTCCTTAATTCATGTTTTTTGTTTACACATGATTTTTTTCTATTGATATATTGCATTCATGTTCATGGGTATTTTCAGACATTTAACCACCTGTGAGGGGTTGTGAGCTTGTAGATCGGCTAGTTTCAAATATATGATGTATATAGGGTTTATTAGTGGCTAGCTGATTTTTATACTATATCAAATCTGAGAATCACTGTGCTTTTGTATAGTGTGATTACAGGTAGTAGGTACTCCTGGTTTCTGCTGGGAACAGGGTTCGAGTCCCTGCAGTGCTGTGCTTACCGTTTCACCTTTGTCCTGTTGTATGTTTACATAAAATGTTAGCACTCAATTCATAGATTCATAATACCTGAATGCACTTTTAATTATAGTACATCAAGCAGATAACCCTGTGATTACATCTTTATAGCACATGGTTGCATTACAGTGCAACCACAATGTGAACGTTCTTATTCACAATGCAACGTTTTTGTACTCCTATGTCCTGGTGTATTAGTCAGCACAGTGGATTAATATTTCTATCGATCTGGGATGTTATAGGTTGTGCAAAACTGTGGTCAATGAATTGCCTCTTCAGCTAGATTAAACGGCAGTCACTTATAACTGTTGAGACTCCTAGAACATAAGACGTGTTGACATGGATAGCTTTGTGTCTAATAACATCTCTGTGTTAATGAATGGGGTATGAGCATTATGTCATACAGTGTAGATTGTAGATCGGACCATGTCGTACAGTACATGGTCTACAGACCATGTCGGTCTACAGTACAACAAACTATTAAGATGTTTGTAATTACAACATGTACTGCTTGGTGTAATGTTTAAAGTAAAGTAGGCCTTGCACAAGCCCGGGATCGAACCCAGGACCTTTTGACCATGTCATGTGTAAATGACATGCAAATGGTCCAAACATGGACCCTAATGCTAATCTGATCCCTCCCACATTGACAGGAGAAACCTCAGCCAATCGCTCACAGAATGCACTACGGTACGGCTCATCCCCAACCAAATTCTCAAGACCTGTGGAAGTGCATTCCATACCTTTTTGTTTTTGGGAGCAGTTAGGGTTTAAGTATCTTGCTCAGGGGCACTTCGAACCTTAGGCTTCCCAAGCAGGCTCAACCATTCAACTATTGCTGCCAAACCTGCTACTAGGAATGACTGACCTGACCTTAAGGTCCTGCTGGGCATGTATCGTTGTAGCAGGTCTCTACCCCAAAGTACTTTACTCCAGTACTTGAGTGAAATTATAGATACTCCTGGTGAAACATTACTCAACTACAAATGAAAGTTGCTCAGTCAAATTTCTTTCCAGTTTAAGTATTGGAGTAGCTGCTTTTAAAAATGCTGAAATATTCAACTTCCAATGTAGTCTACATGATTTCCTATAAATGCAATCTCCAGTATAAGCAAAACATCCAGACTAGTCCGTACATGCATTATAGAACACATGAGTGCCAGTAGACACAAGGACATGAAATTGTCTATTGCCAGACACTTTATGAAAGCCGGTCACTCCACAGCCGATTTGTCATTTATAGTTATAGTCAATTTCAAGAAATCAAGATTGTTATCATTAAACAAAGCATAAATAAAGCTTTAAGATGACAATTTATCCTTGAGTGTAGCCGACCTGGGGCTGTCAATAGGGCTCACTGTAAGTACCAGTGGCAAAGGCGTGTCAGAATGAGATAATGCTTTGCTGCGTTGGGAGGAGCATATTGTGCGCTCTATTCTCGCTGCATGCACATAAAGCCAAACCTTGGTGTAAACAGCCATCTGGTACCAGCACTCACTACAGGTAAATGACTTCCTTTAGTTCTTGTCTTGTCTTGTCTGTGTTCTATTGAAATTAGTTATTTGGTAGTTAGTTTATTCTGTCCACCATTCTGTCAGGGGATTTTTTCTTTCTAAATAGCATAAGCCTACTATAATACCGACTGCAGTACAGTACGAATGTGCAAAAATAATCTGTGTTCATTTAACCGTGAGCATAATATTTAAAGCTGCGCTATGTGACTGTCCTCTTCTACCCCGGATTTGAACTCAGTTTCCTGCGCAAGTGCTGACATTTTTTACCATTGAGCTAATAGAGCCTGCCTGCTTGCTCAGGGGATAAATTGAATCTTGACCATCAGGCAGGTAAAAATGTCAGGGGATAAATTGAATCTGGACCATCAGGCAGGTAAAAATGTGTGTCAGATCCAGTGTCTATAGGTGAGACATGACCTTTGCCACGTCTAAATGTCTCAATAGAAGAACAGGGAGGGAGACCAAATACAAACACCCCAATTGTATAAGTTATATTGTATTAAGATACTCTACCATACAGATTGGACAAACTTAAATTTTATTCATAAAAATAAGTTACATAGTGCTGCTTTAAATGGGTGCAGTACGTTAGTCCGACAGCGCATTCCTCCGACAGCGCAGCGCTCCGACGTTTCAATACTAAACCCGAACCAAACCCGCACCCTAACCCTAACCGCACGCGGATGCCACATAGTCGGAGAAAAGGTCTGTCGGATTAACGCTTTGCTCCCGCTTTAAATTGCCAGTATAAACAGTATTTTTCTATTTCTCTTTTTGCCAATGAGGATACACGTTTAATGAATCATTCAGTCATTGTAGCATTCAACAATGACCAGGATACCCAATAGCATTGGTGCAAAAAGTGCTCAGAGTTTTACATTATGGCAGCGAAGGGGCCAGACAATCTCGGAGAGCGTCTGTCTGCAGTGGTGGAAAAAGTACTCAAATGTTTTACTTCAGTAAAAGTATCAATACTGCAATGTATAGGTAGGCTACTCTGTTACAAGTAAAAGTCTGGTGTTCAAAATTTACTTGTGTAAAAGTACAAAAGTATTGGTATCAAAATGTACTTAAAGTACCAGAAGTAAAAGTACTGAAATGTTTGAAATTAGCAGATCTACAAGCTCACAAAGCGTCGCGAGCTTGTAGATCGGCTATTTTCAAATAGCCTAGGTATAAAATAGGACTAAAGTGGTTAAGGACTAAAGTGGTTTTATAATGTAATAATGTATACCTGCAAAGTAACTAGTAACTACAGTTTTCAAATAATTGTAGTGGAGTAAAAGTACAATATTTGCCTCTGAGATGTAGTGAAGTAGAAGTAAAAGTATTGGAAATGGGAAATACTCAAGTAAAGTACAAATACCTCAAAATGTTACTCAAGTACAGTACTTGAGTAAATGTACTTAGTTACTTTCCACCACTGTCTGTCTGTTTATAGAAACTAAGTTATTAGATCATTGCAGTGGAGTAAAAAGTTACTTGAATGGGCATAATATACATTAGTCATTGAGACCAGCTGGTGCTCTGTCATCAAAACTTTCAATGACCATTTCAGTGTTCTTTACTTTAAATCTTGTAGAGATATTGTGTTTTCATGTGTTTTTACTCTGCTTTTTTATTGTGTTATCTTTTTTATCTCTAAAAGAAGTCCAAGACATGAATAAAATGATGGAAAACCGTAAGTAAAGAACTTTAAAGTCACAGGTGCCACGTCTCATTCAATACAATTCATGCTATGGTTTGTAAACTATGCTAACTTTAAATAGGTATTCCACCAATAATACTTCTGGATGATATTATATCCCAGCCTTAAAGGATGACTCCACCCATTTTCAACCTATCTTCATACAGTATATTGGTCCTCAGTAATGCTCATTATAATACATGGTAGCTACCATTTTTTGTCTACTCAGTCTGTGTCTCAGAGGACGGCTGTGGACAGTTCAGAAACAGTTCTGGAACTTTTCTTACACATTTTTAAATCTTTGAGGAAAAACACCTGCCTAAGGGCACAGGCCCCACCGCAATTTTATTTTACCTCTGGGGCGGAATCTGCCAATGCTTTGTCAATGCAAATGCGTGGATTCATGGTCTTGCGCATTTTCAAGAATCCACGCATTTGCAATGAAAAAGCATTGGCAGATTCCTCCCCAGAGGTAAAATAAAAGTGCGGTGGGGCCGTGCCCTAACGATGATGTCACTGGTAGGTGGGTTTCTGAAGTGCCACAGCCCTCCTATGAGACACAGACTGAGTAGAAACAAATTGTACCATTTCATCACGAGCATTAGTGAGGACCAATTATGAAGATAGGCTGAAAATGGGTGAAGTTGACCTTTAAGTGGAACTGTTTCTATTTGGTCATAAAGCTTTGTACATTTCGGAATTCCAAAAAAGCCACAGTCACTATGGTAAATTTAAAACTCTACTTCGCCATTTGAAAGCCATATGCAGTGTCTGAACACTGTTGTATTATGTAATTGTCTTTATTGCACTCCAGCGGATATCACTGGAAGATCGCTGGAAAAAACATATTGCACCTTTTAACCAATATCATTAGTCAAACAGAATAAATTAGATCAATGGGATCAACTATTAAACAAGATAAATTGATTTAGATGTATATGTGTGAGATTACTGAGATATGTGTTTTAGATGAATTGTGCTTGTTGATGGCTCAAGAATACCGGCAAGTGTAAAATTGATAATAATTGGGCATTACACTTACTTATTACTATTGGCTGAGAAGAACCCTGACTTATGAGTTATGCATGAATCATGATTGTTTGCTTTGATGTTGATCACTAAAGTATTGTACTATATTGTATTGTCAATGACTATCAGTATAATGCTCTGTAATGGCAACTGGACTTCCAGTCTTCAACTCTGAAAACATCTGATGAGTTGTTGGTAGGTAATGTAGTGCGTAAGAGAAGAAGGGGCAAGCCACCAAACATGACAACTGAATTCAAATTGAATTAAAAAATCTAAATTTTTGTTCATTTACCCTCCTCCCGTTTGACAAGTGATCTATACAATATGTTCCTCTGTAGTACAACACTCTTAGATTTATAGAAGAGGGGGTAAACTGTAGCCTTGAAACAGCAGTACATGAAGTGGAAAGTTTAGATAGATTGTGCTTCACTAACAGTCTCATGTTTCACAGAAAACAAGCCCAAGGTTCTTCAAGTCATCCGAGAGATAAAACCAGATGAGCTGAGCTATGATATTCCGAAAAGGCCCTTTCGGACGACTAACACCTCAGTAGTCTACAAGGGAAAATACAATCAATCTACTGTGGCCATCAAAAGATACATCTATCCAACTACCACCACCGCAAGGTTTGTGGCACACTTTTTAAGTTATTAAATAGTATATATATATATATATATATATATATATATATATATATATATATATATATATATATATATATATATATATATATATATATATATATATATATATATATATATATATATATATATATATATATATATGTATATATATATATATATATATACACATATATATATATATATATATATATATATATATATATATATATATATATATATATATATATATATATATATACACATATACATATATATATAAAATGGATAGTCTGTTGTGTTTCAATTGTCCAATTTATAAAATACTTGATAAACACACACCTGGACTGCATGTATCAGTATCACTGTGCAGCAACATCTTGATTACAATAAACCATGAATGTATTCACAGTTTTGTTTTTCCAATGGCAAGGTCTAAGCCAATTAGATCAAGACAATGATGAATACTGGCCGATAATTAGTTTAGGCCTATCAAATACCCATAGCTCTATTTATTCACAGTGACAATGAAGAAAAAGAAGATCAACACTTTAATCAATAGGATTAATAGATTGCTTGTGTTTTTCTCACTCAGATTTATTGTCAGTGAGGGAGTTGGCAGAAAACATGGCCAGCCTGGGAAAACAATAAATGCCTGTATTAATCTATGTATTCTCTCCCTAAAAGTGAGGTGAGGAGCATATTCGACAATGAGATTCAAACCATGAGCCACTACGAGTCACCGAACATATTGCGGATGTATGGCATCTCTATCCAGGATGAAAAGGGTAAGTAGGATTGGTGAGCACCAGACTCACCAGGAACCAGGCTCATTATTGGAACTATTGCTTTTATTTTCTACTTTACACGAAAGAAAATAGTTTGGTGTTCAATATACTGTAATTCATGTGAGTTGACCTTCTCCCTGCCTGCAGAAACCAACCCAAACTTCCATATAGTCATGGATTTCTGTCAGAAGGGAAGTCTTAGAGAAGTGTTGGAATCGCCGCGTAAACTACCTTGGGAGAAGAAAGCTTGCATGTGTTTGGGTGCCGCACAAGGCCTCTACAAGTAAGTTTCAAGTGGAAATTCTGCAGTAGAGGAAACAAATAGATTCAGAATAAGATTAATAACTAAGTACGAATCCAACTTGATGACATGACCTGATGACATAATAGGAAACATTTTGTCCAGATAAACAGACAAGATACTACAGTATTACTACTACTACTGAAAATAATACTAATGATACTAATAATAGCTGCAAGCAGAAATATGGCAATATATAACTCTCTACACTTTGATTCTGATAAATTACATTGACAACTGCTCTTTCTTCTTAGATTACATACAGGAGAAAAATGGAATGGAAGTATCACCAGTGACAATTTCCTGGTAGCTGGAGGGTACATTGTTAAGGTATGAAAGAGTCAAATATAAACATTATTTCATATTTGTGAAGGGATTAATTCAACGTTATGGTACACATTATTCTATATGTAATAATAATAATAATAATAATAATAATAATAATAATAATAATAATAATAATAATAATAATAATAATAATAATAATAATAATAATAATAATAAAGTTTTGTTTTTTAGACAGAAATCAGCCACTGCTCTACATCAGTGTGTGTTTTCTTAATGATACCCTTCATTACTTGTATTGTGATTAGCTGGCTGGCTTGGAGCTGGCACAAACAGAGAGGTCCTTGAGAAAGAATGTTAAGGACCCAAAGAAGCGCTCCCTGTGTTACCGGTCACCTGAACAGCTCGGTGCTATCACTCATGCGTACTGCATGAAATGTGTTATCTACAGGTCAGTCCTCTAAGCAACAAGAGTACATATTTTACACCACTTTTCAGAACACATTTACAAAGCTCTTTATATAAAAGAGAAAATAAATTACATAAAAACAATAAAGGATAATCGGATAGTCAATTAAATATAACTGGACATATTTAGCCAATAACTGAAATTAATGAATGAAAGAACCAAACAACACTGTATTTTTCCCCTTAGTCTGGGAATCGTACTGTGGGAAATTGCCACCCGTAAGAACCCTCTCAACGGTGCGTATCCTGAAAACAATAGTTAACACACACACACCTTTCTTGCACACTTTACAATTGCACAATTACCTGAACCCGATTGCCTCATTTCTACGACAATTTCTCTCATACCAGACTGTTCTACACCCAAGGAGATCTTTGATAGGGTGTATAAGGAAAAGCTAGTCGAACCACTTCCTGAGGACTGCCCTGAACAGCTGGGAGAAGTGATCACTGCCTGTCGTGCATATGACAGCAAAGACAGGCCAACTGCTAGAGGTAATTTTGTTTAGCTTGTTTTGGAGTGTTGCACCAGGGTTGAACCTGGGTGTAACTGACAGTGGTGGAAAAAGTACTAAAAATGTTTACTTAAGTAAAAGTATCAATACTGCAGTGTAGAATTACTCTGTTACAAGTGAAAGTCTGGTAAACTAAATTTAGTTGAGTAAAAGTGCAAACGTATTGGCATCAAACTATACTTAAAGTACCAAAAGTAAAAGTACTCATTATGCAGAATATCCCATTTCACAAGTTCAACAGTTATAATTTTGTTTAAAATAGCAGATCTATAAGCTCAAAATGCGTCGCATTGTGAGCTTAGTAGATCTGCTATTTTCAAATGGCCGAAATGCATTTTTAAGGGCAGAACAGGGAGGAAAAAATGCATTTTCAGGGCACTTTCAGGGAAAGAACAGTAACGTGTGAAGTTTTGAAGTGGCACATCTGTATATAGGGCTGAAGTGGTTCATGCATGTTTTGTAATAATAATCTAAAGTAACTAGCAACTAAAGCTGTCAAATAATTGTAGTGGAGTAAAAGTACAATATTTGCCTCTGAGATGTAATGGAGTAGAAGTAAAAGTATTGAAATTGGGAAATACTCCAGTAAAGTAAAAATTATTCAAAAGTGTACTTAAGTACAGGACTTGAGTAAATGTACTTAGTTACTTTACACCACTGGTACTGTAACTGACCACAGTAGGGATGATCTGATCAAGTGTGAAAACAATAGATATGGAATAGGGCCTTGGCCAGACTCAACTATTTACACTCAGACTCACCACTGAGAAACGCATTCCAATGAGGTGAAAAGTCTTGCTTGTCTATATTCACCCCAAGCTGGAAATGCAGGCGTCAAAATGTAATAAATGAGTTTCTTCTATTGTTTTACATCAATCACACCCAGTTGTATCTTCTCTGTGGTCACAGCCTTGCTGCACCCCTTTAGTCATTTCATCTTATGACTGGTGCAGTTGTACATTTCCTCAAAAGTGATATGTGTCTCTGTTCTACTTCTACAGAACTGGTGGAAAAGCTGCAAAGGGTGGTGGAGCAGTTGGCAGCAGCAAGACCATAGACCACAAAATAAGGAACACCATGCCATTAATGTACAGTATGACTAGATGGTATATTGTAACATGTCCATGGCAAAACTTTGATTACAATTTTTTTTTAATGAAAATCGTTTTTCTTTCATTAAAATGTTCTTATTTTGTCTTATATTTTGTTCATGCTGCTGTGCTATGATGTGTGTATACAGGCAGTATACAGTGGCTAACTTGCTAGTCTCCAGGTTTCTTCAGAATAGGTAGGACACTGATGTAATGAATGCAGAAATACTATCATTTTAATTTGTGTACACACCACATTGGCACAGCGGCTGTGGCACATTAGGAGTCCACTATTACCAGTGGCGTAATTTGCATAGGGTTGCTGCGTTATGAAAACCCATAAGCGGGATTTCACCGCAAGGGGGCCCCCCTGCTGGCGAGGATTTATATCTTTTTTAGTTCCTCTTAGCACCGAACGTCGAGGAGAAAGTGAAAGAAGACAGAACTATCGCTGAAAAGCGCAGAAATTTAGAAACAGCGGCTGCTGAAGGAGCGCTAAAACAGTGAAACGCCCCTGAACTGGGAAAAACAGCTTTTTGTTTTAGTGCCCCAACCACTTGGAATAACCTACAGCTTAAATTAAAGACCTGTTCTCCCATAACGTACAGTCAATTTAAATTTGACAGTCAGTCAATTTAAATTTGATCGCAGACCGACCCACAAATGTCTGCAACTGCTTTTAAACTTGTGTTGTATCATACGATAGGGGAAAGTTTCTGTTTAGTTTTGTTTTATTTTATCATTGATGTGAATAATGATGTAAAAATTAAATTGTACTGTGATGCATCTCGACGACACTGCAAATGAGGGCAACCTCATTGTCTTTTGAGAATAAATAAAGGTTTGAATGCATTAATGAACATCTTTACCGGTTTATTTAACAAAGAAATGCTTTAAACAATTAGACTCCATTATCATGCCTTTCCTGTGGTCTCTCAAGAGTCACCGAATTTAAAAAAGCCACTTATGTAAGCCCAAATCGGAGGGTGGTCTTGCACTGCCAGATTTTTCTCAATATTACTATGCAGCAAATGTTAGAGCAATGATGTTCTATTTTCACCCTCCCCAGCATCTCCCTACCTGGGTAATGCTGGAAAGAGATGACTGCTATCCATATAAACCCGAGACCATCCACCTGGCACCATCTAGAGTACATAGTCGAAGATACAACGGCAATGTTTTAATAAGAGCCTCAGATGACATTTGGAGACAGATAGCCAAACGAACAGATCTGAGTGCATTGCGCGTATTGTTATCAATTGTAGGATTATTCCCCCATCCAATATGGACTCTGCCTTTAAGCTATGGGAGAGGGTAGGTATCTCCCCCTTAACACTTGAGGTGCCAGAGGTTTATTAAAAAAATGTACGTTGTGTGCCTGGATTTTTAACCATTTTTGAACCTTTTTCAAGTAGTCACAAAATATTTTCAGTGATCACCGTCCTCACGGTGATCCCCTCATTACACAGATAGAGGTCTCGTACAATCGGGGGGGGGGGGGGGGGGGGGGGGGGGATTAAAAACATTCGGTAATCCGTTCCATAGTTACAGCCAGTTGAAAATAGTCAAATTAACATTGTAAAAAAAAAAAGTACACAGGAGCAGAGATACAGGCTTTTGAAGTCATAAGTTAACCAGGAAGTGGATTCAAGTCTAAATCTTCGAAAAATGATACCTCCTGTTGCTATGGAGGAAAAAAAAAAAACGTATATATACGGTTTTGGCATTCCATTAGCCTGGTTCCAGACGAATCTGCCTTTGCAAAATTGCATGCACTTTAGCCCTCGGCAGATTAGGTCTGGCCCCCCTCCATAGAGATTTCAATTCTCTCCCTCCGCTGTTGTGCGGAACCAACCAGGGCCCAGTATCCAAATGTGGGCGGGCTTATCACAAGGAAGCACTGCTCTGATTGGTTCGTACAAGGAAGCACTGCTCTGATTGGTTTAGGTCTAACCAATAGAGTCCGTTTGGATCTTTTTGTAACCGCCCCTTGGAAAAAAATCGACCGTTGATAGGGACCAGACTAATATCCACGCAGTGTGTCGACTCGTGTGATATTGTCTGGCCACGTGAGGCTATCACTCCATGGTTGTATTGCCAATGTTAATAGACCTGTACAACGAGGGTGTCTTTTCCTCATTTCAGCAGATAGTTGACAAATTTGGGTTACCCACTACCCACTTTTTTCGTTATTTACAGATCAGGGACTGTCTCGAAAAATGTACCCCTATACATGTCACTGACACAGTCTAATATCAGGGATGTCATCAAGCTCTCTCCCTTCTCCCCAAACCTTATTTCTGAGTTTTATACAAACCTAAGAGATGGTAAGGTGGATACCTCAGGTTTACGAGTAAGGTGGGAAAGGGAACTGGGAATACAGCTATCTAAAGAACAATGGAACAGCTCTCTTGTACAGATTCACGGATGTTCTATCAACGAAAGACTTATGCAGTTTAAAATTGTTCCATAGTATATTCCCCTCTGTGTCACCACTGTGCGAGAAATGTGAGTCTGGGGAGGCCACTCTGGCGCATAGCTACATGCTATGTCCAATAATTTAAACCTATTCGACCAAGGTCTTTAACATCATCTCCACAATACTCTCACTGCCAATTACCCCAGACCCCCAAACCATCATTTTTTATAATTCTACGACCCTGAGTGGTCTCCCCCTGGCTCACAGATGTTTTTCATGTCTAATGTCTGCTAAGAAATGTATTTTATTGCTGTGGAAAGGGAAAGAAGGACCTAATGTCAAAATGTGGCTTGCCGACCTTGTTAACACACTGGAGGTAGGATTCGGTACCTGAGATTGGATCAGACAGATAGGTTTGACCTTATATGGCAACCCTTTGTTCAACACCTGAGGGAAAACGCCAATACCAACAATTAACATGGAACGTTGGTAATCGTGCTCTCTCGCCGCTGCCCCCTCTCAGGCAGGATCCCAGGATTTTGTTTCCGTTTTAGTTCTTTGTTTGTTTCAGTTTCTCTTGATTTTCAATGATTATTTTTATTTTATTTTAATTTTATGTATTTGTCTTGTCCTGTGTTTGGCGTTTTACCTGCTCCTAGGTTCCTCACTATGGTGGGAGTGTTTATCTATGTGTTATTTTAAATAATATTGCTATCATGCTTTTCATTTCTATAAATCTCAGCAAAAATGTGTACCCCCACACATCCCCATGTGCTGTCAATGTTGTCATTTATGTAAAAAAAAAATGAATGGAAAACTATGAACTGGAGTTGACTGTGTTTAGGACATGACTATGTGTGCAATTTCTCTCCGTATAACTGTGGTTATGCAAATTGACCTGGTTACTAAACCCTAGATTAGAACACTAATGTCGGCTGATATTCAGCCACACAATTATGGTTATGTGATTTTCATTGTGTTGCTGATGTCTGAGGTGGGTGGGTCCTTGGGTACCTTCAGGCTGCTCAGTGACATCATCAAAGGTAGGCTTGGTGCCCTGCCCCCATCCCTGTTTTTTGGGTGATTGGGTGATTTTTGGGTGATTGGGTGATTTTCACCCGACGTTGATAGAGGGTAAAGAAAATGGGGTGGGCTCTCCCACAGTTGTCAGTCATGTAGGGAGACTGTGCCTTCACTGGACAAGGCTCACATGTCCCAGGAATGCCAAAAAAGAAGTTCCCAGCACCATTTTCTTTTTCTTTTATTATTTTTTAACAATTCCCGCATTTTTCACAAATTTTGCCTACATGAGGTCTTATTATGGTATCGGGCCCCCGATGATGTTTTTCATTTTCTGTGACATTTTATATTGAAACCTCAATTTTCCATGTATTGTTGGGTCCTTCATATAAAAGGACCCAACAAAAACCCAACAAAATATTTCAAAATATATGAAATACTTCTCATATATTTTGATGAGAAGTATTTTTTATGGAATATATTATATTGGGTAAAATATACCCAACGTTAATGATGGTGTGATAATATTCAATGTTAGTGTTCTAGGGTTAAACAATGGCATGAATTGTGACTGTTCTCTGCCATCTTTACTATCAAAACAAGTATCAAAATAGTTTGTATTTCACATTTTTATGCTTAGAGAAGAAAACTAGCCACCAGTTATGAGAGGATCATCTTCAAACGATCCTGCTTCAGTGGTCTACTTTGCAGATAAAGCAGACTTACTGTATGGCTTTAGTTGTAATTAACTTATGATGTCCGCGCTACCAAATGATGCCAATCTCTCAGTCAAATCATGCAAAAAATGCAATAGAGGAACATTCCATTTGGGCTGTAGGGGTGCTTAGTGTCTGATTTAACATATACTTGCTTGGTTTCTCCCAATAAATCATGACGTATATCCTATTTTTGGCTAACTATTAGTTAATTAATATAACAAAACTAGGCAACAAACTAGGCCAGTCGAATAATTTAATAAAAAAAAATGTGTAAAACGTTTTATTTTCATAATTCGACTAAGAGATTGGCAGTCGACTCAGACACCCCTCGACTGATTAGTCGACTAATCGATGTCAGGCCTTACATACACACACAGAGTGTGTGTGTGTGTGTGTGTGTGTGTGTGTGTGTGTGTGTGTGTGCGTGCGTAGATATAGAGAGATATGCGATGCAAATTGAAATTTGCTGCTACTCTAAATCTAACTCCATAAACTGCACAGTACGTGTTGCACGCACACACACATCCACACGCACGCACGCACGCACGCACGCACACACACACACACACACACACACACACACACACACACACACACACACACACACACACACACACACACACACACACACACACACACACACACACACACACACACACACACACACACACACACACACACACACACACACGACAGAGTGTAACAGAGGGACAGATAGAATGTTTTCTGTTTCAAAAACTTAAGTTAAGTAACCTTGTCAAGTCTGGCACTCTGTCGCCATCTGGTGGCCAAACACGTTCACCACATAATCCAAAATTAAGGCATACATTTTCAGCATACATTCAATCACTCCCTCACTCTAGACTGAAATAATGAACCATATTCATTTCTAATATACAAAAAAAAGTACAGCATGGTTTAAGGTTTTAAGACAAAGTAATTGATCTAAAAGAACATATCTACAAGCTGTCAATGCACGGCACTGAGACATGTAGACAGGGACATGGCCAACATCCATGTGACAGGTCACAGCCCTACTCAAAAGTTTTACTTAAGTAAAAGTATCAATACTGCAATGTAGAAGTACTCTGCTACAAGTAAAAGTCCGGAATTCAAAATTGACTTGAGAACGTACAAAAGTATTGGTATCAAAATGTACTTAAAGTATCAAAAGTAAAAGTACTAAAAGGTTTAAAAATAGCAGATCTACAAGCTCAGAACTTGTAGATTGTGAACTTGTAGATCGGCTATTTTCAAATAGCCTATGTATAAAATAGGGCTAAAGTGGTTAATGTATGTTTTATAATGTCATAATTCATATCTGTAAAGTTTTCAAATAATTGTAGTGGAGTAAAAGTACAATATTTGCCGCTGAGAAGTAGTGGAGTAGAAGTAAAAGTATAAACATTTGGAAATACTGCAGTAAAGTAAAAGTACCTAAAAATTGTACTTAAGTACAGTACTTGAGGTAAAGTAGTTAGTTACTTTACACCACTGGGCCCTGACATGATCACTTACCCAACCCAGACAGGTCCAGCTCAGACTGGAAGGTTCGGGCAATGCTGTGTCTAAAGTCACTGGCAATCACCAATCCAGCCCAGGTCCACCCAAACCGCCTCATCATCTGGACTCTGGATCTTGTACCTGATTGAATAGAGAATGGAGGGATACGTGTTCAGGCTAGATTATTCACATAGGGGTAAATGAGTGAATCTCCAACACAGATTCCACAAAGGAAAAGGTCTAATCATTCTCTTTTGATGCTGTCAATAGAGACCTTCAGGCTCAGCTCCAGCAGGAAATTACACCCAAGCAAACGAGAGGCAACTAGAAAAAAATCAAACAGATTTGTCTTGATCACATGACTAATAGAGATGAGAGGCAATTACGCAATATCGATTACACTCACTAGAGCAGGGGTCTTCAACAGGGGGTCCGGGACCCCTAGGGGGTCTCCAGAGTTACTACAGGGGGTCCGCCAAAATCTTTGTGTGATATATTATTTTTTTCCTCAACCACTTGAACCCTAGCATCCCTATTCTGAAGAGAACTTTAGACAAAAATAGCCGATCTACAAGCTCACAACGCCTTGCAGCACGAGGCGTTGTGAGCTTGTAGATCTGCTATTTTTGGCGAAGAGGTATAGGTGTAGAGGGGAAAAAGAGCAGTACCAAGTAAACAAAAAAAGTTTTATCTGAAACTCAATTTTATACAATACAGAGGGGGTCCCTGCTTCATCTCTCTCTCAGCTAGGGGGTCCTTGGGCTGAAAACGTTGAAGACCCCTGCACTAGAGGGATGCATTGGACAAGTGTGTGAAACCTGAACTATATACCAACAGATGTTTTATCTGGCTACCTGGAGGGCGTCGCTTGGGATTGTTCTAAAGGACGAGGGGAAACTGGTTCCGGTCACTCAGACAGCACTCAGACATATATATACATGTATCCATGCATGCATGCATGTATGTGTGTGTATGTATATATACATATACAAGTAAGACGCGCAAACGCTGGAAGCGAACGCAGCTCGGAAATATTGTGTATTTACGGACTTTGTGTGTGTGTGTGTGTGTGTGTGTGTGTGTGTGTGTTTGTGTTTTGACTGTAGCTGCACTCTGGCGCACTCTGTCGGCCGCACCCAGGCAGTGCACTGCACACAGACACACACACACACACAAGCCGAGCAGACTTTCATAGTAAGCTCCACTTGGGCGGAGGCCTCCTTCCGCGTTCGCAATAATTATAATTATTATTATTTACAAATGTCAGCTGCAAGCAGAGAAAATATGGAGAATAGTGCGTACCAAAAAATCCTGAAGGGGGCGTCAACAAGTGTCATCTGGTAGCACAGACATCTTGGTGGGGTATTAACAGGTTGACTTAACATTGACCCCCACCAGTATGTCTGCAGCTACTATGCCACACCCCCCGTGGTGACGACACGTTGGCAAGCACTATATGGTGTGAGAATTAGGGGTGTGCCGATATATCGTCCCACGATATATCGCGATACGTTTTCGTGACGATATGTATCGTTTTGGGGGGAAAAAATATCGTTTTGATTTTTTTTTTTTTTTTTTTTTTTTTTTACAATCATTATAATCAGGTATGCAAACAGCCCCGAGGTGAAAAGGGTGACAACATGTTTTTTTTGGGGGGGGGTCAGGTGTCACACTATCGCCCTATTTGGATTGAAAACGGCTATTGTAGCTGAAAAGCTACAAGTTTGCATGTCTGAATAATGCAAAAACAGAATTATTTGTTTGCATTTACTTTTTTTACACCCCCATATATTTTCATAATAAAAAAAGTGCGTATCGTATCGAAATCGTATCGAAGTTGTGAGCCAAATATCGTATCGTATCGTTTGGTGAAATTAGTGTATCGGCACACCCCTAGTGAGAATATAACAATAAAACCTGAGGGATAATCCTCCTCCCCTCTCTCTCCCAAAAGTATTTGAGTGGACTCACTAAACCAGTTTAATGTAACTGGTGATATAACCATGTGAGCTTGTAGGTCGACTATTTCCAAATAGCCGAAGTATTAAAGAGGGCTTAAGTGGTTAATTTGTTTTGTAATAAATCTACAAAGTAACCGGTAATTAAAGCTGTCAAATAATTGTAGTGTAATAATTGTAGGGAGTAAAAAGTGCAATGCCTTGCCTCTGAGATGTAGCAGAGTAGAAGCATAAAGTATATCTGCTATTTTCAAAAACATCTTGATTTTTTTTTAGAAAAAAAAAAAAACTTGTACGGGGGACGGGGTCCCTCGGCCTGGCACTAAATATTTTTCGCATGGGGTACGTGACCGAGGCCAAATACACATGAATATGCGGGTCCTTGAGATGAAAAAGTTTAAAAACTACTGGTTTACTGTATGCAACATATATTTAAAAAAAGATGTAAATTAACGATAGAGTAATTCGTTCTGGCGTCTTTTCATGAATTTACATTATTTTACCTGCCAAGTTTATTAAACTTACACTTTTGACATTCTCAAAAAAAATAACAGTAAAGAAAGTGTAAAGAAAACAACAACAACTACAATTGCATCAGAACCACTGATTTAGCAAGGCACTGACCCATGTGATATTTAATTACCGGTAGTGTTATTGTGTGCTGTTCATTTTCAAACTTGTGGTGATTAAATTCCCTGTTGATATGTCTCTTAGGCCTGGGGGCTAATTAAAGCGCGCACGGTGTGTGTGTGTGTGTGTGTGTGTGTGTGTGTGTGTGTGTGTGTGTGTGTGTGTGTGTGTGTGTGTGTGTGTGTGTGTGTGTGTGTGTGTGTGTGTATGGTGTTTTTTGTAACCTTGTGTCTTTTAAATGGCCTGTTGACATGTCTCTATACAGCCTGGGTTAATTGAAAGCAACATGTTTGTGTGCTTGTGGAGCTTGCAGTCAGGTGACATGTCTCAGCTAAGGGACTGGCATCTGGTCACTGGTGAGTTGAACATGCCTTTAGGCTCCATTCACCCTCGTTTTAATCAGTGGTGGAAAAAGTAATCGGATTTTCTTTTAGTCAGGTAAAAGGAGCAACACCACATCATAGATATACAAGTTACAAGTGAAAGTCCTGTATTCAACATTTACTTGATTAGTAGATAAGTAGATTAGATAAGTACAAAAGTATTGGCATCAAACTATACTTACAGTACCAAAGTAAAAATACTCACATGTTGGGTGAGCACTATATTCTGATAGTAATCATTATAGCTATAGAGTGTGTGTTCAGTAACAGGGGTGTCCCTGTCTCTACAGCTCTTTAATAAACAGAAAGTACATTTTCAGGTGGGTTCAGCCAATCAGGAGAAAGTAGGCCTACCCATTCATCAACTATCAGTTTTATAGTGTTCCAGTTTCAGTATTGTCTGCTCATTTATTTGTGTCATCACTTCATAATTCATTTGTTTATCCTGTATCCTTAGTTAGTTAGTTCACGCTGCTGATTCTATAAAATTGGTATCCCGACATGGAAAATGTGTTCCGTTTACCAAAGAGCTGGAGAGACATGGAGACAAACACTCTATAGCAATGAGTACTATCAGAATATAGAGCTATAACACGTATTTTAACAAAGAAATATCACTTGCCCTACCTTTAATTCAAAGTTATAGGCAGAACGACCGTCGTTTATTCATTATTTTTGAACATGTCACAGGCTCAATATTCATTCCCTAGCTTCCGCAGAGCTCAGAAGGCATAATGAAAAGTCTGGGACAGAAAAAGCAGACCTTCCCCAGATGACCAGAGAGGCCTGGATGGTTCATGATATGGCATTAACCTTTAGCCCTAAACCATTCACTACTTTATAAACCAAAAGCAATATTTTGAAAACAATTATTTGGACATACAGGGAGCCAGTGTAAAGACCTAAAGCACTAGAATGATCTTTTGTCCCTTCTTCAGTAAATAAAAGTAATGCTCATTTAAAGTTCCATGAATGCTTCCAATGAAACTATATTCCAAAGTAATCCTGTAATATCAAGAAATAATCTTCTGTCTGTCCAAAAATCAAGTAGGCCTAATTTTCTTTGTGGACCTCAAAGTCCACAAAGAAAATATTAATGTATTGCATAGAAGTAAAAATGTAATTCCTCTCACCCAACCTCTATGTCAGGAGGCTCCAGGAGATTCCTCTGCTCATTTATTCTGTTTCAGTTCATTATATCCACCATCAGAATATCCTCTTAATTTTGACCAAGCCTCCCTTATTCAGGCCACAATATTCAATGGTTTAAAGCTCTGATTTGGATTACAGTGCAGGCTTTAAAGAGTCTCTTTGTCAAACCACAACAAACACTCTCTCACTCCCAAAATGGAACCCCCCCATAGCCTCACTTCCTGGAATTGTCATAGCTGTTCCTGGTACCTCACTTCCTTGAACGTTTCTACCAGTGATCAGTCACTTCTTGGAACTTTTACTACAGGTGCTGCTTACCCCCCAAAGCTCCCCCTATGAAATGAACCCTGCATGTACAATACTGAATGAAAGGATGTGTTTATCAAAACAAAACAAAACAACACAATTTGTGCACTACATTTAAGGTGTTAAATATTCAACCATAATTTTAACCAATATACTCCCTTGATTATCACCAAGTATGGACAGGAAATATACCCTTTCACATATTATGTGGCAGTGTCACAGTATACTGTTGTATATATTTTCATTATTGATGGTGCTTCTTTTTTTCTTTTTTTTTTGGAGGGGGGGGGGATTTTAAACCTTTATTTATAGGTCAGTAGACTGAGAGGAAATGGGGAGAGACATGGGGAGTGACAGGCAGCAAAGGTCGTGGGGATCGGGACTCGAACCCGCGACACGCCGTCAGGCTGGCATTGCAGCCTAGGGTGCCTGGACCGCCACGCTGCGGCCCAGCCCGGTGCTTCCATTCTGCAGTACTTTTTTCTTGCACCGTTACTGTATCTTAACTGCTGTGGTGCCTTTGGCGACTGAATGTCTCTCCTAACATCATTAACCCATTAAGACCTGAGGCCGATTCTACAAAATGTCTTCTAAATACTAACGGTTTTCTGAAAAACTGTTGTTTCTATATCAGTGGTGCTCAAACTTTTTCATGTCAAGGACCACCCAAAATGATATGTATTTGGCCACGGACCCCCATCACAAATATTTTGTTCCAGGGACCCCCCAGAAGCAAAGAATAGAGTTAAAAATGTTCGCTTTAAACAATATATATTCAAAGATTTACGCAAATGTTCACGATTTTTCAAAAATAGCCAAAGTGTAAAATAATGCTTTTTAGATCAAATCAAAAAGTGACACAGGCCTTAATGGGTTAAAGGTCTTATCTGATAGAAGGCTGACTTTGTGATTATGTTATTTAATTAATGATAATTAATGATTATGTCATTATAATTCAGGTCCGAGTCCAAAGGCCTGAATCCTAATGTATGTTAAGCCCTGCCCCCTACTTCTGCCTCTGCCCACATGGATGACTGATTACGTCATGGCATAAGGTGGCACAGTCTATGGCGGCACAGCACTGGGTATATAATGTAGCAACTGCACAAAAGGATTTGGGAAAAGGGGGGTGTTAGACAGGGGAGGACAGTCGTGATGGCTTCACAACACATACACCTACTTTCATACCTGTACTTGACCTTGATATTGCTCTGTTCATTCTCTCTGTTGTTTTCCTCGTCTAACTCTTCTTGTGATTCCCAGGCACAGTTTAATCTCAACAGAATGTACCAGGCCGGTGACTTTATTTTGGGTGGGTTGTTTGACATCCACTACTACTCTGTTTTCCCTGAGCCATCTTTCACCTCCCGGCAACAGGATCCCACTTGCTATGGGTGAGTATCACGAATACTGTAGCGAACAAGAGAACGGGGAGCGTGTTTGGATAGATACTATACCGCCCTACAAAGACAAAGTGCAGTGACAAAACAAATTGCATGCTTTTTGGGGATATACTATTACCTCATGAATAGATATGCAATGGGTGCAATATCAACTAATAACCCATTTGGATGGTCAATTAAAGTATTTTTAAATCAGTTTGATTTTTGATGTTCCAAATAAAAAATAACAATATATTGTTTATCTCTGGCTGATATTAGAGATGTAACATCATAGAGGAGTTGGGGCATTGATGGATGTTCTGCCCTCTAATGGCCAGTAGGTGGCTCTGAGCGCAGAACAATGGACAAGAGGATATGTCTATAATATATTGTCTGATCTGAGTGAACATACTGGCTACACATACATGTATTTACTGTATGTAGATATACATGTGCATGCTTATCTGCATACAACCTTGCTTAATGATACATTTTAAATGATTCTCTGCCTGTGTTTTTGCTGCTAACATAGAAACCAGACAATATAAAGCCTACTGTATTCACACGCTGAAAACAAGAAGAAGAAAGAAATGGATTACTGTATATTTCCATTCCGACAACATGGTTTTAGTGAAAACATTGCACCTGGCTACAGCTGCTGTTTGACAATGAATATAAACCACCAGCAATACAGTTTCTCTCTGCTCCCCTTAAAACATTTTATTCTAATCCAAACAGAAACGTCCTTTATACCTGGATTGTTGAAATGAGATAACGTTTATTGCTTTTGAGAAAAGTATATTGCGCATACATTTTCACAACTGCGACGTGTTGTGAGCTTGTAGATCTGCTATTTTCAGAGCGCAACACCCGAGCGCAACCAAACATAAAATAACATGTCTTAGTTCTACAGGATCTCTTCTCCACTAGTCCCTCCATAACATTTTAATCTAGTTTTTATTTGTTGACGAAATTTGTCAATATATTTAGACTTAGTCAGCATAGCTTAGTTTTTATTTAGTTTTCATCAGTGAAAAAAGGTAGTCGGCGAACATTTTTCGTCATAGTTTTAGTAGACGAAATCAACCCTGGTGCAACCCTATAGCATTTGGTGTGTGTTTTTGTTTTAGTTTTTACATTCAGGGGTTCAGGTGGGCTCAGACCATGGCGTTTGCCATCGCAGAGATCAACAGGAGCCCCAGCCTGTTGCCCAACGTCACTCTGGGCTACAGCATCTATGACAACTGTGTCACGCTTGGAGTGGCGTTCCGCGCCGCCTTGTCATTGGTCAGCGGGAGAGAGGACGAGCGCTTTCGGTTGGACGAGAGCTGCGTCGGCTCCCCTCCGGTGCTCGGCATTGTGGGAGATTCGACCTCAACGAATACCATTGCCATCTCTAGTATAGTGGGTTTGTACAGGGTGCCCTTGGTAAGTCGTCTCCTCTACTCCAACCCCAGTTTTTACCCATCGCCAATATTATCCTTTATATACCGTCGCTGTTGAGATGGAAACCTTGTCCAAAACAAGTTACTTTTCAGGAAATGGGGAAGAAAAGAACCTGTGTTGAACCTGGAGAGAGAGAGAGAGAGAGAGAGAGAGAGAGAGAGAGAGAGAGAGAGAGAGAGAGAGAGAGAGAGAGAGAGAGAGAGAGGAGAAGGGGGGCACTGGGTGATTACCCTGCAGAAGTAGCCTAATTGTTATTGCCTGTTATTATTAAGTTGTCAATGGTGCTTTTAAAAAAACATGCGTTGTGCTACAGTTGGTTTCTCATACTCCAAATAGCAACGGCTGCCACCAAGTGTTTAGTATACAACACAGCTTAATTTTGACATGTATTTATTTGTATTATTATTTACTATTTTGAGCAGAGGGTCAGGGCATGTCTTCGAGTGGTGGAGCGTGGCACAGCCAAAACATGGTACTGTATCTTACACAACAGATGTGTGTTTTGCAGGTGAGTTACTACGCCACCTGCTCCTGTCTGAGTGACCGAAACCAGTTCCCCTCCTTTTTTAGAACAATTCCTAGTGTTCCCTTCCAGGTAATACATGTTGCATTTTGCCTGTCATCTGCTGTGTGTATAGGCCAGTAACTATCGATTATTTTCTTTATAATTGATTCATCGATTAGATCAATTAAAGGTGGGGAGAGCAATATATACTGTAAAACTAAATGAAAACGAATAAACTTTTTATACTTAATGTTAAGTATAATGGACATACTTTTAAAGGGATAGTTCACCCACGAAATGACGTATTTTATATTGATTACACACCCCATGAAGCCTTGAATTCATGGAGATTTGTTTTTGTCGCATTCCTAAAACATATGCTTCATGGGGTGTGTAATTGATAGAAAATAAGATTGTTTGGGGGGTGAACTATCCCTTTAAGACACGGGTCAGCAACCCACGGCTCTGGAGCCACATGTGGCTCTTTAGCCCCTCCCTAGTGGCTCCCTGTAGCTTTAAAAAATATATATATGGAAATTAACTATGTTTATTTTCTTCACAGCTTAATTTTAATGTAATGTTGCTGTAGTAGGCCAAACATGAAACATACATTCTTACGTTTTCCAATATTGTAAAAATGTGTAGAATAAATAAAAAGTTTCAACATTTCGGTCAACTGAAATTTGCGCCATAGCCTGCGACACATTTATTGGCGAGGAGCCAGACAGGTGGCTTGTGTAAACAAGCCAGTGTGATTCCAAATGCCAAAAAGTAAAGATAACTGAGGAAAAAAGAGAATTGAATAGTTCATAGACAGAGTTGTTTGATTACCTGTATGTTTGATCTGCTGCGAGAAGTTCATCATATTTCATGAATGCTCATTAACATGCATTTGTATTTAGTCATTTTGATATACACTTAATAGCCCGTGTTGCCTTCATTATAAGACTCATATATGTTTGCGGCTCCAGACAGATTTTGTATTTATTTTTTGGTCCAAAATGGCTCTTTTGACATTAAAGGTTGCTGACCCCTGCTTTAAGACATTCACTGATTTACCACTATATTATGTGAATAATAGAGCCTAAGTGCGCATACGCCTCCATTCTTTATCCAATCAGGTGCGAGCCATGCTCCATATCATGAAATGGTTCGGGTGGACCTGGGCAGGACTGTTGTTTATTGACAACGACTGGGGCCACGATGCTGCCCGCATCTTCCAGACTGACCTGACCCAGTCTGCTCTGGGTTGTCTGGCCTATCTGGAGGCTCTGCCCTGGGACCATGACCCGGCTGAATACCAGAGGACCGTCGCTGTGATGAAGAAATCCACAGCTTACGTGGTCATTGTGTTTGCATATGGGAGATATATGGACAATCTCATGGTGGAGGTTAGGGTTATCCACTTGACCGATTAAAACTGGGAAAGCATCTGTGTCATTTTAGATTTGAGCCATATTTTATACTTTGTTTATATTAAAAAATAGCAGATATACAAGCTCATAGCGCGTCACTTTGTGCCGCGCTATGAGCTTGTAGATCTGCTATTTTAAAAAAATTGTGCAAATTTGTGCAAATTCTTGAATATAGTATAGATTTTTTAAACCGAACATTTTTAACTCAAATCTTTGCTGATGGGGGTCCCTGGAACATCATATTTTGAGATGGGGGTCTGCGGCCAAATACATATAATGTTGGGGGTCCTTGACATGAAAACGTTTGTGAACCACTGATATAGAAATATAAGTTTTTCAGAAAACTGCGTTTGGATTTAGAAGACATTTGTAGAATCGGCCTGAGGTCTTAAACCCTCTATACCTAGTAAACTGATACTTAGTTGACCTGGGTAGGCTCTGTACTTGGTCCTCTCTTCTTTTGCCTCTGCACCAAGTAATCTCGTCACCGAAAATAGCCAATCTACAAGCTCACAGCGCTTTGCAACGCTGATCGGCTATTTTCAGCGAATGTTCCCCCAATCCGCAGAGAATAAGGTTGTCAGGATTCAAGAAGGTTCAGGAATAGGTTGCAATTGAATTGCAAGCATTCTTAATTGCAATGTGATTTAGTCATACTCTTATGTTCATCAATTCAAATGCATAGCAATTATTACATTTCTAACTTTTTTCTTCTGCCTTTGATCTCAGTACTTCTCTGCACAATAAACAAATCATCACACCATTCACACATCTCACTGCTATACTAAAATTATTATTATATTGAATGATGACGGCTAAATGCGTGTGTGTGTGTGTGTGTGTGTGTGTGTGTGTGTGTGTATATTTTAATTATATTTTTTGTTTGTTTGTTTGTTTGTTTGTTTCAATACAATCAACAGGTGGTAAAGCAGAATGTGACAGGCCTGCAGTGGATAACCGCTGTGGGCTTGACCACAGATACTAGGTTCCAGACTCCTGACTTCATGCCGTACCTGAGAGGCACCCTGGGTATTGCGGTCCGCCGTGGAGAGATTGCAGGTCTGAAGGACTTCTTGTCAAAAATACACCCCGACGCTGATCCTGACCTCAGACATGGAAATACCATAGTGAGTCTTTTTTGTTTTAATTAGTTATTTTAAGCTGCAATATCAAATGTATTCTAGGGGTGCAACAGTTCATTTAACTAATCGATTATTGCACGGACACAGTTGTGCGACAAAGTATGAAATAACGCTCATGTGGTTAATTGATTTGTTGATATGTAAAACTTTCAATCTTGATTTTTTTTTATTTTCTTAATCGAAAAAGAAACGATAGAATGAAACGATAGAATGAATTAAATGAAAATATTCACAAGGTATTTTATATTATGCTTAATTCTTTGTCATGTTTCTCCAGGTGAGGCAGTTTTGGGAGCACACATTCCAGTGTAAATTTGGTCCCCTTCCGTCAGGGTGGGTGGAAGCTGGTGGAAAGCTGTGTACTGGACAAGAGGACCTAGGGACAGCAGACACCATACTTTTGGACGTGTCTAAGCTCAGGGATGAGTATAATGTGTACAAGGCTGTGTACACTCTGGCCCACGGCCTCCATGACATGTTGCAGTGTGTGCCAGGAAGAGGGCCTTTCATTGGGCACAGCTGTGCCAGTTTGCAGACAATACAACCATGGCAGGTGTAATGTTAATTAACGGTTTACCAAGCTGTTAATGTTTCTAGTTTGAATAAAATGTAGAATCATAATGAATATATAAATATGACATTGGCAAAAAAAGCATGAAAAAATGACGTAGCAGAATGAAGAAGGTTTTATAATTCTCCTTATAATGATGTTTAGTAATACCAATTGCTTGGCAGCAGTGGTGGAAAGTAAGTACATTTACTTAAGTACTGTACTTACAGTAAGTACAATTTTGAAGTAATTGTACTTTACTTGAGTATTTCCAATTTCCAATAATTTTACTTCTACTCCACTACATCTCAGAGGCAAATATTGTACTTTTACTCAACTACAATTATTTGAAAACTTTAGTTACTAATTACTTTTCAGGTATAAATTAGGATATTATGAAACATACATTAACCACTTTAGCCCTATTTTATACATAGGCTATTTGAAAATAGCAGATATACAAGCTCACAACGCGTCGCATCGTGGCGCGTTGTGAGCTTGTAGATCGTCTATTTTCAAACATTTTAGTACTTTTACTTTTGGTACTTTAAGTACATTTTGATGCCAATACTTTTATACTTTTGCTCAAGTAAATTTAGAATTATGTACTTTTACTTGTAACAGAGTATTTCTATATTGCAGTATTGATACTTTTACTTAAGTAAATCATTTTTGTACTTTTTCCACCACTGCTTGGCAGTAAATGTTTATCAGTGTTTGGAACAGTAACACTGTTACACACAAGCTTTTGGGGGGATACTTGCTATGTCCTCGGAGGTGTTGCTCTTTGTAATTTTTCCCATTACCATTTCTAGCTTGTGTATTACCTGGAAAAGATCAACTTCACCACGTCATTTGGTGATCATGTATCATTTGATGAAAATGGTGATGCTTTACCGATCTATGATGTCATGAACTGGGCGTGGCTCCCCGACGGAAGCACGAAGGTTCACAATGTAGGAGTGTACAAGAAGTCAGCCTCCGCGGGTGAAGAGCTCATCCTCGATGAAGACAGAATCTTCTGGAACTTTGAATCCAAAAAGGTAACTTCAGCTTTCTAAAATAATCCTAATGTCGAGCTCATGATGTGAATGTAATTTAGTTGAGACTGAAAATTGTTTCTATCCTGTAGCCTCCTCGGTCAGTGTGCAGTGAGAGCTGTTCCCCTGGAACCCGTGTGGCCAGAAGGAAAGGAGAACCTGTGTGCTGCTTCGACTGCATTGCTTGTTCTGAGGGAGAGATCAGCAATGAGACTGGTAGGTTTACATTATGTTGCAATGTACAGTAGGCTATATTCAGGACGATACCATACATGTCTATTCCTTTAACCATGTTGTCAGACTCTACAGAGTGCACCAGTTGTCCAGAGGACTTCTGGTCCAGTCCCCAACGTGACCACTGTGTCCCTAAGAGCACGGAGTTCCTCTCCTACCATGAGCCCCTTGGCATCTCCTTGACAACCATCTCATTGCTAGGCACACTTATATCTGCCATTGTCCTGGGCGTCTTCATCTACCATCGAGACACACCCATGGTCCGCGCCAACAACTCAGAGCTCAGCTTCCAACTTTTGCTGTCGCTCAAATTGTGTTTCTTGTGTGCACTTCTGTTCATTGGCCGTCCCAGACTCTGGACCTGTCAGCTGAGGCATGCGGTATTTGGGATCAGCTTTGTGCTGTGTGTCTCGTGTATCCTGGTAAAGACTATGGTGGTGTTGGCCGTGTTCAAGGCCTCCAAGCCTGGGGGTGCAGACATTATGAAGCTGTTCGGTGCTGTACAGCAGAGAGGAACCGTTCTGGCTCTTACTTCCGTCCAGGCCATAATCTGTACAGCCTGGCTTGTGTCTGCCTCTCCAACGCCTCATAAAAACATACAATACCACAGTGATAAGATAGTCTATGAGTGTGATGTGGGATCAACAGTTGGTTTTGCAGTGTTGTTAGGTTATATCGGATTACTGGCTCTCCTCAGCTTCGTCCTAGCATTCATGGCAAGGAATCTTCCAGACAACTTCAATGAAGCCAAGTTAATCACGTTCAGCATGCTGATCTTCTGTGCCGTGTGGATAGCCTTCATCCCAGCATATATCAGTTCTCCAGGCAAATATGCAGATGTAGTGGAGGTATTTGCTATTTTAGCATCTAGTTTTGGCCTTTTGGTGGCACTGTTTGGACCAAAGTGTTACATAATCCTTTTGAAACCTGAGAGAAACACCAAGAAGTCCATCATGGGTCGAGGTGGCACGAAAACATAGGAGCAGAAATTAAATGATATTACATTTACTGTGTATTGTACTACAAATAAATGTATGTGAAAACATTTGATTACTGATAATCTTTTAGTGATAGATTAAGTTTTCTACCAGATTAAACTAAAAGCAGTAATCGGATCAGAGATTACATTATGTATCAAAAAGAAAAGTTGGTGAAGTTGATTACCCTCCCTTAAAGTCTACGTTTGGTGATGGATTTTAAATAAGAAACATTAGCACCTTTTCATTCTCTGTTTGTTGGTCAAAGTACTGTATAAGAGGCACATTTTATATCTAGGTCTAAAACGGGCAATCTTACTTCATTAGGTTTGCAGGGGAGTAGGGAGGGGGTGTGGGTTGGTTATGGGAGGGGTGAGAATGGGGTGGCTATAGGGGGCTCGGGCTTCAACTAACCCCGGGTCTGTTCGGGTTGGATTAAGATTTTCTGGAAGAGTACGGTTACAGTCACGAGGTGACAGCGTGGTGTGTCATCAGGTCTGATTTCAACCCCACCCCCCAAAATCATAACTCAGATATGTTTAAAAAAAACTGTTCTAATTCCACAATGCAGTAAAACATAGTTCCCAGAATTTGTACACATTTTCAGCCATGACTTTTTTTAACATGTAGAATGTGTTTAGAAACAAATATTAATTGAATTGTCTTTACAGGGTCTTTAATCTGGGGTTATTTCACATTCTAAAATGGCAAATGTATGTACTTTTAAAGGTACCTCCAAGTTTGTAAATGCAACTTTGTAAATGTATTCCCTGTGTCAATTACCTTCCCCCATCCCTTGTTGATTAGACTCTTATTAGGGAGGGTCATGTCATGTTTCACTGCTTACTCAGAGAGGGTTTCTGAAAAATGTAAAGTATCTACAAGGGTCATGCATGTTTCACCGCTTACTCAGAATCAGTGGTGGAAAAAAGTACTACATTTCTTTACTTAAGTAAAAGTATCAATACTGCAATGTTGAAACACTGTTACAAGTTAAAGTTCCGGGAATCAGAATTTACTTGAGAACAAGTACAAAAGTATTGGTATCAAAATATACTTAAAGTACCGAAAGTAAAAGTACTCATTATGCAGAATGTCCCGTTTCACAGGGCACCATGTATAAAATGTAATAAAATATTTTGAAAATAGTAGATCTACAAGCTTTGTGAGCTTGTAGATCGGCTATTTTCAAAAAGCCAAAGTTTAAATAGGGCCGAAGTAGGTAATGTATGTTTTGTAATAATAAATAACATCAAATAATTTTAGTGGAGTAAACAATATTTGCCTTTGTCTGAGATGTAGTGGAGTAAGTATTGAAATATTCAAGCAAAGTAAAAGTACCTAAATGTTTTACTTAAGTACAGTACTTGAGTAAATGTACTTAGCTACTTCCCACCACTGGTCATGCATGTTTCACCGCTTACTCAGAATGAATGATGTGAAACATCATTTCAGTTTCCATAGTGGAAAACTGTCTGACCACAAGACGGGGGCGATCGTCCTCTATTTCTTTTCAAGAACTGATGACTGTAATCTTCTGAGTCAGATAATACAGAGAGAGGTTAGGGCAGTGGTTCTCAACCTGTGAATCGGGATCCACAGGTTGTCCCCACATGATTTGGGGGGGGGGGGGGGGGGCAGATGACAGTAAAGTGACAATTTAAGGACTTTTAAGGACCTTTTTAATACCTAATACCTCTTAAGACCATTACTGCATCAAACATAATCAACAAACTATACGATAACAAACCGGTCAAACATTGGCCAAAATTATCAAATTATATAAGAAAGAGACAAACCTATTGAAAATAGCCGATCTACAAGCTCACAATCAGAACAGAATGCGTCTTAACCCGAAGTACCAAGTAGAGCAATAAAATACAATATAATCAGGCTGGAACAAGTGGAACATAGAACCCACATGGGGGGAAAAAGAACACAGTACACAATAGGATTCACATCAGCATCAATAACATGTCAACATACTGGCTGAGTAGCCTGTTATTAGAGAAATAGGGAGAATTAGTCAATGTCATCATTAAGACCAGGGGATGTTGTCGCTTTGAACGTAAATATCGACCACAAAAACAACCACGTTCGCATTCTAATCTGTATACTACATACATTACAATTAGCAGAACCTCTGACCTGGTGGATTGTTTTGACTGAACATATTGTGGAGTCTCACTAGGGCGCCGCCCGACAGGTAAGCACCTCACCAGGGAGAAGCAGTGGGAGAGAGGCAGAGAGAGGCCAGACAGACAGCAGCGCAGCCTGGGACACGTCATAGAGGGGCGGTACCTACCTGTCCTCATCATGAATCAGCCACAACTCCGCACACCTGCGCTGGCCAGTTAGGTGTGGCCCACAAACATTTAAAAGCGCAGCCACTCTGCCTCATTCTCCACTGGCTCTCCTGGTGACTGGACAGGTGCTTTCGGGCGGTGAGTGAGATCCCACATTAAATTCCCTACACCGTTAAATGACTTTGTGTGTGAATTTGAGAACTAAAAGAATGTCTCTTTTATTTTCATAGGCAACCTGATGGATCGAGCATTAAACATGGAAATGTGAATGTGAATGGAAAATGTCCCCAGACCTGGGAGGAATTTATGTTGATTTGCCTGTTATGATTTAAGTTTGACAAAATAACGTAATAACAAGAGCTCTCTGAGCTAAGAGGTTGAATAAAAACCCTTCATTGGGCTTGTACCCTGCCTATCTGTGTCTTGGCCTTGATCAGTGTCCCACATATGGTGGAGAATACGGGTACACTGATCTACGTCAAGAAGCCACAGCATGGAGCACACTACCGCTTTAACTGCGCTTCTGAAAAGCCAAACTGACTTACAGGCAGCGGTACAAAAATTAATCGACCGCATCTCCAGAGATGTTTCTACGACTCGCGCACCGCGGGAGGTGCTCACTAAATTGTCACCAGACGACGACATAGAAGCTTATCTCGAGGTCTTCGAGCGGACCGCAGCCAGGGAGAGATGGCCGGCAGCAGAGTGGGCCTCGCTCCTAGCGCCTTTCCTGACGGGCGAATCACAGCGGGTTTGTCGCGACCTGACCATGGCAGATGCCAGAGACTATCGTAAGCTAAAAGAAGCGATATTGGCCAGCCAGGGCTACAGCCTGCCCGCCCGGGCGCAGCGGTTCCACCACTGGGCCTACCAGCCGGCCCAGCCACCTCGGCCCCAAATAGCGAGCCTATTACGCACCACGCACAGCTGGCTGACGAGTGGAGGAGAGCCACCCATAATCGACCGAATCGTCATTGACAGATGCATCCGATCCTTGCCGCCCGACGCACGCCGCTATGCCTCGCAGGTGAGCCCAACCTCACTGGAGGCCCTCGTAGCTCTGTTGGAAAATCACCAAGTCAGCGTTGAGATGATGAGGTCCACGCGCGCTGACGCACCCAAGACGACGCCAGACGAAAAACCCAGCCGTGACCGCCGGAGGGCCCAGCCGCCACCGCCGTCCACCAACCGCACCGACGCGGCCGTCGCCGAGGGCCCCGGCCGGGGCGCCCAGCAGAGACGCTGCTATGTATGTGGCCAAGCCGACCACATTTCCTGGTCCTGCCCCGACCGAGACCGCGACGTGTCAATGGGAACCGCCGCCAGCTCCGACCCGGCACGCCCCTGCCTGCACACCGGTACTGGACCTCGACGCCACGCCCGACTGCCGGTGAAGATAGACGGCGCTGACGCCCACGCGCTCCTCGACTCGGGCAGCGCCGTCACCCTGGTCCGCGCCGACCTGGCAGGCCGCCTCTCCACCGCCACCGTGCCCGTGTCGTGTGTACACGGCGACGTCCGCCACTACCCGGTGACGCAGCTGCGGGTCCAGACACCACGGGGAGACGCCGTGGTGCCAGCGGGGGTGGTGCCGAACCTCCCCGTGCCGCTGTTGATCGGCGTGGACTGCGTCCTATTCGAGCGGTACTGGAAGCCTGGCCTGCAAAAGAAGCCGCCCCACCGACGCCGCCGCCGCGCAGAGCGCAGCGGACCCCCAGCTCCACTACACGCCTGCCCGGCGTTTCGGCCCACCTCCCCCGGCTCCGAGAGCGGCGCCTCGCCAGAAGAGGCTCCAGGCGCCCCAGCAGCGGACGACGAGGAGGCGAGCGCAGGAGAAGAGGAGGTCCATTCTCCGCCAGGCCGCGCCGTCTCGACTGCGGCGAGCGACCCCGACCCGTTCGCCGAATTCCCCAGGCCCGAGTCGCCCGAAACCCCGAGGGGGGGGGAGTTCGCCACCGCCCAGTGGTGTGATCCCACGCTGGAGATGGCGCGTCAGAGTGTCGCCGCCATTGATGGGAAGAAATGTGACGGGGTGAGTACACTAAAGCCCCCGTACTTTCTTGTTAAAAATGGACTATTGTATAGAGGAGTGATAGACGAGGGGGGGGAGACGTTAGAACAACTGCTTGTGCCTAAATCATATGTGTCACGAGTCCTTTACCTAGCACACACGCACCAGTTGGGTGCTCACCTGGGGGTGAAAAAGACACACGAGCGCATTCTAGCCCGCTTCTACTGGCCCGGTGTTAAGCGGGCCGTGGAAGTTTTTTGCAAGGGCTGCCCGGAGTGTCAGAAGTCCGCCCCCCGACCCACGTTCCACAACCCACTGGTCCCGCTACCCATCATCAGCACGCCATTCTCACGTCTCGCCATGGACATCGTGGGCCCGCTGCCCAAGTCCGGCCGCGGACACCGCTACATTCTGGTAATTCTTGATTATGCCACTCGATATCCAGAGGCCATTCCCCTACGGACCGCCTCGGCCAAAGCCGTGGCCCACGAACTTATGATGATGTTTAGCCGGGTGGGAATAGCCGAGGAGGTCCTTACTGATCAAGGCACATGTTTTATGTCGAGGGTTATGACGCTGCTGTACAAATGGCTAAAAGTGAAACGTATACGCACCTCTGTATATCACCCTCAGACTGACGGTCTCGTGGAGAGATTTAATCAGACACTAAAGAAAATGTTGAAAAAACTAACCACTGTTGATGGGAAAGACTGGGACCAGTTGATCCCTTTTGTACTGTTTGCCATCAGGGAAGTGCCGCAGGCGTCCACGGGGTTCTCCCCCTTCGAACTGGTGTACGGCAGGAGACCCCGTGGATTGCTCGACATCGCCAAGGAGACCTGGGAGAGTCAACCCTCCCCCCACCGCAGCGTCGTGGACCACATTGAGCGCCTCCAGGCCAGGGCCAAGGCGATCTGGCCACTGGTGCGTGAGCATATGGAGCAGGCGCAGCGGGACCAGGCGCGCACATACAACCGGGGCGCCACTCTCCGTGAGCTCCAGGTGGGGGAGAAGGTGTTGGTCCTCGTTCCCAGCAGCGAGTGCAAATTCCTCGCCAAATGGCAAGGGCCGTATGAGGTGGTCGAGAAGATGGGGCCCGTCGACTATAAGGTGGCACAGCCCGGCCGGAGGAAGGGCCACCAGATATACCACATCAACATATTGAAGAAATGGAACGCCACGCCGCCGCTGTCCCTACCCGCCCTACTCGCCACGTCCGCCCCGCCGAGCCTGCCCCCGGTTCCCCTCGGAGAGGACCTCTCCCCCGCGCAGAGCCAGGACGTCAAGGAGCTGCTGGGACGGAGCCGAGACGTATTCTCCGACCTGCCTGGACGGACGAACGCCATACGGCATGACATACGCACCACGCCAGGGAAAGTGGTGCGCCAACGGCCCTACCGGATTCCAGAAGCTAGACGGGTGGCGATTAAAGAAGAGGTGGCCAAGATGTTGGAGCTCGGCGTCATCGAGGAGTCGTACAGCCCCTGGTCCAGCCCCATTGTTATCGTCCCCAAGCCAGACGGCTCCCTACGGTTCTGCAATGATTTCAGGAAGCTGAATGACGTTTCCACGTTCAACGCCTATCCGATGCCGCGCGTCGATGAGCTCATCGAGCGCCTCGGCCCGGCCCGGTTCGTCAGCACCCTCGACCTGACCAAGGGATACTGGCAGGTACCACTGACGGACCGGGCCAAAGCAAAGACGGCCTTCTCCACACCGGAGGGCCTCTACCAGTACACGGTGCTGCCGTTCGGCGTACACGGGGCCCCCGCCACGTTCCAGCGGCTCATGGACCGAATCCTGCGGCCGCACCGCGCCTACGCCGCAGCCTACCTGGACGACATCGTCATACACAGCTGCGACTGGGGCCGACACCTACAGCACCTACACGCAGTACTCGAGGCCCTCAGACGCGCCGGGCTGACCGCCAACGCCAAGAAGTGCCGTCTCGGGTTGACCGAGACCGACTACCTCGGCTACACGATTGGCCGGGGCTGTGTGAAGCCACAGACGCGCAAGGTGGAGCGCGTCCGGGACTGGCCCCGTCCCACCACGAAAAAACAAGTAAAGTCGTTTCTCGGGCTAATATCATATTATCAGAAGTTTATTAACAATTACTCTACTGTTGCAGCCCCGCTGTATGAGTTAACCAGGCAGAAACTACCGCACCACGTAACCTGGACGGACGAAACGGAGACGGCATTTCAGCGGCTGAAGAGCGCACTCTGTGAGGAGCCGGTGTTAAAGGCCCCCGACTTCAGCCAGCCGTTCCTCCTGCACACGGACGCGTCCGGCACCGGTCTTGGAGCGGTCCTCGCCCAGGTCATCGATGGCGAGGAACACCCAGTGACGTATGTGAGCAGGAAGCTGTTAGACCACGAGAAAAACTATGCAACAGTTGAAAAAGAGTGTTTGGCGGTGAAGTGGGCCATACACCACCTCCGCTACTATCTATGGGGACGCACTTTCACTCTCATTACAGATCACGCACCATTGAAGTGGATGGCGACAAACAAGGACAGGAACGCGAGGGTGACGCGCTGGTTTTTGGAACTCCAGGACTACAACTTTAGGGTGGAGCACCGGCCTGGAAAGGACATCCCGCACGCAGACGCCCTGTCCAGGATGTATGAGGAGGAAGGAAATGAAGCCCCCGGCACAGGCGGTGGGCTTAGGGGGGGGATATGTGGAGTCTCACTAGGGCGCCGCCCGACAGGTAAGCACCTCACCAGGGAGAAGCAGTGGGAGAGAGGCAGAGAGAGGCCAGACAGACAGCAGCGCAGCCTGGGACACGTCATAGAGGGGCGGTACCTACCTGTCCTCATCATGAATCAGCCACAACTCCGCACACCTGCGCTGGCCAGTTAGGTGTGGCCCACAAACATTTAAAAGCGCAGCCACTCTGCCTCATTCTCCACTGGCTCTCCTGGTGACTGGACAGGTGCTTTCGGGCGGTGAGTGAGATCCCACATTAAATTCCCTACACCGTTAAATGACTTTGTGTGTGAATTTGAGAACTAAAAGAATGTCTCTTTAATTTTCATAGGCAACCTGATGGATCGAGCATTAAACATGGAAATGTGAATGTGAATGGAAAATGTCCCCAGACCTGGGAGGAATTTATGTTGATGTGCCTGTTATGATTTAAGTTTGACAAAATAACGTAATAACAAGAGCTCTCTGAGCTAAGAGGTTGAATAAAAACCCTTCATTGGGCTTGTACCCTGCCTATCTGTGTCTTGGCCTTGATCAGTGTCCCACAATATCCACAAAGCTGCTTGATTTGACTGAGTTGGAGCATTGATTACAATCTGCCACATCTAAAGTTTCCCAGTGGCCGTTGAATGGAAAGCTTGTAGATCGGCTAATTTCCAGCGAAGATAGTTAATGTACCGCGAAAACAGAGAGGACACTTAGTATAGAGCCCTGCGGGACTCTGGTCAACCATATATGGTTAAGCAGTGGTGGAAAGTAACTAAGTATAAGTATGTTTTACTTTACTGGAGTATTTCCAATTTTATGTATTTTTTTCTACTCCACTACATCTACATGCGACGCATTGTGAGCTTGTAGATCTGCTATTTTCAATTGATTTGAATACATTTTATAGATTTGAAAACTTGTGAAATGGGACATTCTGCGTAACAAGCTCTTTCTAATCTTGGTATTTTAAGTACATTTTGATAACGGCACTTTTGTACTTTTACTCAAGTAAATTTAGAATTCCGGATTTGCAGTATTGATACTTTTACTTAAGTAAAACATGTGAGTAGACTATTTTTCCACCACATGTGGTTTAAGTCATGCTGATGACAGCAGCTTTGGCATAGCGTCTACATTCACTTCCGAACCGTCTGTCATATCTCCATCCTTCCTGTAGCCAACAGTAATTTCTAAGAACTGATGTCAGCGTTTTTTGAGGGCCCTGGCCATCAGACCCACAATAAACGAAACTGTGACGTCACATTTAAGTCTGATTCGTGGAGAATCCCTAAAGAAAACCAAGTGATGAAATGGTTTCCTGTCGGGCAGCGCCCTGCCGGTCACATGCAACACAACTTCCTCACCGTCCACTCATCGCTCATGCCACTGCTGTAGGGCAGTGGTTCTCAACCTGTGGGGCGGGACCCCTAACGGGGTCTCCCACATGGTTTGTAAAATGATATAAGAAAGAGGCAAACGTTTTGAAAGTAGACGAACTACGAGGTCACAAAGCCTTCGCGACGCAAAGCTTGTAGATGTGCTATTTTTTTTACAATATTTATCTGTGGTACCGATTCAAACTAAATGGAATGCCTAAACTCCTATTCCAAGTGGCTATCAGGGAAGGGGGTCCCCAGTTCAAATAATATTATTTTTTGAGGGGGTCCTCAGTTCAAATAATATTATTTTTTGGGGGTCCTCAGTTCAAATATGATTATTTTGAGTTGGTGGGATTTACGTCTGACAGAACGTAGAATGTTTAATGTGGCAGAAGCCACATTAAACATCCCAAACCGGGAACGGATGGCTGTTCAAAAATTGCAGATATACAAGCTCATAGCAATATATAATATAATATATATTATATTCAAAGATTTGCACAAATGTTCAAACTTTTTCAAAAATAGCAGATCTACAAGCTCATATAGCTACGAGCTTGTATATCTGCTATTTTTGAATAGCAAGAAAAGCTAAAATGACAGAGAAGCGTTCCCGGTCTTAATGGGCTAAACTGCTCATTTGCCACATGAAAAGATCAGAGGGCTTGCAGGGTGGTTTGGCCTTTTTCTACCTGCAGTTGACAGAAGGCAGAGAGAAAAGGGGGATTCATTGGACCACAGTTCAGGCATGGGCCTCATGGCCCGAATTGAATGGTCTAAGTACACCCACCCCCCATAAATGAATGCCCTACTTCAGTGCTTTTTTTTTCCTGTCAAGGACCCCCAAATTGATATGTATTTGGCCGCGGACCCCCATCTGAACATTTCTAGTGCCAGACGGGACCCCCAGAAGAGAATATTTGTGTTAAAAAAAAAAGCAAAATTATTCAAAAATGGCCAAACATTTTCAAGACTTTTCAAAAAATAGCAGATGCACAAGCTCACAGCGCGTCACTTCATGCTGTATATCTGCTATTTTTGAGTAGCCAAAGTATGAAATAATAGTGGTTACAATTATTGTGACGCTATATTACGTAATTTAGCTGGGGACCCACTTGGGACCCCGCAAGGACCCCTATTTTGAAAAAAGTAGGCCTTTTGCTACATTTTTGGTACATTCTGACAGAAAGTGGTTATGTGTGTCTGTGGGATTTATGAATGAAAGTATTAACTAATGAAAAGTAAGTATTAACAAGAGCTTGTGACTAAATAACAACTAGACTGGATCCATTGAAACACAGGTTCTTTTTCTTTCCTTTGCCCACTTCCTGAAAAGTAACGCTTTTGGACATACAAGGTTTCCACCCGACAGACACAATGTATTCATTCATAAATTGGGGGGAGGAGGAGGGAGGGGGGGGTGTAGTTGCACTTCTGCTTTTCAGGCCTTAAGTATCAGCCACTCTTCAAGCCTGTCACATCACTAGACTGACACTGACGAGGAAGAGAGAGATCGAGGAGAGAAGAAGATTGAATTAAACGATATTACATTTCCTTTCATTCATTCTATTCACTCATTCATTTCACATTGAGTCGTACTCACTCCTATCTGGTAAACATGGTGTGCTGTGGAATCCTCCTGAAGACTGCTGTGATGTGTGTGGTGCTGGTGACTCTGGTTGACGTGGCCTCAGCCGGTGAGTATATACGCAGTATAGGCTAGTATAGCAGTATTTGTACGTACTATATGTACTGTACATCCAATGGAGTTGTTGTGATGCTATTAAGGCAGTGGGTTCCACCGTGGTCTTCAGGGATCCCCTGGGACTCTTTTTTTTTTTTTCAGGTCTAAAACAAAATATTGGTTCTTCAGTGGTTCTTTAGGGCAGTGGTTCCCAAGCTTTTTAGCTCGAGACCCAAAAGAGAAATTAGACGTTCACCCGAGACCCAAACTAGTGAAAATAGCAGATCTACAAGCTATTGCCATTTTTGAAAAATCATGATTTGTGCAAATCTTTGAATATATATATTTTTAAAGCAAACATTTGTAAGATATTTAGTTCCAGGGATCCCAAGAAGCAAAGATTTGAGTTACAAATGTTCGCTATAAAATATATATATTCAAAGTTTTGCACACATTGGCATGATTTTTTTTCAAAAAGAGCAGATCTACAAGCTCATAGCGCGACACAGCTAAGAGCTTGTATATCTGCTATTTTTCAATAGCCAAAGAAATCTAAAGTGACACAGATGCTTTCCTGGATTTAAAAGGTTAATGATAGTTAACACTAGCTAGGAACACAAGGAGCATGAGGAAGTTACACAGGGAAGTTGGGAACTCTTGGGATATATAACAGAGGATGAGCCCACACTAGAAAAGCAGGAGTCAAACGGAACACTTAACAACATCTAAGAACTGGCAGGGCATGAGCACAGGGAACTGACTGTTTATATTGCATATAGAGATAAGTAGACACAGGTGAACATAAGTGACAACACAGGGATAGGCTAGGGCACTAACAGGACATAGGTGCAGATAACTAATAACCACAGGGAGGTGTGATAACACAGGTAACAGCAACTAAGGAAAACAGAAAACTAAAAGGTACAAAAAAAAACCTAACTAAAGCTAAGAAACAAGGAAGACCAGTTACTACAAAATGAAAGGAACACAACTGTAAAGTAAAACACAAACTATAGCAGGGGTCTTCAACAGGGGGTCCAGGACCCCTAGGGGGTCCTCAGAGTTACCACAGGGGGTCCGCCAAATCTGTGTGTGATATGATTTTTTTTTTACCTTAACCACTTGAACCTTAGCATCCCTTTTTCTGAGAACTTTAGCCAAAAAACGCCTGCGATGCATTGTGAGGCGTTGTGAGCTTGTAGATCGGCTATTTTTTGGCAAAGAGGTATAGGTGCAGAGGGAAAAAAGAGCAGACCAAGTAAACAAAAAAAGTTTAGTCTGAAACACAATTTTATACAATATGTATTGGGGTCCCTGCTTCATTTCTCTCTCAGCTAGGGGGTCCTTGGGCTGAAAATACCCCTGAAAAATTGGGGGGGGGGGGGGGAATTGACCCCTGAACTATAGCTTAGCTCTGCCTCACGGGGTTGCAAACGGCTCACTCCTTCGGTGAGCTCTGCTTCGTCTCTTGTGAGTGGCATCCTTGATTGATTGATTAAACTGGATTTTTGTACCATTTGTTTGTTGTATTGTTGCCTGTAGAAATGTTGAATGTGCGATACATGGACCACAATGAAAACAAGCATTTTTATGATTATCCATTTGGCTTTTTTTTTTTGTTATCGAGCCACTGTACTAAATTTGTCACTAAAATAGTCAAAATCAATTAATGCAATCAACATCCTGGATTTACTGTACCTGAGGAGAGTTGTATATATATATATATGTATATATGTTATGTGTCATAGCAAAATGACCTAACGCTTGATCCATGTGTTGTTTTCTTACAGCTGAGAAGCTAGCGTCCTGCTGTACTACAGTAAGCAGACAGAAGATGACCGAACCTATCACTGGATACATGGTCCAGAGGAGAAACCTGCCATGTGTCGCTGCTATCATGTAAGTCTGTCTGTCTGTCTGTCTGTCTGTCTGTACCATGTAGTGTGGGATCCCTTGGATCTAAACTGTTGTGTTCTTGCAGTTTTCAGACAGAGAAAGGAGTTTTCTGCAGTCAATTCAACGCTCCCTGGGTGCGACACACGATCAAAGACTTTGAGTAAGACAATCAATCACTAGCATGTTCATTCATTAATGTATTAATTTATTAATCACTCACTCACTCATTCAAAATTTCTATCATTCACTAACGCACGCACACACTGCACCAAATAATCTAACCATATCCTTATACTGTAGCTTAACCATCATTGTTTCTGTATTGTTTTCATAACAGGGCGGCACGCAAGAACGCCAAGCCTACCTCCCCTCTCTCCACCTCCTCCTCTACTCCCTCTCTCCTCTCCCTCCTTACCTCTTCCTCTTCTCCTACCTCCCTGCCCCCTACATCCTTGCCTCCTACCTCCTCTCCTCCTACATCCTTGCCTCCTACATCCTTGCCTCCTACCTCATTCTCCTCCTCGTCCCAGTGAGGTCTACGGTCGTACCTCGGCTCGGCAGGCCAGCGGACCAATAGCGCGCCGTCCTCTCCCTCTCCAGCCAATGACCTCGAGGAGGGAACCAGGAAGTGAAAGAGGATGAATCAGCATTTCTGTTGAAGCAGCATCTGAAAGAACGTGTTGAAAGTCCACTGCTATTAATCATATTTTCAGAGCCTTATTTGTGACATGATTTAATGTGTTTTAAATTATTATCATCAGTGTTTAATTTATTCTCAGTGCTCAGAAAACCTGTAAGAATGTATTTATTACATGCATTTATTTATGGAATCATATTATGTTGTTATTGCTGTTTTTATTGTCTTTCGAAGCTATCATTATGTTATTTATGAAACTTAAAGGTATAGGGTAGGTGAAATGTATTTGTTAAAATAAGTTCTATATTCTGATTTTTTGTTGCTGAGTTTTTGTTCAGTCTCTCCAGCTCTTTAGTAAAAAAGAAAATACATTTTCAGGTCGGGATACCAATTCTATCCAAACAGAGACAGAACTCACACAGAATACAGGATAAACACATGAAATTGGAAGCAATGATACAAATAAATGAGCAGACACAATTGGAACTGGAACACTATACATTTTAAACTGATAATAGGTACTCTCTTCTGATTGACTGAAATTGGCAAACCACCTGCGAATGTATTTTATTAAAGAGCTGGAGAGACGGGAAGACCCCTGTTACTGAACAAACACTATAGCAATGTCTACAATCACACTATGTTTTAACCAAAAAGATCACTTTCCCTACTTTTAAGAGAACGACTTTGAAGTTATTTATTCCTTTAACTACCTTGTGACATGTTTTTATACAAGACAGAGTTGTGTGATTCATATTCATATAAATAAATGTCAACAGATTTCAAGGATCGCTGGGCTCATTGAAATGTTTTGCATTTTCATTGTTTCATAGAATAGAATAGAACATACACTGAGGTATAACTAGATAAATCCAACAGTTTTGGAACTACAGGTTATCCTATTATACTGTATGTTAACCCATTAAGCCGATTCTACAAAATGCCTTCTAAATCCTAACAGTTTTATGAAACAGACATAATATTGCTATATCAGTGGTTCTCAGACTATTTCATGTCAAGGATACAAACTGATATGTATTTGGCCGCCGACCCCCATCTCAAAATATTTTGTAATAGGGTAAGGCACTGGCAAAAATAGGGCTGCAAGTCTTGTAGTTATTGCTACGCTGAGCACAATTGCCACAAGGAAAATTACCTTTCGGCAAGGGGCTCAATACTGTCTTTGTATGACCGTGGGAGACTGAAAGTCAGCATGCACTAAGTGCCAGTGGTCTCTGTAATTGTACTTTTACTCAAGTAAAAACACAACAACAACATCTGAGTACTACTTCTACCACTGGTTGGATTCCCCTTTGGATGAATGAATGCTAGATGTTTGATTTACCATGAATAATATGCAGGTGGCAACACCTGGTGGTGATATAGTTAATGACACACACATGCACCCACGAGTGCACACACACACACACACACACACACACACACACACACACACACACACACACACACACACACACACACACACACACACACACACACACACACACACACACACACACACACAAACAAACACAGTTTTTGTCTTTGCAATGTCCTGTTTATTGGCAGAAAAAAAATCAGGTCAGAATACCAATTTTCGTCCAATCCGGAGAAAGAACAGGGCAGGATTTTGAGTCGGGATTTGGGGTTAGAGGTGATGTCCTTTAAATCAGTCATTCTCAACCATTTTAATGTCAAGCCTTATACCACAGACCCAAATTTAATCCAATTGTTATCATTATTTATTTTTTTATAATCTCTGAGATCCCAATCTACACTATAAAATCCTCAGTGATAATTTAACTCTAAGAGTGTACAAATGGAACCAAATTGGTTCCACAACGCCTCAAGTGTGTGTGTGTGTGTGTGCCAAGCTCACAACGCCAAGATCCACAACGCCTCGCAGCGCGAGGCGTTGTGAGCTTGTAGATCGGCTATTTTTGTCAAAGAGGCATAGGTGTAGAGGGAAAAAAGGGCGGACCATGTAAACGAAAAATGTTGAATCTGAAACACAATTTTTTACGACATAGAGGGGGGTCCCTGCTTCATCTCTCTCTCAGCTAGGGGGTCCTTGGCCTGAAAACGTTGAAGACCCCTGTCCTAACAGTTTTCTGAAAAACTCATATTGCTATAATATCAGTGGTGCTCAAACGTTTTCATGTCAAGGACCCCCAAAATTATTTGTATTTGGCCGCGGACCCCGATCTCTGTGTGTGTGTGTGCGCGTGTGCGTGTACGTGTGCGTGTGCGTGCGTATACATGCGTGCGAGTGTATGTGGCTCACCGTGATTGAGAGGGGCGGGGCCTGGAGGGTGACGACTTTGATGGCGCTCAGGGCTTGGCCGTCCTCTCCGCCAGTCACGATGAACTGCAGGCCGCTCTCAGAGCCCAGAGCGTGCATGTAGTCCCTGGGCCCTATGAAGACATTCAGACTATAAGCTACACGCGCACGCGCACACACACACACACACACACACACACACACACACACACACACACACACACACACACACACACACACACACACACATTTATAGATAATATTTTTCAGTTGCTTCTGATTATGTCATACAAACTTGAATAAACATGTGTCTCACGTGCATGAATCCATGCAAACAACTTCAGAATGTACAGAAGTGTAAACAGCGCACGTATTCACAGTCATCATTGGGTTACTTCCATCTGCCATGTTACCAACACCGGATAACACACACACGCACAGTGGCGTGCACAGATATTTTGAGGGGCAGGTGCTCAAGTAAATTATACTTTTTTTTTTTTTTTTACCTCTTTGCCAAAAAATAGCCGATCTACAAGCTCACAACGCCTCGCAGCGTGAGGCGTTGTGAGCTTGTAGATCTCCTATTTTTGGCTAAAGTTCTCCTCAGAAAAGGAATGCTAGGTTTCGAGTGGTTATGGTAAAAAGAAAAATCATATCACATAAAGATTTGGCGGACCCCCTGTAGTTACTCTGAGGACCCCCTAGGGGTCCTGGACCCCCTGTTGAAGACCCCTGCTGTAAACTGGAGAAAAAGGGGCACTTCTGGTCAAGAGGGCAAAGGGCAGGTGCTCTAGCACCACCTAGAGTCTATCTGTGCTCACACACACACACACACACACACACACACACACACACACACACACACGGGTATTCTCTGAGCGTGACACTGGCGTGCAACTACGTATACATTCAGGCATAACTCTAACCCCAATCTGGGAACCCATCGGCACATTTTTTTTTTAGAAAATAGAATTAGCCTCTGGGGGCACCGCCCAATTACCCGTGTAGAGACCACTGTTCATTCCTAGTGACAACAAACTCTACACGTTGTGATGGGAGTTGCCGACAGATTCAGTTGTGGAGCTCTGAATCTGTCTTGATAGATTTCTCTAACCCCTAACCTAACTTCCAATTTCCTAATCAAACCCAATCTGATTATTAAGTCTAATGAAACTCGTACTACTTCCACTGTACTCGTGGGGACATTTGGCCCTCGCAAGTACAGCGACACAAGCACACACATGCCGATATTGATTCTCTGGCATTAATGGGAGAAAAACAAAAGCGTATTTATTTCAAAGTCGCAATCACTGCGCTTCATGTCCTACAACAGTACCTGCGATTAGAACTCAGTTCCGCCACACAAGTGCCATAATGTCTAGTATTGTCTACACAGTTAGTCCATGAGCCAGACAAGATTTCATTATCGAAAGAGTGGGCAATACTATACCTATATTAAATTGTTCATAGGGTCAATACGAGTAAATAAATATATGATAACCTCTCCACAGGTGCAGCTTTTTCATGGTTATCACACATTTTGTTATTTTCCCCATACGTACATGACAGGTGAAAAAATGACAACATTTTAAAAAGAGTTATCATAATGAAACTTCCTGAGTTGATTACTTACATGAAGACAATGATTTATCGTATTACACGTTTTCTGAAATTGTATATTTAAATATGCAAATTAGGCATTTAGTCCATGAGCCAGAGCCCCAAAATTGAGCCAGATATTGAATATTCCCTCGTTAAAAACCTTTGACTCCAACATCTTAACAAAATGAAATAAGTATGTTGACTCTGGCTTTGTCCAATTGACTCGACTGACTTGTAATACGATAAATCATTGTCTTCATGTAAGTAATCAACTCAGGAAGTTTCATTATGATAACTCTTTTTTTTATTTCTTTCACCTGTCATGTACGTATGGGGAAAATAACAAAATGTGTGATAACCATGAAAAAGCTGCTCCTGTGGAAAGGTTATCATATATGTATTTACTCGTATTGACCCTATGATCAATTTAATATAGGTTTGGTTTTGCCCACTCTTTCGATAATCATTGCTCAATATTGGGGCTCTGGCTCATGGACTAAGTAGGCTACTGAGTTGTTTTGACTTTGATGCAGTACCTCCTGTCAACCAGTGGGTGTCCTACCAGACCGCATGATCTATATCAGTGGTTCTCAAACCTTTTCATGTCTAACCAAAAATGAAAACTCACTCACTCACGCACGCGCGCGCACACACACACACACACACACACACACACACACACACACACACACACACACACACACACACACACACACACACACACACACACACACACACACACACACACACACACACACACACACACACACACACACACACACACACACACACACACACACACACACACACACACACACACACACACACACACACACACACACACACCAGTGGCGTTCCCAAAAATTACATTTAGGGCAGGCGAGATTTTTTTTCTCTACCCCACCCCCCCAGTCTGAAGATAAAGGAAAACATTTGCATCACTATAGGCGACGTCGCTCTGCCGCGTGAATGGACGAGAAGGTCCGACGGCCACTATTGTCTTTGGATTTTTTTCACTGCCTGTTTTTCAGTCTTTTACTTTATTTTCTAGGGGAGGCTAGATTTTAGTTGGGCAGGCGGCCGCCTGCCCTGCCTCTATGGTGGGTACGCCACTGACACACACACACACACACACACACACACACACACACACACACACACACACACACACACTTTCACCAGCTTCCACAGTGACATTCCCCCGGTGGTCTTTGAACTGCTGGGTTGGCACCCCGGTGTAGAAGACCACATAGTCTATCAGGGTGAACTTGGTGGTGGCCTCGCGGGTCCCCTCGTTTTTGAAGTTTAGGGTCAGAGGGAAGGCCTCGCCCATGCCCACCGAGAGAGAGAGAGAGAGAGAGAGAGAGAGAGAGAGAGAGAGAGAGAGAGATTTTTAAGACCACTTTATTAGGACCTTTTTTTCCAAAGTCAATTTTTGCATCTCAGAGGTACTTTTACTCCACTACAATTATTTTAAAACTTTAGTTACTAGTTACTTTGTAGATTTCGATTATCATTACAAAACATACATTTTCTACTTCAGCCCTATATACATTTCGGTTTCGGCCATTTGAAAATAGCAGATCTACATGCTCACAATGCGTCGCGATGCCACGCATTGTGAGCATGTAAATCTGCTTTATTCAAAAGATTTTTAGACATTTTATTCATTTGAATACTCGTGAAATGGAACATACTACATAATGAGTACTTTTATTGTTGTACTTTAAGTATATTCTGAAACCAATACTGTAACACCAATACTTTTGTACTTTTGCTAGCTTTGAATTCCAGACTTTTACTTGTAACAGAGTATTGATGCTTTTAAAAAAAATGTGTACTTTTTCCACCACTGAGCAAGGTAAACAATCACATAACATAGAATGCAGAGAGACAGTGTAGTGCTTCAAGAAACTATAGGAAACCGGGTAAACAATGAACCTAAAATAATGTCTAAACCAGGGGTCTTCAACAGGGGGTCCGGGACCCCTAGGGGGTCCTCAGAGTTACTAAAGGGGGGCCGCCAAATCTTTGTGTGATATGATTTCCATCTTTTACATGAACCACTTGAACCCTAGCATCCCTTTTCTGAGGGGAACATTAGCACGAAAATAGCCGATCTACAAGCGCTCACAACGCCTTGCAGCTTGTAGATCGGCTATTTTTGGCAAAAAGGTGTACTGTAGGTGTACTCCCCTACAATTATGTGAAAGATAGATACTAGTTACTTATATAAATTACTATATTAGAATATATATATTAACTTTAGCCCTATTTTATACATAGGCTATTTGAAAATGGCCGATCTACAAGCTCACGACGTGTCACATCGCGACACGTTGTGAGCTTGTAGATCGGCTATTTTCAAACATTTTAGTACTTTTACTTTTGGTATATTTTGATGCCAATACTTTTGTGCTTTTACTCAAATAACATTTTGAACACAGGCCTTTTACTTGTAACTATTTTTTATGTTGTGGTATTGCTATTTTTACTTAAGTAAAATATCTGAGTACTTCTTCCACCACTGTACCATGTACCTTTCCACAGTGTATGGTGACAGACATCTTGATGACGGCATCGAGGACCTCCCTCATCAGGCCATACTCCTCTGCTCTCTTCATGGTCAGTATGTCCTCCTGCAGCCTGCACACACACACACACACACACACACACACACACACACACACACACACACACACACACACACACACACACACACACACACACACACACACACACACACAGTGGTGGAAAAAGTACTCACATTTTTTACTTAAGTAAAAGTAGCAATACTGCAATATAGAAATACATGTATATTCTGTTAGAAGTAAAAGTCTGGAATTCTGAATTTACTTGAGTAAAAGTACAAAATAATTGATATCAAAATGTACTTAAAGTACGAAAATTAGAAAGTACTGATTATGCAGAATGTCCCATTTCACACGTTTTCAAATGTATACATATACAAGCTCACTGTGAGCTTGTAGATCTGCTATTTTCAAATGGCCGAAATGTATATAGGGCTGAAGTGGTTATGTAATGTATGTTTTGTAATAATAATAAAAATCTACAAAGTAACTAGTAACTAAAGTTTAAAAATAATTGTAGTAAAAGTACAATATTTGCCTCTGAGACGTAGTGGAGTAGAAGTAAAAGTACAGTACTTGAGTAAATGTACTTGGCGCACGCACACACACGCACGCACACACACACACGCACACACACACAGACAGAGGGAGATAGGCAGACGTGTTGCTATTTATGTACCATAACTTCCTGTAAGAAAGTGAGACAGGAGGAGGTCAAATGACCGGCTGAAGGCAATAATATGTATCGATTTTACTCTGGCTTCCAACACTAATTAATTTAGAGAGAGAGAGAGAGGGAGGGAGGGGGCAGGGGGGTTTTGTACAGTACTCTTGCAAACATAGCTTTGTTTACACATCTCTGCATTCCCTTTTAATTACATATCGGTGTTGGAAAAAAAACATTCATGTAAGAATCGCATTTTCACAATTTCCAAAAATCTTTTTTTTTTTATATATTTTTTTTTCTTTTTAAAGTTACAGGAGTTTTTTACTTTATGGTGTTTGTGAAATGATATGAAATGTAAGCTTATACCATAATCACAGTAAACATTATCATGTCTTCAGTCATATTCAAGGGCTTTTTTTAAACTAACTCCAGTCACTTTCAGTTCAGCACGGCTGAGGTGCGTCCAGCTGACGCTCGTTGACACTCCTTAATGTTACCTGCATCAAAGCAATTATGTTGTGTTTCTGATCAAATAGAACTACACTTAATATAAGATTCCATCAAAGCCAAGAACTTTTACACGACCCTCTCTGGTATTATATATTTTTTTGTTTGAGCTGTCGGAAATAACTAGGCTACACTTGATTGTTAAAGTCAAGATGAAATGATTTTTAATCGAATTGTGACCCCAAGAATCGGAATCGAATTGAATCGTGAGATAGCAGACGTTTCACAGCCCTAATTATTTTGTTTTCGATTGTTCCGCTTTTGCTTGTAAACGTACGTTTTTCTCATGCCAACAAAGTCCCTTTTGAATTGAATTGAATTGAGAAAGAGAGAGAGAGAGAGAGAGAGAGAGATACAGAGAGAGAGACAGACAGACAGACAGACAGACAGAGAGACAGACAGTGAGACAGCGAGACAGACAGACAGACAGATCAAGAGAGAGGGACGGAGACAAAGCGAGATAGTGTGTGCGTGTGCGTGTGTGTGTGTGTGTGTGTGTGTGTGTGTGTGTGTGTGTGTGTGTGTGTGTGTGTGTGTGTGTGCGTGCGTGCGTGCTTGTGTGTGTTACGTTGCCATGGCTACCTTCACTGTACTTGTAGGTGTCTGTGATGTCATGGGGCAGGTCCAAGCCCACAGCCTTGGTCAGGATGACGTTCCCCACGTGAGTCTTGTTCACGTAGGTCGTCTTATAGAGGCCGTACTGGTCTACCTGCCTGAAGATCAGATCACTGTTAACCTGAAGAGAAACCAAACATCACTGTTAAATCACTATTTACCTGAGAAACCACATGACTGTTACGATAAGATCCCTGCTGTTCACACCTGTCAATCCACTTCACTGATCAGACATACGTACCTCAGCGAAGACAAACGCAGCATCGTAAGCGTGCCCCACCAGGCCGTCCTTGATTGCTTTGACTGATGCAGGACCACAGCGATAAAAACCTGAAAATTACAGCAATCATGTTACTGTCTGTCTGTCTGTCTGAGCTGAGAGCTTGTAAATCTGCTATTTTTGAATATCCAACGCATCTAAAAATGACACAAATACTTTCCCGGTTTTAATGGAGTAATAGTGTTTAGAGATGCTGTGAAAACAAAATACATTGATGTGGAATGATTTTGGTGAAAAATATACCAGATACCAAGATTATATATAAAAACTAGAAACAATTTAGAATTTTTAAGTGTGCCTGCAGCTCGCCAAGTCTGGACCCAAAATATTGTCACTTCAAAGTACCACTAATCGACTCCAAATGACCTGAAACGTGCTCCTAACAGTTTTTTGGGTGGTCGAAAATAACTTATTTTATTTCAAGTCTTTAAGTCCCTCGCTCAGTGAAATGTTATGGACCCAAAATAGTGTCACTACAAAGTACTACCAATCAACTCCAAATGGCCACTTTTTTAACATGGTTTTCAATGGGGGACTAAAAGGGGGCGTGGTTGCATAGTTTTGCCTATTACGTCGCCGTGGTAACGCAAGAAAAGTAATAGCCCGGTTGTCCCGGTCATTCCGCACATTTTGATGTATACTGTACATTGCCGGAGTCGTGTCAACCGTGTGGAATGAGTAGCATTTAGGCCACCTCGTTTTTACGTATCTTTTTGCGAATTACGGCAACGCGTAACGGCAAGAAACTTCCGAGCACACTATTCCCGGCCAAGCCGCACGTTTTGATGTCTATATTGCCGGGGTAGTGTAAACCGTGCGGCAGGAGTGGTCAATCGAAATTTAGCAATCAGTGTTTTGCCATTACATGGCAGGCACACTTGTTAATAACGTTTGTTTAATTGAATTGAATTGAATTGAGCTCCTGTATGAAGTAATGGTGGTATACCGTCGCTGGTTTCCTGTGGTGTAGCATCCATGGCCTGCCAGCCTCCCAGTCCTAGTTCGGAACCCAGGTCTGGTCTGAGCATCCACACCTCATTCCAACAGTGATAGTTCCTGTGGAACACACATCAGTCACATCGTTATTAGTAGGCATTAGGCAGCAATGTTGATTTCGTCGACTAAGTGAAAACTAAGTGTTTTTAAATGTTTGTCGACTACCTTTTTTCACTGACAAAAACAAAATAAAAACGAAATAAGAACTAAGCTATGATGACTAAAACTAAGACGACATATATTGACAATTTCGTCAACAAATAAAAACTAGACTAAAATGTTAGTGAGGGACTAGTGGAGAAGAGATCCAGTAGAACTAAGACATGTTATTTTCTGCTTGGTTGTGCTCTGAAAATAGCAGACCTACTAGCTCACAACATTCAGAACGTTGTGAGCTAGTAGGTCTGCTATTTTCAGCATCCAACCAGGTGTAATATCAGCCATTACAACGCCATCAAGGCACCGCCAAAATACAACATTTCAGATGACTAAAATGTGACTAAAATTAAATGGAATTTTATTCAAAAGACTATGACTAAAACTAAATCAAAATTTGCTGTCAAAATCAACATTGCTGGGGGGGGGGGGGGGGGAGGAGATTGTGAGGAGGGGATGAGAAATGAAGAGAGTGAGAAAAAACAGAAAAGAATTGTTTGTGCGTGCGCGCGCGCGTTTTACTTGTAACAGAGTACTTCTACATTGCAGTATTGATACTTTTACTTAAGTAAAACATTTGGGCACTGTTCCCACCACTGTAAGTGAAATACTCACAAAAAACTCTCTTGTTTTCACTCACGCACTGTGTGTGTGTGTGTGTGTGTGTGTGTGTGTGTGTGTGTGTGTGTGTGTGTGTGTGTGTGTGTGTGTGTGTGTGTGTGTGTGTGTGTGTGTGTGTGTGCACATACGTACGTACCTGTCCATAATTCCAGGGCCTTTGAGTCACAGACTGGGGGTCGCCCTGGTAGATGGTTCCATCATCCTCAATTACATACGCCTGCCTCTTTGACTCATCATCCAAATACACTTGATCCTCTACACAGACAGACAGACAGACAGACAGACAGACAGAGATTTTGATATTTGGAATTCCCACGCTCAGCTTCTTTTGACAGATCTAAAGACACCCCTCCAAGTAAAAACAAATTCAAACCAAATGATTTGGAGGTAAAATCTCCAAACGTTAGAAGTGACCGTTAAATACAATCATAACGTTCAAATTATTAATGAAGAATTTACGTTAATCAAAGACCCCCCAAAAAAGCATGTGGTCCAGACCTATCTATACATATATATAGTTTTTTTTTTGTTTTGTTTTTGTTTTTTTGTTTTGTTGTATTTTCTTACCTATGATAATTATTCAAACCCTTTTTGGTCTATGTTTTCAATGATAACAAATTAAGGCTTTTTTATTAATTAGCTTTTAACCCATTAAGACCTGGAACGCATCTGTGTCACTTTTTGATTTGAGCTAAAAAGAATTATTTTACACTTTGGCTATTCAAAAATAGCAGATATACAGATAAAACAACAAAACTATAAAAGAAAGGTAAACAAAAACAAAAGGGAGGGGCAGGGGTTATATGTAGGGAATACGAGTCTGAAAAGGTGGATTTTGAGTGTGGTTTTAAACATGGTGAGGCAGTGTTGATTTTGACAGCAAATTTTGATTCAGTTTTAGTCATAGTCTTTTGAATAAAATTCCATTTAGTTTTAGTCATATTTTAGTCATCTGAAATGTTTTAGTTTTTGTCTACTTTTAGTCGACTAAATCTACAGTTGATTTAGTTGACTAAAATGCATTTTGGCGGTGTATGATGGCGTCGTAATGGCAGATCTTACACTTGGTAGCAAGCTGAAAATAGCCGATCTGCCGACGCGTTGTGAGCTTGTAGATGTGCTATTTTCAGAGTGCAACCAAACATAAAATGACTTTTCTTTTAGTTCTACTGCATCTCTTCTCCACTAGTGCCTCACTAACATTTTAGTCTAGTTTTTATTCGTTGACGAAATTGTCAATATATTTAGTCTTAGTTTTAGTCATCATAGCTTAGTTTTTATTTAGTTTTTGTCAGTGAAAAAAGGTAGTCGACGGACATTTTTCGTCATAGTTTTAGTCAACGAAATCAACACTGTGGTGAGGGAGGGGGCAGATCTGATGTGAGCTGGGAATAAGGTTTCGGCCCTGTACAGCGACGACGTCGTAAAAACTCACCGGGACACCAGGCGTTGAAGAGCAGGTAGAAGTCCTTGGTGGGGTCTCTGCGAGTGCGTTCGATTCCCGGCGGTGTGGCGATGGCCACGAACATGCTGTACTTGCCCACGATGGCGTCGGCAGGCGGAATGATGCCCAGCGTCACCGTGTCCGGGCTCTCCTGACCCGCCATCACCTGGCCCGCCCAGACCGAGTCTGCCGCCCGAGGCCCGAAAACCACCTGGTTGAGGGTGCCCCTGTCTGACCAAGGATAGGAGCCTGCGTGGGGGGGGGGGGGGGGGGGTTTGATCATTATTACAAAACATGCATTACCCACTTTAGCCCTATATACATTTTGGCCATTTGAAAATAGCAGATCCACAAGCTCAGAATGCGCCGCGATTGTGAGCTTGTAGATCTGCTATTTTCAAAAGATTTCAAAAGATTTTTATACATTGTATATATTTGAAAACTTGTGAAATGGGACATTCTGCAGAAGGAGTGCTTTCTACTTTTGGTACTTTAAGTACATTTTGATACCAATACTTTTGTACTTTTACCCAAGTAAATTTTGAAATTCCAGACTTTTACTTGTAACAGAGTATTTCTACATTGCAGTATTGATACTTTTACTTGAGTAAAAAAATGTAGTACTTTTTCCAGCCGATCTACAAGCTCTATCTACAATGCGTCGCATTGCGTCGCATTGTAGATAGAGCTTATAGATCGGCTATTTTCAAATGGCCGAAATGTATACAGGGCTAAAGTGGGTAACGCATGTTTTGTAATAATAATCAAAATCTACAAAGTAACTAGTAACTAAAGTTTTCAAAAAATTGTGGTGGAGTAGAAGTGCAATTAATATTTGCCTCAGAGATGTAGTGGAGTAGAAGTAAAAGTACTGAAAATTGTCCAATGTGCATACGAATATCAATGTTTTACACATGAGATTAAGGTGCAAAAGAGTATCAACACATTTGTCAGGTTCACATAGAATGGGAGTCCACTATAAGGCTAATAATTACTTTAACAGGTAAACTGTACATGGTTGATCCACAAGGAGAGGAGAGTGAGGAGGAGATGTTTTAATTATCGTTTGAAGAGAATTAATGATGAGGAATCAAACTCCTCCCCCGATGGCATGCAGTCAAGTTCCTTAATGAGACTCTAATTAGTTCCCTGTACTCACTCGCTCGCGCGCGCGCGCACGCACGCACGCACGCACGCACGCACACACACACACACACACACACACACACACACACACACACACACACACACACACACACACACACACACACACACACACACACACACACACACACACACACACACACACACACACACACACACACACACACACACACACACACAGGATCATGTTCACTGCAGCGCAGCTCTCCATAATGACACCAAGCTGTCTCTCTAAGTGAGAATTGATATCTTTATCTTGTTATGCAATAAAGCAAAACAAATACACTACAACAACTAATGAAGACTAACAAGCAGATCCACATTAACCATTCAAAATACTTAGTTGACCCCAGGGCTCTGTCCTGTTTGTATTCCCCTCTGACCCCTCTGACCCCAGGGCTCTGTCCTTTTTGTATTCCCCTTTAAACCAAATCTGTATGCCAAACAAAATTGATCTGCAAGCTCACACATTGTCTGAATGTTGATGTCTTGATTCAGAACTACAATAATCTTGATTCAAAACT
>NC_139959.1:1709507-1722007 GCF_963454915.1 Gymnoscopelus microlampas | reverse complement strand
ATAAACATTCAAAGAAATGCACACATTTTCAAGATTTTTCAAAAATAGCAGATCTACAAGCTCATAGCGCGGCACTCGGTGCCGCGCTATGAGCTTGTATAGCTGCTATTTTTTGAATAGCCAAAGCTAAGTGGTTAAAAAAGATTGTGACGCTATGTTAACTCATTTCGCAGGTGGACCCCCTGGTACTCCCTCAAGGACCACTGGTGGTCCCCGGACCACTGGTTGAGAACCACTGCTTTACACCACTGCACCCTTATGGGTCCATTTGGTTCCCATTACACTGAGAAATAAAACATATCAAATGGGGGTCCGAGGACTAATGCGTCAGACTGTGGGTCCTTGAAATGCTAACGGCAGACATTCACTGCTCTGTGTCACCACACCTTTGACAAACTTTCTTCAAAGTTCATAAACTGTTAATCCCTATCAGAGTGGGTCAGATTTGGATTTTTGGGGTGATTCAAAACACAACAAAACAGCATTGGGAACGGCAACACTTTGATATCCGATCAGTGATCATAGAATTATCTCATTATGTCAAATATGAGTTTGATTTTTCAGTCAATATCTTTAACACCCCAAAATCCAAATCTGACCCACATTCCGATTAAAAAGATGCTAAATGGGCTAAGTAAGACTCAATTAATCATACTTTTTGACTAACGTTCAGAGACATATGAACAGCTATGACCTCTAAATACCTAATCCTAACCCCAACCCCAAACAAAATCTTTTAATTGTAAGCCTAATTCTGCAAATGGTTTTGAACCATAAAACAACCATTTCTCCTCTGAAGAACAGGAACATTGCTAACATTATGTCTATTTTTCTAATTCTACTGTACTTGTGGGAACATTTGGTCCTTACAAGTGTAGTAATACAAGTACACACAAACATGCACACACACGCACACACACAGAGGACCTATTCTCAGACAGAACAGGGAAGTGTGCGGTTTTGTGATTGTGCTGAGTCGATATTTGTTGTGATTAAGGTGACCGAGACCCGAACACAATGACACACACACACACACACACACACACACACACACACACACACACACACACACACACACACACACACACACACACACACACACACACACACACACACACACACACACACACACACACGTGCAATGACACAGTAATCAATGCCAACTCAATCTGTCTGTCTGTCAAACACACTTATTGATCCGGTGTCTCACTAATACACTTAACTTCATAAACACTACTTTAGCTCAGATACCAGTAATACTTCACAAGGCTTTTTCAAGTACTTTTTTCATTGCAAACAAGCTTAACCACTTAAGGATCCAAAAATAACGGATCACTAAGCAAAAAATAGCAGATCTACAAGCTGACGCATTGCGGTGCAACTTGTAAGTAACCTTGTAGATCGGCTATGTTACAATGTAGGCCTTTCCAGACATTCTTACCCAGAGTGACAATAAGCAAGATAATTAAAGGTAGGGTGATATTCTTCTGCATAAAACAAATTGTTTTGTATTAAAAGGTTAAATGACTATATTGTGATAGTAATCATTGCTATAGGGTGTTTGTTCAGTAACAGGGGTCTCTCTGTCTCTCCAGCTCTTTAATAAGCATTTTCTGTTTATTAAAGAGCTGGAGAGACATGGAGACTCTTGTTACTGAACAAACACTCTATAGCAATGAGTACTATCAGAATATAAAGCTATTTAACACTTATTTTGACAGAAGAAAATCACTTACCCTACCTTTAATCACACACACAGAATGCAGAGAGACGGTGTAGTGCCTCAAGAAACTATAAGATACCAGGTAAACAATGAACCTAGCATCTGTCTAAACCAGTGGTTCTCGACCTTTTCTGGACCAGGGGTCAGTCAGGGCCCACTTGAAAATGTCACGCCCACCCAACTGACCACTTAACATGGCAGCCATATTAAGACTATAGTAGTCTTATCAGTTTTCCTTGAGAGGCCTGTAGCTTAGATTTTTTAGTGACACTGAGATGTTAGTGAACCATGAGGTGCAAAGCATAGTCGAAATGGCATTGAAACTACAGTCAATGGAGTACGTACAACTATAGCAACTTCATCCACTTGTCCTGTCATCGCTGTGAAGCCCGTACACCAGGGGCTTGTCTTCAACAAGGGTTACTACAGGGGGGCCACCAAATCTTTGTGTGATATGATTTTTTGTTTTAAGCACTAGAACCCTAGCATCCCTACTCTGAGGAGAACTTTAAAGCCAAAAAATAGCAGATCTACAAGCGCTGCGAGGCGTTGTGAGCTTGTTGTGAGCTTGTAGATCGGCTATTTATTTAACAAAGAGGATTGGTGTAGAGGGAAAAAGAGCAGACCAAGTTTACTACAGTAAGTATTGATGACGGTTGGTTAAATGTCTGTGGTGGGGGTCCCTGCTATCAGCTATGGGGTCCTTGGCCTGAAAAACATCGAAGATATTTTCAGAACTTTTCTCATTGTAAGTAATGTCCACACAAGCTCAGACTCTCTCTCTCTCTCTCTCTCTCTCTCTCGATGTCAGGTTTTCTAATTTGTATGGAAATGTTTGGTGCTGTTTTCATATTTTTGTTTGTCGGTGTATATTATATACTTATTATTCATCTCTCATAAAGTTTCCTGCATGGTGAGTGAAAGGTGAATTACAAAATTGATGCTGACAAAGTACTTCACTCCTAAATCATCTGTGTGATGGTTTAATGTTCAGTAAATGAACAGTTCTGAATCATTCAGTGAAAATTTGAGAACATTTGGCAAACATAAGATGACCATTCAGCTAAAATAGGCAAACATTCAGCAAACATTTGGCAAAATTAGCTCAACATTTGGCAAACTATTGGCAGAAATTGCACACGAATGCACGTGTGTGCGCACACACACTCAAAACTCAACAGTTAAATTTTACTTTTATTTTAAATTAAAACACTTATATAATGTATAGCAGAATAAAACCAAATGGTGTATGTTCCACAGAAGTGTTAATTTTACCATAACACCTCAAAATCAATATCACATGCATGCAACAATGACTTTTGTTTGAAATTAAATTAAACATAAGTACTATAACTATAAGTCATCCTCAAACAAACTATCTTAATAATGGGTCAGTCAACTACAGACATGTTTAGAATGTCAGTGCTCCTCAAAATAGTCCTGTTTACAGGAATAATAAACCAAACCCTTTACAAGCTCTGGTGTTTTACTGTTTATGTCTATTTACTGCTCTGTGATCTGCTCTGCTGATCACACACACACACACACACACACACACACACACACACACACACACACACACACACACACACACACACACACACACACACACACACACACACACACACACACACACACACACACACACACACACACACACACACTCATAGGAACTTCTACGCAAAACTTTGGGACGAAATACTTCTGACAGGTAAATAAATATTTTAACCATAAATATGAGCCAATATTAATTGTCTTGACACAGCAGCTGTGCAGCTCATTAGCATCTATTTGCATGAATATCTGAACAGTCATTAATAGTGATTATCTGTGATTTGCAAGCTTGCAGTTTTGTTTTTTACACCGGACTTATAATTAACGTACACACTCATAGCTATAATAGCTGTAATTAAACACTTAATTCTACTAATATTATATGTCACATTTTAACCACTTCCCAGCTTCCGTATTGTTGGGTAAAACTTTCGCAGAAAATAGCAGATCTACAAGCTACAAGTAATGGGCCCTAAGGGACTATAAGGGGTTTAAAGTGATTAAAATAAAAAGCTTGAACTATTCAAATGTATTACTTAAGTAAAAGTAACAATACTGCAATATTAAAAAAAAGCATAATTGTTAACATGTTTGTGCTTTAGTACATTTTAGACATTTTTGAAGCAAAGCACTAAATGCAGTACATTTTCCATTTATGACGGAGTCACGCAGAGTGGTGGAAAGTAAACTAAGTACATTCACTCAAGTACTGTACTTTTTGGAGTAAAATCTTGAGGTATTTTTGAGTGGTGCCGAAGGCAACCACTCCTATATCTGGCTTTGTCCGTATGTATGTATGTATGTATGTATGTATGTATGTATGTATGTATGTATGTATGTATGTATGTATGTATGTATGTATGTATGTATGTATGTATGTATGTATGTATGTATGTATGTCTGTCCACAAACATTGATGACAACATCAATATGGGGGTCAATACGGGGCTCATCAAAGGCACCACTCACTTCACACAGGGTGTGATTTTTTGGGGCGGTGTAGCCGCCCCCTATAAGTGAGTTTTGGACACCGACCAAAAGATTTGTATACCCCCTAACCCTTCCATTGTTAATGCAAATCGATACTTTTGCAAAGTCAGCCAATCACATTACAGCTAGTGTCATCACCACTAACTGTAATGTGATTGGCTGACTTTGCAAATTCAGGACTGTGATTGGCTAGCGAAACACATGACACATGTGCAGCCCTATGAATAGCAGTATGGACTTTAAAAAAAGTCATTTATCCTTTTTTTAAAGTGAGTCATGTTGTGATGACCACACACCGCCCACTTCACACTGGGTGTGATTTTTGGGGCGGTGTAGCCGCCCCCTATAAGTGAGTTTTGGACACCGACCAAAAAATTTGTGTACCCCCTAACCCTTCCATTGTTAATGCAAATCGATTTTTTTTTTCATATCAGCCAATCACATTACAGCTAGTGTCATCACCACTAACTGTAATGTGATTGGCTGACTTTGCAAATTCAGGACTGTGATTGGCTAGCGAAACACATGACACATGTGCAGCCCTATGAATAGCAGTATGGACTTTAAAAAAAAGTCATTCATCCTTTTTTTAAAGTGAGTCATGTTGTGATGACCACACACCGCCCACTTCACACTGGGTGTGATTTTTTTACTTTACTCGAGTATTTCCAATTATCAATAATTTGACTCCACAATAATTCTTTGTCAACTTTAGTTATTAGTTACTTTGTAGATTTTGATTATTCCAAAACCACTTGAAAATTGACAATAGCTGATCTACAAGCTCTCAACGTGTCGCTTTTAGAGGCATTTAGAGGTTAGCTGTAGGGGGTTAGGGTTGCAGTTATGCCTGATTTATTCTACTAGTAACTAAGGTTTCCAAATAATTGTAGTGGAGTAAAATTACTTGTAACAGACTATTTCTACAATAGGGTATTGATACTTTTACTTAAGTTAAAAAAAAGAGTACTTCTTCCATAACTGGTCACGCAAAAGTAGTGGCAAACAGCCACCTGACAAGCTTGTAGATCTGCTATTTTCTGCTGTGTGACCTGACCTCCTGGTCCTCCGTTCCCAGATGTCAGGTCACCCTGACACGCCTGCTGATTGGTCAAATGACTGCACTTTCACTTCCTCATTTACTGACAAGCCTTCCTGCCTGCATGCCTGTCTGTCTGTCTGTCTGATTTACATGTCAGCATGTAAAAATCAGTGGAAGAGTATGCAGCGGGTCCGGTAGGAGACGCAAAGGAGACTCTTTGTGTCTCCTACCGGAGCCACTGCACTGCATGCCGGTAGGGGTGTGCCGATACACTAATTTCACGAAACGATACGATACGATATTTGGCTCACAACTTTGATACGATTTCGATACGATACGCACTTTTTTTATTATGAAAATATATGGAGGAGAAAAAAAGAAAATGCAAACAAATAATTCTGTTTTTGCATTATTCAGACATGCAAACTTGTAGCTTTTCAGCTACAATAGCCGTATGACACCTGACCCGAAAAAAAAACATGTTGTCACTCTTTTCACTTCGGGGCCGTTTGCATGCCTGATTATTATGATTGTAAAAAATAAATAAAAAAAAAATAAAAAACGATATTTTTTTCCCCCAAAACGATACATATCGTCGCGAAAACGTATCGCGATATATCGCGGGACGATATATCGGCACACCCCTACATGCCGGTCATAAAATTATTGGCTAAGGAATGCGACAAAAAACAAAAAAAATATCCATGAATGGGGTGAGTAATCGGTAGGAAAAAAAGACATTTTGGTGGTGAACTATCCCTTTAATGTTTGAACGTTTTTTTCCCCCATTCATTTTTCTTCTTCTCCCTTTCTGGAAAACAACAAGAATGATGGTGCTTAGGCCTAGTTCACCCACTTTACACCTGTAAAGCAATGATGTGACAATAAAAATGATAAAGCTCTCTCTCTATCTCTCTCTCCACCCTGTGCAGACAGAGAGAGAGAGAGAGAGAGAGAGAGAGAGAGAGAGAGAGAGAGAGAGAGAGAGAGAGAGAGAACAGAGAGAGAGATAGAGAGAGAGAAAGAGAGAGAGAGAGAGAGAGAGGTGAGATCAGCAGAAGCTGGTATTTGGTGTCTCTCACCTCCGACTGTGTTTAATCTCTCTGGCAGATCAATACAAGCTGTGGATGATCAGCGTCCTGTCAGCACTTCTACTGCAAGACCCCTCCCACCACCTGTCAATCACACAACCCGGCTGAGGACACAGGACAGGTTAGGAGAGGAGAGGAGAGGAGAAAGTAAAAAAAAAAGTACTTAATTGAAAGTATCAATACTGCAATATAGAAATACTCTGTTACAGTAAAAGTCCAGAATTCAAATTGTAGTCATTTCATACGTTTTCAAAAGGTATAAAAATCTTTTGAAAACAGCAGATCTACAAGCTTGTGAGCTTGTAGATCGGCTGTTTTCAAATGGTCGAAATGTATAGGGCTGAAGTGGGCAATGCATGTTTTGCAAAGAATAATCTAATCCGTGGTGTGGTCATCTCCTCTCATTACTGTAGAACAGGGGTCTTCAACGTTTTCAGCCCAAGGACCCCCTAGCTGAGAGAGAGATGTAGCAGGGACCCCCTCTATATTGTATAAAATTGTGTTTCAGATTTTTTGTTTGCTGCTCTTTTTTCCCCTCTACACTCTTTGCCAAAACTAGCCGCTCTACAAGCTCTATTTTTGGCTAAAGTTCTCCTCAGAAAAGGGATGCTAGGGTTCAAGTGGTTAATGTAAAAAATTTAAAATCATATCACACAAAGATTTTGCGGACCCCCTGTAGTAACTCTGAGGACCCCCTAGGGGTCCCGGACCCCCTGTTGAAGACCCCTGCTACAGAAGAAGCTTCTCACTCAACTCTGTGCTTCATGGCTGATAATAAAAGCGGCCTCTGATCTCGTCTGACAGCCTGCAGAGTAGAGAGACGTTGGATAGAAGCAAGTGACTCATCGAGAACAGCACTTCTAGTAGCAGCCCACTAACAGCTCACCAGGTCATTTGTCTGACATGTTAAATGATCGTGTCTGTGATAGAGTGAAGCCAACTCTCACCACACCCGTTCTAATTGATTTCTTAGGGATAGGGGCGTGCTCTCTCCTCCACAATCAGCTCCTTGGTCTTGTCGACATTAGCCAAATACCAATACCTTACTTTCTGCTCACTCGCTCACTCACTCCTCCAGTGTGGCCCAGAAACCGTTTGCGTCCCAATAAAGGTTACTTTGGAAGAGCTGAGAGGCAAAAACAATTATGCTCTTATTTTTGGAAAAAGAAAGAGGTGCCCACAGTCAAGCTTAATTGGCTCAATGAGATGACAGAAACTCTACATTTAGAAAGAATTAGATTCATACTTAAAGAGGATTTTGAGTAGATTTGGAAGCCTTTACTCTCCTTTCTGAAAGGGTGAAGTACGCTAAATCCTGATGATCCGCGTCATGAGTGATATGGGGCAGCACTCCTGGGGCGGTGTGGGGGGACTCTTTTTGTTTTTGTTTGGGTTTGAGTGTACATATTTGGGAGTATATAAAGGCAACCTTGCTTGCTTGTGAAACAGTTACGGGAATTCACCCCATATGTATGGGGTACAGCGTAAAAGATACAACATGACATCTGCAGGAGGAAGGAGCGAGTATGATAGGCCAATATTTGTATTAGAATGTGGTTGTCAAGAGCTAGGTTGCTCTCCAGTCCTGACATCAAAGTGGCAGTGATCTGCCCTCATTCCTGTAGATTCGTCATCAGGGAGTTGACCAGTACAACCACAGTCTGTTACTGTTGTACTGGGAGCTGACTAGTACAATCACAGTTGTTACTGTTGTACTGGGAGCTGACCAGTGCAGCCACAGTCTGATACTGTTGTACTGGGAGCTGACTAGTACAACCATAGTCTGATACTGTTGTACTGGGAGCTGACCAGTACAACCACAGTCTGATCCTGTTGTACTTGGAGCGCCGCCCGCACTGGGCCTGTAATTCAGGCCGGGAGTCATACACCCTTCCAGGCCACCCTATCCAAATACTAAGCTACATGAACACGAAAGCGCCTGCCGCCCGCACTCACACACATGCCTTCCGGCACTGACAGTGCTTCAGACCATAAAAAGAGTCAATTTTGTCTGAGATGTTTCTTGTCCAAAAAATACATATACCACACACTGTAGGCCTACGGTATTAGTCACTACAGCGCTCACTTCTACTGTACAGTATGGCACAGGAGCAATCCATATGAATTGAACAGTTACAGCATTATTCCTTCCCAAATTGGCAAAATAATCACCGAAAATCATTATTCACCAACCGTCACACACAAAAGTTCTATATCCAGTCCAGTGTGTTTCTATTCCCTGCATACAACATACCATCAAATCTTGTCAACAAAATGTTTCCCTCAATACAAGAGTCACAACAGGACTCCTAAAAGAATGCTATAGATAGAATAACAGTAAGAATAGTAAACATATACAGTAGTAGGCCTATGTAAAAAGCAACGTTCAATCTGTGTGTTATTTCAGTAACATTAAAAGTTCTGAAAGTCGACTCACTCAACTATGAGAGACTAGTAGGTTTTATGTTTGTGATGAGAGACATAATACCACAACAAACCACATCTACTAGCACTAAATGGAATAAGCTTTGAAAGTAACCTGTGCATTAGTAGCCCAATGCCAAGGTTATTTTTTACAGCTAAACATTCAGACAGTGGTGGAAAAAGTACTCAATTTGTAGAAATACTCTGTTAGGGCGCGCTCTCACCAAAAGTTGGCTGGCCGCTGTTAAACGCAGGTTGTGCGCGGCCACAGTTTTTTGCAGCCAGCGGATTCTAGAAAAACGCTGTGACGCACCTGTCACTCACATTCAAGACCGTCCCCGTAGCCCGCACCGCCACTAGACACTAGCCACTAGAAAAAAAAAATGTCTTTGCACTTTCACACTTGGGGTTCGTACATCTACATACACATTCAGATTTAAAATATAAAGTACTTACCCCATGGCCACGGATGTTACAATCATGTACGGACCCTCATAAGTATCCGTATCTTCCGTATTGTTCAATAAAAAGCATTTTAATCCAATCAGTGGTCATTTTCTCCGTATGCTTTCAACTGCGCGACCCTAGCGGTTAAGAGGTGTATTGCACTGTTGGTACATTATAAAATGGCCACCATTCGGATTAAAATGCTTTTTATTGAACAATACGGAAGATACGGGTACTTATGAGGGCCCGTACATGATTGTAAAATCCGTGGCCATGGGGTAAGCACTTTATATTTTAAATCTGAATGTGTATGTGGATGTACGAACGCGAACCCCAAGTGCACAAATCATAAAGTACTGGGTGAGATGCAACAGCTACAACCAGTTGGTCCACTGAGAGCACCATGTTGCTTCCTGAGTCTTGGGACGGTCCGCCTTCGACTCACCCGATTGGACAGAGGGGGAAAATCAGCTCCTGCCTCCAGCAGTTTTATGCTTCTTCGTGTAGAGCGGATAAACGCAAGGTCTGCGCGATAAGCGGAAAAATCTGCTCTTGCGTGAATCCACGCATTTGCATTGACAAAGCATTGGCAGATTCTGCCCCAGAGGTAAAATAAAAGTGCGGTGGGAGCGCCACCGCACTTTTATTTTACCTCTGGGGCGGAATCTGCCAATGCTTTGTCAATGCAAATGCGTGGATTCCTGGTCTTGCAGATTTTTTCCAAGAATCCACGCATTTGCATTGACAAAGCATTGGCAGATTCTGCCCCAGAGGTAAAATAAAAGTGCGGTGGGAGCGCGCTCTCACCAAAAGTTGGCTGGCCGCTGTTAAACGCAGGTTGTGCGCGGCCACAGTTTTTTGCAGCCAGCGGATTCTAGAAAAACGCTATGACGCACCTGTCACTCACAGTCAAGACCGTCCCCGTAGCCCGCACCGCCACTAGACAGTAGACACTAGCCACGCACTATGAATCCCACGCCGCGTCCTGGATTTAGACCCGCCTTACGTGTCTGATTGGCTCCCCGGCAGGCATAGTTTTACTGAGGTTAGGGTTAGGGTTAGGGTTAGGTTTAGGCATAGTCTTACTGAGGTTAGGGTTAGGGTTAGGGTTAGGTTTAGGCATAGTTTTACTGAGGTTAGGGTTAGGGTTGAGGTTAGGTATAGGCATAGTAGCAAAAACGAGAACTGTCAATCACAGCGCCCGCTCAGCGGGTTTGCCACGACGCGGTGTGCTAGACAAAAAAAATGTCTTTGCACTTTCACACTTGGGGTTCGTTACGAACCCCAAGTGTGAAAGTGCAAAGACATTTTTTTACGAACCGTTCGTACATCTACATACACATTCAGATTTAAAATATAAAGTACTTACCCCATGGCCACGGATGTTACAATCATGTACGGACCCTCATAAGTATCCGTATCTTCCGTATTGTTCAATAAAAAGCATTTTAATCCAATCAGTGGTCATTTTCTCCGTATGCTTTCAACTGCGCGACCCTAGTGGTTAAGAGGTGTATTGCACTGTTGGTACATTATAAAATGGCCACCAATCGAATTAAAATGCTTTTTATTGAACAATACGGAAGATACGGGTACTTATGAGGGCCCGTACATGATTGTAAAATCCGTGGCCATAGGGTAAGCACTTTATATTTTAAATCTGAATGTGTATGTAGATGTACGAACCCCAAGTGCACAAATCATAAAGTACTGGGTGAGATGCAACAGCTACAACCAGTTGGTCCACTGAGAGCACCATGTTGCTTCCTGAGTCTTGGGACGGTCCGCCTTCGACTCACCCGATTGGACAGAGGGGGAAAATCAGCTCCAGCCTCCAGCAGTTTTATGCTTCTTCGTGTAGAGCGGATAAACGCAAGGTCTGCGCGATAAGCGGAAAAATCTGCTCTTGCGTGAATCCACGCATTTGCATTGACAAAGCATTGGCAGATTCTGCCCCAGAGGTAAAATAAAAGTGCGGTGGGAGCGCGCCCTTACAAGTGAAAGTATGGAATTCAAAATGTACTTGAGTAAAAGTACAAAAGTATTGGCATCAAAATGTACTTAAAGTATCAAAAGTACAAAGTACTCATTATGCATTGTCACATTTAAAGTTTTAAAATATATAAAAAATCTTTTGAAAATAGCAGATCTACAAGCTCACAATGCAACGCACTGTGAGCTTGTAGATCTGCTATTTTCAAATCACTGAAATGTATATGGGGGGCTCGAGCTGCTAAATGATTAATTGTTAATCATAGCAGGTTTAAAGTATTCCAGAGAACCCTATGTGTTCAGAAGAATCAGTGTTGTGTAACTTACTTTGACTGCAGCAGCCTATTTGACTGTCTGGGGGCTTTGAATATCAGTCATTTTGAAACAGTCTCCTCCACAGGACAGGCACTTGATCCTTTCAGCGCCACCACTCTTTTTCTTACTGGGAATGGGGTTGGGGTCCACATATTTGATCAAGATAACATGACGCAAACGTCAATTGATCTCCTTCTCAGACATCACAGCTGAGCTCTCTATCACGTTGCTGCTCTGTTTACAACTGCACTTGTGTTGGGGGCGGGGCGGGGCCATTACTGACTTCTTTTTTTTGACAGACAGGACAGGCAGTCCAATCAGGCGGCACACGGCAGGCCACCGGGGTCCTCCCGACGATTGGCCAAACCAGGCCTATGTACTGGGATCTGTTACTGTTGTACTGGGAGCTGACCAGTACAACCACAGTCTCAAGTATTTGGAAAATAAACTGTTGACCATCAGTTGACTTGACACTGTCTGCAATACAACAACTGGAGCCAGAATATAAATAAACACACATCAAATTATTCTTACATTTTTTTTATTTTATCTACTCTGACTCCAAGTCTTCTCACAATAAAATAAAATGCGAGTTTATTTAGAACCAGCAGTGACGTTAAGGGCTGTTGTCGCACATCTCCGCCGCTAGATGGCGAACTTTCCCCAGGATATGATCAATGGGGGGCTACGGTGATGGATTATGCTGCAGTCTCTCTTTCACTCACACACACACACACACACACACACGCACGCACGCACGCACGCACGCACACTCACTCACACACACGCACACGTACGCGCGCGCGCGCGCGCGCACGCACACACACACACACACACACACACACACACACACACACACACACACACACACACACACACACACACGGTTCCCATTGAAAAAATCATGACGACTGATGACGTC
>NC_139959.1:1702007-1704507 GCF_963454915.1 Gymnoscopelus microlampas | reverse complement strand
AACGCGTCACATGCTTGTATATATTCGTTGAAGTATAGCCTATATACTATAGGCTTAAATTACGACGATTATTTATTATTTATAGTGTTTTCATTTAATACATTTTAGTAAATCTTGGTCCCATAAATTATGCATTTTCCACTCAAAACGTCCCCCAAAAAATAGTATTTTATTTTTTAATAAATAATAATAAATTGTCTAAAACTTGTTCGTCTGTACATGCAGATATATTCATGAGATATGAATTATATTTGGTATAAATATATATTTATAAATGTGTCCAGAAGTGGTCGTAGTATTTGAACACGTGGAAATGGTCAATAGCCTTTTACACATTTGGATTTATTTTCTTTCTTTCTTTCGTTTTCTTTCTTACAAAAGATTGAATTGTTCCTTTAATGCGGGACTCTTTTTTAATATAGCAGCTAATACTGAATAACAAATTATTTTGTGTGTGTGTGTGTGTGTGTGTGTGTGTGTGTGTGTGTGTGTGTGTGTGTGTGTGTGTGTGTGTGTGTGTGTGTGTGTGTGTGTGTGTGTGTGTGTGTGTGTGTGTGTGTGTGTGTGTGTGTGTGTGTGTGTGTGTGTGTGTGTGTGTGTGTGTGTGTGTGTGTGTGTGTGTGTGAGAGAGCGAGAGAGAGAGAGAGAGAGAGAGAGAGAGAGAGAGAGAGAGAGAGAGAGAGAGAGATGGGGGTGTGTTAACATGGGGATAACCCCCCGCCCGCCCTCCCCCCTTCCTCTGGTGCATTCCTCCCATTTTAGACTTTCCCCGTTGAAACAGGAACATAATATTCATATATCCGTTGCTTCTTTTTTATTATATTACTTATGGAACAGGTGGACAAATATAGCTTTTTATTTAGCCTATTAAAATAATAATAATGATAATAATACATAGATTCATGTGTCCATTTAATGTAAAATAATTCCTTTCTTGGTCATTTCTTTTTTCTTATTCCTTTAAATTGAAGCCTCTTTGTTTGGTTGCGTTTTTTTCTTTTTTCTGTGACCTGGTTGGTTGCGGTAGGCAGGCTACACATTGCGTGCATCTGTCCCGCATTGCTTTGGAGCTATTCCCGCAAACACACTGATAGTCTGTCTATCAGTCGTTCTCAAGGAGGACCCCCAAATTAATATGTGTTTGACCCGCGGACCCCCTTCTGAAAATATGCTGCACGATACAAGCTAGTAGCCTAAGATTTGTGTGGTTAAAAATATGTTTCAGGAAAATATTCCACTGTTCAAGAAATTCTCAAGATTTTGTACATTGTGAGCTTGTAGATCTGCTTTTTTTTTGCAATAGATTATAGATCTTGATGTTAACTCATTAAGCTGGGGATCCCCCCGCCCCCCACCCCCCCGGAACCCCCTCTAAGACCCCTGGCCCTGGCCTGGGGGGTCCCCGGACCCCACTTTGAGAACCACGTAGGCTACTGGGCTATATATAGCCTATATCAGTAGGTCTATACACTCAACACTTATATACACATATATAATGCATCATACAGTATATGCATTTTCTGCTACATTACCGTGTGGGAGGGTGTGCATTTTTGCGTTTAGCAAGAAATAAATAATGGACCAACAACATCAGGCTGTTGCAATGCGTTTACGATGTGCTCCCTCGATGGGATTCCTATAAGACAGTGGTTTTCAACCTTTTTCGCGCCAAAGACCCCCAAATTGACACATATTAGCCCACGGACCCCCATTTGAAAATATATGCCAGGGACTGAACCATTTTGATTTATTTGGGGGTCCCAATCTACACTGTATCATCATCATTAGTGTTCATTTAACTCTGAGAGTGTACAAATGGAACCAAATGGACCCGTTAGGGTCCATTTGGTTCCATTTGTACACTCTCAGAGTTACAGTTACAGACACATAAGGGTCAATTTGGTTCCTAACTATTAATTTGGCTGGGGACCCCCTGGAACCCCCTCAAGGACCACTGGTGTTCCTCGGACCACTGGTTGAAAACCACTGCTATAAGAGATGTAGGCTTAGGTTAGGGTATGCATGTATTTATTTTATTATTTCAACAACATTAACCCTGGCATCTGTGTTTGGAGCAGACATTGTTTTTTTTCCCAAAATATTTTTTATTTTTTTAATCATTCAAAATCTGTATTTCTTTTAAATGATCTTTTTCGTTTTCATTCTCAAAAATCAATACCATATAGGCCTAACATTGTTTCTTGCTTGTATTTGCTGGCGTATGTGTTCAGACTTATCCTAGTTTCTTGAGGCACTACAATGTCTCTCTGCATTCCATGTGTAGGCCTACCGTATGTATGATATTAATTACCTTATTGTGAGTGACTTTTTTAACGTATTATTCAGTATAATAATAATAATAATTAATATTATTTATAAGTGTTATAGTAACAGCATAAGCCTATGTACGTATGTGCTGTGCGTGCACTATGCAGGCATGAGGCTGGAGGATGATAGTGAATTATTCAAGCCGCAGAGGCACAGCTTTCTCTGCTGCTAT
>NC_139959.1:1694507-1697007 GCF_963454915.1 Gymnoscopelus microlampas | reverse complement strand
CCAACTAAAATCTAGCCTCCCCTAGAAAATAAAGTAAAAGACTGGAAAACAGGCAGTGAAAAAAATCCAAAGACAATAGTGGCCGTCGTCGGACCTCCTCGTCCATTCACGCGGCAGAGCGACGTCGCCTATAGTGATGCAAATGTTTGCCTTTATCTTCATGGGGTGCCAGGAGTGCCAGGTGTGGGGATCTGGGCCATCACCTGTACTCACCTGGCATAAAAGGGGCTCTGACCCTGCGTTTTAACAGCGGGCAACTCTCGGCGATGCCGGGCGATATCGCCCAAAAAGATAAAGGAAATCCATCTTTCATCGCCCCCCCGCCCACTTCGCCCGATCGCCGGTTCTCATAGACTTTCATTATATTTTTGGACGACGTCGCCCAGAGTTGCCCGCTGTTAAAACGCAGGGTGAGAGCAGCTTGAGCCATTAAACTACAACATGAAGAGACCACCGCTGAATAATTGATTGATTGATTATACTTGCATATTGTTTTTATTAACGTTTTTCAGTTTGGTAGTCAGTGTAGTGTTGTTGTTAACTTGTTTCCCCCGAGATTTCCCCCCGACATTTTCCCCGAGTACCCCCCCCACCTTCGGGGGGGGTAAAAAATCTCGCCTGCCCCAAATGTAATTTCTGGGAACGCCACTGCCATGGGGTGAGTAATCGAAAAGTAATTTTGGGGGTGAACTATCCCTTTAAGTTACTTCATTCAGTATTTAGATATTTGACATTCATTTGATTTGATCAGACACCCCCCCCTATATAAGCCCATCCAACTTCAATCTCCATGGTAACCATGTTAGACTTATTGAAAAGATAAATCCCTGCTTCTGGTTGTCTTTCTAATGTATTGAATGCATTTTTCAATCACTTTTTTCATTTTCAATAACATAAATAAGGCTCTTTGACTATTAAAAGTATAGTTGTGCACCGGAGTTGTTGCATGTGCCCACATGGTGAAAGACAAGTAGACTGTGCTGGTGTGATTTCAGACAGTGCATGGGTGAGTGAAATTCATCATAATAGCTTTTCATTCTGTCTCTCTGAGTTTATGTAGGAGAATCATAATGGAAACACTGCACCAGTCTCCCTCCCTCACTGTCACATCAGTCACTGATATACCTGCCTCTGTCCACAAACACAAGGACCGCTTTTCTCAGGTTCTTGTCAAAACTTTGAGGCCGCATTTGTCAGACATTTAATTCGCTGCTTCTCAAAGTTGGTTCCGGGGGACCTCCGGGGTTCCAGGTGGTCCCCGGCAAAATAAGGAACAGTTCAACCACTGATAGAGCTGATAAGGGAATGAAAACCCTGCTCTACTGTATGTTGATTTAAAAAAAAATCTCTTTGTAGTTAAACAGCTGAAAACCCAGAGTAAAAATGAGACGGGATCAAACAGACACAGGCTGGTTCTCAATTTAAAAAGTTGACATTGTATTAAGAGGCCAGGTGGAGCCAGCTCATAGGTTGAGAGGAAAGATGGCAAGGTGATGATGTGACAGTTTATCTTGGACAAACAGCGTCCAAATGTCTCGAACAACACTTAGCTCTGACCGGGCGTAGCTGGAAGTGTTGTTGCTTTGTCATAGATGGTCAAGTTAAATCCAATGCGCTGTTATTGTAGGCTATTCCTCCAGAGATAATGTTCATGTTCATGATTCATGTCCTTGACATGAACATGTTTGAGAACCACTGGTTTAATTTACAGAAAACCATATCTATCTATTTATGTATCTCTCTCCCCCTCTCTCTCTCTCTCTCTCTCTCTCTATATATATATATATATTTCTTTATATCTATATCTAACTATATAAATGGCGAGCAACTTCCGCACCCTCGGTGGCGACACCCCACAGCTCTGCTATCGAATAAACAACGCACCGCCAGACCACATGTCGCCTCCTGACTCGCCACGGCCGCCGCGCTGAATTTACGCCTCGCGTAGGGGACATCTCACTGCTCACTACACCGTTTCCACCGCGCAACATAATTAATTCTACTCACCAAATGTCGGACAAAACGGAAGGGGAGCCAGCTTCGTACCGTTTACCGTGCGCACGACCTCATCACCACAACAGCAGCCAGCCGCTGCGGGGGTTTTTTCCTTTTTTTCAAAACTTTTTTTTTGGTCACCATTTTCTCCAGGCACCATTTCTGGTGTAACGTCGGGTGTTTCTTTTCACCAGCCAATCACCTTTCACGTTGCCACGTCCGTTGCCACGTCGCGCTGACGTACGCTAAACAAGCGCTGCCGTGCGCACAATGCAAACGAGCCCAAAGGCGCGCAAAAATAAGCCGACCATTGCTTAGACACAAAGTCAGACCTGGCAACGCAGCCTACGCCAATCATGTGTGAGAGATCTACAAGCTATGGGGCAGAGACGCCACCGTATCTTAGCAACAACTACAGCGCTCACTCTCATTGGTCGTGTCACGCTAAGAGCAGTCTCCAGACAATGGCATCGCAGACAGCTTGCTGTTACTGCTGTAGCCATCA
>NC_139959.1:1619507-1689507 GCF_963454915.1 Gymnoscopelus microlampas | reverse complement strand
CTGCGCAGTCTAGCTGTGACAGAGCCAACCTCTGTGGTGCTGAAAGACAGGATATAATTAGGGATAATCTGACTGCATGATTATTAAGGAGGTGAGCCTACCTGAGGTAATGCTAGCTAGCCTACCAGCTATTCATAATCGAAGAGTCAGTTCATTCCAGATGTCCTTCTGATGGATTATGAATGGCAGTCAATCGTTCATAAAATCGATCACAGAGCGATCCAAACGATAGCGTCCACGACTAAAGTTTTCAACGTTTTTTTAAAACGACATATTTATAGTCATCGCCATCGCTATAGTGATGGTGTGAATGGCCTTTTACTGCCTCCCTACATACCTGTTCTATCCTTGATTATTATATAATACTACAATTGTTAGAAAACTTTAGTTACTAGTTACTTTGTAGATTTGGATTATTATTACAAAACATACTTTACCTACTTCAGCTCTATATACATTTCGACCATTTGAAAATAGCCGATCTACGAGCTCACAATGTGTCGTGATGCGACGCATTGTGAGCTTGTAGATCTGCTATTTTCAACAGATACATTTGTAAACTTGTGAAATGGGACATTCTGCATAACGAGGAGTACTTTCTACTTTTGGTACTTTAAGTACATTTTGACACCAATACTTTTATACTTTTACTCAACTAAATTTAGAATTCCGGACTTGTACTTGTAAGAGAGTATTTCTGTACTGACATTTGAGAAATGTCAGTACTTTTTCCACCACAGCTTGCAACATGTCTTCCGTCATATTTTCCTTTTATAGGCCTACTGTATGAATACATACTCAGCCAACAAAAGTGAATCTGATTTTGTTGTGAAGAGAAGGGCCTGACTACGATATCATGCATTTGGAATGCATGCCCTTTCGGCTATGCACAAGTACCCGTTGTACTTAGTGCAGTAACCATTATCAAGGAGGCCAGTCTATGACTTCAGTACTATGTCATATCAAAAGGGAAACAGGCAGGCAGGCAAACAGACAGACACAGATTTGTGGAGTTTGGGCTCTGGACATCTGCTGATCCGACCGACTTCACGCTGGCACGCCACCACCCCAGGGTCCTTGGTGATACACACGCCAAGTCTGAAGTCAGTCGGGCAGACGGTTCCCAAGATATGTGCGGAAAACACGCACACGCGCACGCGCACGCGCACGCGCACACGCACACGCACACACACACACACACACACACACAGATTAAGTGCATTTATAGATAGATGGCACTTTGTTCATTGGCAGACAGGGGCTAAGTGCGTATGTTATTTAGACAAATTAGTCGACTGCTCATCCTGCTGTTGGTTGACACGGGTTCATGTCTCATACTCTGTTCCTGAACTTTGTAAATTGCTCTGGATACGAGCGCATATACATTTTACGATGTGCTTGCGGTCCTGGACATTTGTCTCAATGTTTGCCTCATTCAGACAGGAATGTACTTTATAGTGTGACCCAATCACAGGTACAGTCCAAAGTCACAACGGTTTGGTTCAGACTGCGGAGAAATCTGATCTCTAAGAGCTACTGTCAAATACATGTTCAGACTGGGACACATAATTAGAAATCAGATTTTAATCGCATTTCAAACCACCTAGGAATGTGGTTAAACTGATTTGCAAATATAAGTTTCCATATTTTTTTGTTGTTTTTTTGTTTTTGTTTTTTTACCTTTGTGATCTGATTCCAATCTGGATAGACCAAAACATTTATTTGGGCTGATTTGGTCTGCCAGTCTGAACATATACATTCAGGGCTATGGGCCTTGTAGGAGTTGGGTGGCCCCAGCGTGATCTAGTATGAGAGAGACGACACTATAGCATTGACTTCCATTGTAAGAACGGAATAAGGATCTCAACGAGGAAGTTCCAACGTTTGGAACTATACAGCCCATGGCAGCCCGCTTTGCGGCGAGATCAAAGCAAGACGGAACTCTCTCTCTCTATGGGTCTGGGTGGCCCCAATCTCGGAACCCAGAGTACAACTGAAAAGGAAAAACAGCGACCTCTGCTGTTCGTTCCTCCTCAGTTATACTCTGGGACAATGCCGACGAAGCACCAGTGCGCAAGGAAACCGGGGTTTAAGTCTGCCTTCACCGCTCCACTTCCGGGTGGTGCGACTACGTTTTCATTCCCACTAACAATATTTCTACACGGAACACTAACACCACTTCTCCCAGAGAACATGGATCGTTTTGGTTATAAGCCCACTTGTTTCTATGATGAAAGAGTAAGTTCAAATGTGAATATCTTTCCGTGGTTTTGTCTGCTCCGCGGACGCTATTGTTAAATTAGTTTCGGTTAGTTTCCAGTAGGGAAGATCGACGGACACGTGAATCCCGCCCACTACATTTGATTGGGTAAAGCGCGGCCTGCTTCCTGATCTGAAGGCACGCCCACTCCCACACAGTGTGTACACGTTCTGACGAACCTTCAGGACAGATTCCAACGCAGTGCAGAATCTGTTCTTGAGAGATTAGGGTGGCCCTAAGCACGATTTGTTTGTGGCCTCACGCACGCACGCACTGCCATAGAATAAAAAAGGATAGCAACCAGTATGATAATTCTCACCTGTCACCACTAGAGAGATATTTTAACTCATTTGAGACACCTGTCACGGTCTGTCACAGTCACAGTGTGACTAATTGAGAAACTTGTGAACATTCTGTCAGGTACATTTGTAGAGCAGATGATCATTCTTTGTGATTGGCTGGAAGGTGTCAGAGCAGACATCTTCATCTGAAATGATTAACCCATTAAGGCCTGAAGAAGCATCTGTGTCACATTTTCATTTGAGCTAAAAAGCATTATTTTACACTTTGGCTATTCAAAAAAATAGCAGATCTACAAGCTCATAGCGCGGCACAGAGTGCCGCGCTACGAGCTTGTAGATCGGCTATTTTTGAAAAATTATGAAAATTTGTGCAAATCTTTGAATATATATTGTTTACAGCGAACATTTTTAACTCTATTCTTTGCTTCTGGGGGTCCCTGGAACTAAATATTTTGAGATGGGGGTCCACGGCCAAATACATAGTATACATTTTGGGGTCCTTGACATGAAAAAGATTGAGAACCACTGACATCGTAACATACGTTTTTTTCAAAAAACAGTTAGGATTTAGAAGACATTTTTAGCTGATATGCCATCATCAGAGATGGCTGAACAGGAGCAGACGCCGCAGGAGGAAAGAAAGAAAGGCCCAGCTTTCTCAAGAAGTGTTATCTTTTGAAGTGGCAATGTTCACAGGTTTCTCAATTAGCTGGAACAATGTATGTGACTATATGACAGGCTCCTATAGAGCATCGAAGTCCTGACTTCACTGCCAGTAGAAGGCGCATTCCGCAGGTTCATGGCTTTACTTTTTGTATTGATATCCTCATTGGGGAATCTTAGATCGCTTCATATAAGAACTGTGTTCCAAAAATAAACACACCACCCTGGTGATTTTACTCATATGGATATGAAGCATCGACTGAAGGTGTAAATGTACACATTTACCCAAAGAGTAACGGTAACAGTCTTCCACGCCGACATCTCGCCACTCCGACTAGTGGCTTCCGCGTGCGGTTAGGGTTAGGGTGAGGGTTAGGTATAGGGTTCGTTAACGTCGGAAAGGCGACATGTCGGAAAGCCGCCATGTAACCAGAGTAACACAATATAAACACTAGAAACAAGTCTAACAACCCAAAGACTACATTTCCCATGAACGCGGCTGCTGTGGGGACAGTGATTTCAGACCCGGAAGTAGTAGTTCTTAAGACTTTTAAGGCTGAATTAATTCCATTTTCACCAGAAACAGGCTGTATCAAATATGAATGAATATCATAAACGATGCAGAGCCTCCTCCCTGACAAAAACGCCAGTGTGGTGTGTTTATGTTTGGAACACAGTTCTTATATGACGTGATCTAAGAATGGGGATTTCAACAAAAAAAATAAAGCCACGAACCCTGGAACAGTTCGTGGCTTTATTTTTTGTGTTGAAATCTACCCGACACTGGCCCTCTACTGGCAGTGACGTCGGACTTCGGTGCTCTATATAGGAGTAGGAGTAACAGTTTGTATTAGCGTTTCAATAGGCTTCGGGAAGTTATTCTAAGCAAGTCAGTGCATTACGAAGTTCTGTAAACGCATTATGAAAACAATACAGAAATGCGTTTTTGAATACTATGTTTTCTTTTGTATACTCCGGTATTTAAACTTGTGAAAAGACACTACTACTTCTCCAGTCCATACAATAAAGTATTAACATTAAAGGTAGGCTACAGTGGAGACATGTCTGAAGACGCTCACATCTGCAGGGATTGCTGTCACTTTTAACAAGGCTAAACGTACGTGTTACATAAGACATGCGTGGTTATCTCTATCTGGCCTTAGTGGACTTGACAGACAAACAGTGGTGCTAAGTAACTAAGTACATTTACTCAAGTGCTGTACTTAAGTACAATATTGAGGTATTTGTACTTTACTGGAGTACTTCCAATTGTCAGTAGTTTTACTTCTACTCCACTACATCTCAGAGGTAAATAATGTACTTTTACTCCACTACAATTTATTGAAAACTTTAGTTACTACTAGTTACTTTGTAAATTTTGATTATTATTACAAAACATACATTATCCACTTCAGCCCTATATACATGTCGGCCATTTGAAAATAGCTGATCGACAAGCTCGCGATGCGACGCATTGTGATTTTTATACATTTTATACATTTGAAAACTTGTGAAATGGGACATTCTGCATAATGAGTACTTTCTACTTTTGGTACTTTAAGTACATTTTGATACCAAAACCTTTGTACTTGTACTTTTACTTTTAAGTGCATTTTTATATTTTGGACTTTTAGTTATAACAGAGTATTTCTACATTGCAGTATTGATCCTTTTACTTCAGTGTGAGTCAAAATGTGAGTACTTTTTCCACCACTGCTTGTTAGATGGACATGCGTGGTTGTCACTATGTGGCGTTAGTGGACTTGACAGACACAAAGATATCTGTCAGCTTTGCACGCCATGTTTTGGGATGCATGGGGATGCATAACATTAGGTATAGCGTTCAAAGCAGTGATATAGTTGCACTGGACTCTGAGATCTGTGCCTAATGTAAAGGAAATGTAACAGAGATGCTCTGTTTACGACCTCCACATGAAAACTGAGAATGCTAATGGGTCTGTCTGTCTGTCTGTCTGTCTCTCTCTCTCTCTCTCTCTCTCTCTCTCTCTCTCTCTCTCTCTCTCTCTCTCTCCTCTGCCCTGGTTCCTCGTACTTCCCATCCCCCTCTAATATATTCTATCTCTCCTCTCCTCATTCCTCCCTCTATTTTTCTATCTTGTCTTCCCTCCTCCACCCCTCCTCCCCCTCCCCCTCTTTTTTCTCCTCTGCTCCACTCTCTCGCTCATAAATAATCTGTCTTCTCTCTATCTCCACCTTGACTCTATCTATCTATCTATCTATCTATCTATCTATCTCTATATCATCTCTGTCTGTCTGTCTGTCTGTCTGTCTGTCTGTCCTCCCCACCCCCTGTCTCTGTGTGTGTGTGTGTCTCTCTGTCGCTGTAATGTAATGACTCTCTACCTCACTGTCCACTAGTGTTATCTATGCCTCTCTCTCTCTCTCTCTCTCTCTCTCTCTCTCTCTCTCTCTCTCTCTCTCTCTCTCTCTCTCTCTCTCTCTCTCTCTCTCTTTCTCTCTCTCTCTCTGTAACTCCCCCCTCACACACACCCCCTTTCTCTCTCTCTTTCATTATCTCTGTCTCTCACTCCCCTCTCTCTCTCCAACATATTTTCTTTCTCTCTCTCTCTCTCTCTCTATCTCTCTCTCTCTCTCTCTCTCTCTCTCTCTCTCTCTCTCTCTCTCTCTCTCTCTCTCTCTCTTCTCTCTCTCTCTCACACATCTTTGCCTTACACTTGATCAGCTGCGGTGAACAAGGTCAATAATTGGTCAATGAAAGTCATGACATTATTTGCTTTTAAACGTTGAAAAATGTGTTTTCATTTCATACCAATCAGCAGGAACTTAATGTATCCTACTATGTTAGTTCCAGTGATCGAAGTCGGGAACGTAATCGTTTGATTGGTCTGCAGCCGAATGGCTGAAGTGGTCAGATGGATTTTTAACGTGGTCCCTGTCCCTGATCCAGAAAAGGTTGAGGACCGCTGGTTTAATAGCTGAGAGCTAAATTATCCCATTTAAAACCGGGAACGCATCTGTGTAAGCACTTAAACCATTATATTATACTTTGGATATCTAAAAATAGCAGATCTACAAGCTCATATGAGCTTGTGAGCTTGTAGATTTTAACTCAAATCTTTGCTCTCAAAACATTTTGAGGTGGGGGTCCGCGGCCAGAGACTGTGTTGCTTTGACATGAAAACGTTTGAGAACCACTGATAGTATAGCAACATAAGTACAGTTAACAAAAAAAACTGTTAGTAATAGAAGACATTTGTATCCCCAGAAGCAAATATTTGAGTTCAAGCTCATAGTGCTATGAGCTTGTAGATCTGCTATTTTTGAATAGCCCAAAGTATAAAATAATGGTTTTGGATAAACATCAAAAATGACACAGTAAGCGTTCCCGGGTTAGACAATATTCCTCCTTTGCCCCCAAGTACAAAGCATAAGAGTATTTGATAGGACAGGTTGATATGAGTATGCTTGTCAAGGGGGTGGGGTGGGGGTGTTCCAGAGATGGGGGTCATCTGGAGTTGAAGTCATGGCCAGAGGGCTGATAGAAACCTGCCTCAGAATAGACTTTGCCTTTTTATAAAATCATATCCTGTCAGGGGGAATTTGTCTGGATTTGGGGGTCAGGGGGGATGTCTTGTGTACATTGATCAAAGTCATTGATTTTGTCATTCTGGGATACAAAAAAAAGGGGGGACTGAGGCTGTGTTCACCCTATAGAGCAGAGGTTCTCAACCTTTTCTGGATCAGGGCCCACTTGAGAATCTCGCCAGCGTTAGCGGCAGCGCCCCACCCATCTGACTTAGCCACTTAGGCACAGTGGTGGAAAAAAACTAAGTACATTTACTCAAGTACTGTACTTAAGTACAATTTTGAGGTATTTGTACTTTACTTGAGTATTTTCCAATTTTCAGTACTTTTACTTCTACTCCACTACATCTCAGAGGCAAATATTGTACTTTTACTCCACTACAATTATTTGAAAACTTTCGTTACTAGTTACTTTTCAGATATAAATTATGATGAAACATATATTAAACACTTTAACCCTATCTTATACCTAGGCTATTTGTCGCGATGCGACGCGTTGTGAGCTTGTAGATCTGCTATTTTCAAATATTTAGTACTTTTACTTTTGGTACTTTAAGTACATTTTGATGCCAATGCTCAAGTAAATGTTGAATTCTGGACTTTTACTTGTAACAGAGTATCTTTATATTGCAGTATTGGTACTTTTACTTAAGTAAAGAATTTGAGTACTTTTTCCACCACTGCTTAGGCAGCACGCATTTTCAGAGCAAGTTTATTTTTGATCATAGAAACAGAGGCCACAGGTGGATGCTGGGGTGGTTGGAGTGCAAAAAAAACTTTTTTTACGCTCCCACCAGCAGCAACATAGCAGAGCAGAATGAGCTGTTTAAATCAATGGTTCTCAACGTGCACGGGGTCTTTCAGAAGGTCTGGACTGCCCTGAGGTCAGGACTGCCCTGCCCTGGACCTCCATGCCTTCGGCCTTGTGGAGACAAAAAGGCCTCCCCCCGCCCCAGTTAACGATAGAAAGCAATAAATGTTTTTTTGAACACTGATCTTTCAATTATTATTACAAACTAATAATATACAACACACACAACATGTTGTAATAATACAAAAGAAGTCGTCCTTTAAAGCACCACCACCTTGAAATATTGTCTCAGACTCCTCTTGCCTCATCAATTACCGATTGACCCAGAACTCCACAACAGTATAACCTCTGAAACATCAAATAGTGCCGTATGGTTAAATCCGTCCCCATGGCCGTCACCCGTTTGACAGCACGGGTGTGAGAGATTATGCTGGCCAGTACAGAACAATGTGACACTGCGTTTAAAGGCCTCTCTCTCTCTCTCTCTCTCTCTCTCTCTCTCTCTCTCTCTCTCTCTCTCTGTGTCTATGACTATGTCTTACAGGCAGTAGCAGCCAGTACAGGACAATGTGACACTGTGTATAAAGGTCTCTCTCTCTCTCTCTCTCTCTCTCTCTCTGTGTCACCAGACTATGTCTTACAGGCAGTAGCAGCCAGTACAGGACAATGTGAGACAGTGTTCAAAGGGTTCAGTAACTGTCTGCTGGAGCTGGGGGAGAACATGGCTCATTACCCACAGGAGCTGGACGAACGCGAGAACCTTCACAAGATCTGCACGTAAGTGTCTGACACACGCACGCACGCACGCACGCACGCACGCACGCACGCACGCACACACACACACACACACACACACACACTCAGGTACATTATATAGCCTAAGTGAGCCTGGTGGTCACCAGAGAAAACCTTGTCACTGTACGTTGCACAGAACCGTTCAGTGACAACGGTTTGAAGGGGAAAAAAAAGAAAAAAACGTTGCGGGTAAACATGCAACAATCTAAACCTAATCTAAACATAACAATGAATAATGAACCCATTCTACTTTATACTAGGTAAACTATACTGTAACCAGAAATGGGCAGTGGTACTGTTGTCAGTATCTAGGTCAGTATCCTGGTGTCAGTATCCTGGTGTCAGTATCATAGTCAGTATCATGGTCACTGGTCAGTATCCTGGTCAGTATGCTGGTGTCAGTATCTTGTCAGTATCAAGGTCAGTAATCTGGTGTCAGTATCATAGTCAGTATCCTGGTCGGTATCCTGGTGTCAGTATCCTGGTGTCAGTATCCTGGTGTCAGTATCCTGATGTCAGTATCCTGATGTCAGTATCCTGGTGTCAGTATCCTCATGTCAGTATCCTGGTGTCAGTATCATAGTCAGTATCCTGGTGTCAGTATCCTCATGTCAGTATCCTGGTGTCAGTATCATAGTCAGTATCCTGGTGTCAGTATCCTCATGTCAGTATCCTGGTGTCAGTATCATAGTCAGTATCCTGGTGTCAGTATCCTGATGTCAGTATCCTGATGTCAGTATCCTGGTGTCAGTATCCTCATGTCAGTATCCTGGTGTCAGTATCATAGTCAGTATCCTGGTGTCAGTATCCTCATGTCAGTATCCTGGTGTCAGTATCATAGTCAGTATCCTGGTGTCAGTATCCTCATGTCAGTATCCTGGTGTCAGTATCATAGTCAGTATCCTGGTGTCAGTATCCTGGTGTCAGTATCATAGTCAGTATCCTGGTGTCAGTATCATAGTCAGTATCCTGGTGTCAGTATCCTCATGTCAGTATCCTGGTGTCAGTATCCTGGTGTCAGTATCCTGGTGTCAGTATCCTGGTGTCAGTATCCTGGTGTCAGTATCATAGTCAGTATCCTGGTGTCAGTATCATAGTCAGTATCCTGGTGTCAGTATCCTCATGTCAGTATCCTGGTGTCAGTATCCTGGTGTCAGTATCCTGGTGTCAGTATCCTGGTGTCAGTATCCTGGTGTCAGTATCCTCATGTCAGTATCCTGGTGTCAGTATCCTGGTGTCAGTATCATAGTCAGTATACTGGTCAGTATCCTGGTGTCAGTATCCTGGTGTCAGTATCCTGGTGTCAGTATCCTGGTGTCAGTATCCTGGTGTCAGTATCATAGTCAGTATCCTGGTCAGTATCCTGGTGTCAGTATCCTGGTGTCAGTATCCTGGTGTCAGTATCCTCATGTCAGTATCCTGGTGTCAGTATCCTGGTGTCAGTATCCTGGTGTCAGTATCATAGTCAGTATACTGGTCAGTATCCTGGTGTCAGTATCCTGGTGTCAGTATCCTGGTGTCAGTATCCTGGTGTCAGTATCATAGTCAGTATCCTGGTCAGTATCCTGGTGTCAGTATCCTGGTATCTGTGAAGTACAGGCGTAGAGGCAGCTCTGTGTAGGGCAGTCTCATGCCATTGTTCTTGTCTAGCTTTCAACGATAACAAGGTCACTCTGGCCTGCGCTCTCACACACAGTGGTAAACATTTTGGCTGCGCCAAACACCATGAAAAATGCTTGTATGATCAATTCATTCTTAGAAATTCTGACATACGCAATTCATTTAATATGTGGCAATCAATCTATGAATTGACTAATCATCGCATCGTTTTTTATAAAATGTATTTTCAAAATACGTATTTGTATCTCAGATACATTTCTCAAACCACTCCAGTAGGTTTTTTATTTGTATTGTGATCCTCATCATTTTGACCCAGTATTTGTAATCTGTATCAAAATACGTTTTGATGTGACCTATTTTCGCCGTCTCTGACTGTACCAGTTGATGAATTGAATGCCTAGGACCCCAATGGAAACAAGACCACAAGCACTTTTTTGCTTATCCTTTCAGACAAAGTGTTTGACTGTATTCGTGCTGTTTTTACATTTCTGTCTAACAAAATATTCAATCAATATTCAATCAATCAAACCAACCTAATCTACAGTGACAACATTTCCTCTGGCGATTAGCTTGGTACAAAATAGTTTACCTACAGCCAGTGATGGAAAGCAATTAAGTACATGTACTTAAGTACTGTACTTAACTAAGTAAAATGTTGAGGTATTTGTACTTTACTTAATAGCCTATAGTACTTTACTTAATAGCCGATCTACAAGCTCACAACGCGTCGCATCGCGACGCGTTGTGAGCTTGTAGATCTGCTATTTTCAAATATTTAGTACTTTTACATTTGGTACTTTAAGTACATTTTGATGCCAATACTTTTATACTTTTTACTAAAGTACATTTTTAATTCTGGACTTTTACTTGTAACAAGAGTATTTTTATATTGCAGTATTGGTACTTTTACGTAAAGATTTTTTTTCCACCACTGCCTACAGCCTACAGTAGAATGGGTTCATTTACTCAACAGCCTGTTCTCAGAGTTTATAAAATCTATTATTAGCAGATAAAAACAGAGCTGCACTAGATGGCGGCTGTTAACGGAGGAGGTGGCACAGGGAGGAGGTGGTGGTGGTGGTGGGAGGACTGGTTGTTCTGGGAGGAGGAGGAGGAGGTGGTAGGTGGCCGATGGGTGGGGTTGCACCAGCCAGGCGCCCCGCCTTCTGTCAACACCCCCTCCCTCCCACTCCCACCCCCTCCCACCCCGGAACGGGTGGGCGCCAGATGGCAAGCTACAGCGAGGAGCCCCCTGACACCCACCGCGCGCGCATGTGCACGCACACACACATGCTTGCATGCACGCAAGCACGAACACATACACAAACACACTGGTGCAAATTAACAAACGCGTGCACATATACGGTATAAATGCAAGGTTGCAGGCATGCGCGCACATGCTCACTCTGTCTATTTCTCTCTCTCTCATACACGCACGCACGCACGCACGCACGCACGCACGCACGCACGCACGCACGCACACACACACACACACACACACACACACACACACACACACACACACACACACACACACACACACGGTCACAGGTTTTTAATTTAGCTACATCTCCATCACCGCAGTCCCAAAGCTTGGCAGGTGGGGCATGTTAAATTGCCTCATTGCATGCGTGCGCGCACACACACACACACACACACACACACACACACGCACACACGCACGCACGCACGCACGCACACACACACACACACACACACACACACACACACACACACACACACACACACACACACACACACACACACACACACACACACACACACACACACACACACACACACACACACACACACACACACACACACACACACACACACACACACACACACGCGTTAATTGCTCTGAGATACCGCATCAACACGGCTTGGATCAGGAGGTCAACATCAATAAGAGCAGATTGGATTAGATACGGTGTGTGTGTGTGTGTGTGTGTGTGTGTGTGTGTGTGTGTGTGTGTGTGTGTGTGTGTGTGTGTGTGTGTGTGTGTGTGTGTGTGTGTGTGTGTGTGTGTGTGTGTGTGTGTGTGTGTGTGTGTGTGTGTGTGTGTGTGTGTGCGTGCGTGCGTGCGTGCGTGCGTGTGTGTGTGGAGGGGGGTCATTTGGCAGGAGTCAGCACGCGTCAGACAACAGATTGGTGTCATCCTTCCATCCAAGAAAGAAAGAAAGAAAGGGAGTGACAATATGAAGATTGAAAAGGAAAAGAGAGAAAGAAAGGATGGAGAGAGGAAGATAAAGAGAGAGAAAAAGTAAAAAAAATCAGTTGGAATTGAGGGAAGAAAGCATTATACTGTGTAGATAGATAGATGGATAGACTGATAGATGGATAGATAGATAAATAGAGGGATGAAAGGAGGGAGGAGGGGTGGATGAGAACCGCATGCTGGTCGATGGATGGATTTAGAAAGGAACGGGGGAGAGAGAGAGAGAGAGAGAGAGAGACAGACAGACAGACAGACAGACAGACAGACAGACAGACAGACAGACAGGCAGAGCCTGGTTGGCAGGGACATTATTCACATCATAATAATAGAATCCTTAAGAGACAACAGTCTCAGTTGAGGTTGCTTTTATTTCTGTATTATAGGCTACTTTAGCAAGCTCTATAATACTTTTACGTGAAAAGCAATACTTTTAAATTTTTACTTTTTACTCCACTACAATTGTTTGATAGCTTCAGTTACTAGTTGCTTTTCAGAGCTTGTGAGCTTGTAGATCTGCAATTTTCAACAACAACAAAAAGCTTTCACTTGTCACACAGTACTTTTACATTGTGGTATTGCTACGTTTACTGAAGTAACAAACCTGAGTTTGTTTGTTTGATTGATTGATTGATTGAATACTTTATTAACAGGTTTGTTGACAGTACAGGTAGTCACAGGTTATGCTAAAAGGATAACACAAAAAGCCCCAGGGGGCTTGTTTCCATTGTGGTCCATTGTACTCAATTCATCAGTAATACTTATAATACAAAACAAAACAATGCAATACATATATAGATCTAAAACTCAGTAGCATCAATTTACAGAGCTGCCGGGGGCAGAGGATGCTACTACGAAGGTGTTGGAGTTAAATTATATGCTTTCTTGTATTTTGAATACTTCTTGAGTACTTTTTAGACCACTGATAATTTCTCACAACATCATTTATCAGTTTATTCTTCAGTGAGCTCTATAATGGTTTCATGTAGGGATGTCCGAAAATATCGGTATCTTTTTTTTTACTTACTGTATGGTGTGTGTGATATGAAATGTGAGCTTACCATAGTCACAGTAATCCATAATAATATTCCATCATATTCAAGGGCTTTTGGAGAGAAATGAGACTCCCATCACTTTCAAATTAGAGCACTGCAGAGGGCAGGTGTGTGTGTGTCTGTGTCCAGCTGATGCTCATTGACGCTCGTTAATGTTATATGCATCAAGGCAATTATGCTTCTGCACTGTCAAATAGGCCAACATCTAATCTAAGATTAGTAGGACTCATTCAAATGACCACCAGTGAGTCCTGGGACTCATTTCATTGAAAACCTAACAACATCACTGTATTATATTAGATTTATTAGATATTATATTGATATTATAGCTATTTTATATTATTAGATATGTGATGTTGTTACCTGACAACTAGTTGACTTTTGGTGAAAAGGCCTGCATATATCGGTATCGGTTGATATCGGTATCGGAAATTAGGAGTTGGACAATATCGGAATAGCGGATATCGGCAAAAAGGTCAATATCCGACGTCACCAGTTTCATGTAAGAGGCTTGTTGTTGCCTCGGAACACAGAGTTCTCTTGTGTCAGCCAGGGTTGGCACACAGTGCACAGCGCATTAGGAGCACCATGTTGGGCTTTAAGAAGCCATGACTCATGACACATATGCTGCTTCACCACATATGCTGTTTATTATTCTGTTGACCATCATCACCACCATCGACCAAATGATCTCTGCGCTGTTACCCTGTTCAGACTGGTAGCCCAAATATAATGTGTGGCCTATCCAGATTTGGAGTCACATTGCTTTATGCTGTTTGAACAAGCAAAACATAATAAACACATGGAAATGTATTTTTGTTAATCAGATTTGAAACACATTCCTTGGCCTTGTTCAGACTGCATGGAACCAATGCCACTCCAATAGGATAGGATAGGAAATCAGATTTGGGCAAATAGTGAAAATTGTACAAGTTCAAGTTCAAGTGAACTTGAAGCTACATTGGCTATTTTCACAATTTTTAAAATAGGTCTTCGTATAATGTTTTTTTGTGTGTGTAATCTTTTGGGTCTTGAGCTGAAAAGGTTTAAGAACCCCTACTCTTAGGGGCCGTGTCCACAGAGAACACCTTTTGAGCTGAGGAGCGCTTTGGATATCATGTCCATAGTGCTCACACACAGCGTGATGCCCACACTGCACCGTTCAAACCAAGCCCCCAGAACCGAGAGGGAGCAGTGAAGCGCATTGGACATGCTGGCCAATCATAGGTACTGCAGCTTGTTACGGTTGGGGCCAGACACATGAACGAGCGAAAACGGTCTCGACCAATGGGCTCGACTCACGAGCTTAAGCACAGAGGTGACGCAAAACGCATCACCCCCATTACACAAAACCCGTCACATAGGCCCCAAATAGGCCCCACCCGTCACATTTACCAACCCGGAAGAAGGGCAGAAAGGGGAGTATGTGCTGGGTGACAAGTGGATGGGCGGGGAGTTCCGGTGCCCTCTCTATTATTTTAACTCTATGGTTGAAACCTATCAAATTGAGGTGCTCAAAAGTCCTGTCATCTACGTTATTAGCACAAATACTGTAGCTTAGCTGAAAAAATGTAAACAAGGACTTCTCATGGTTGTGGTAATGATTCAACAAGGGGTTGTAAATTACCGGGTTACAATCACATACAATCAGGATGACCGGCGTTTCTCTCCAAAAGTTCAACTCTTTCCAGCTTGAAACGTCCAGTGCGCCAAAACACGCCGGGCGTCAAGAGCATTGAAGCGCGATGGTCGGCACTGGGAAGAGGAACCCACCAGCGCGTCTTTATACCAGGGGTCTTCAACGTTTTCAGGCCAAGGACACCCTAGCTGAGAGAGAGATGAAGCAGGGACCCCCACTATATTTTATAAAATTGTGTTTCAGACAGGGGCGGATTAACCCTAATTTTACGCCGTTTGGTGCCCCCCACCATGGGTGGTGCCCTGTGCTTCAGCACCTCAAGCCCGTTGGATAAGCCACCACTGGTTTCAGATTTAACTTTTTTTGTTTACTTGGTCTGCTCTTTTTTCCCTCTACGAATTTCCCCACGGGGACCAATAAATCTAATCTATCTAATCTACACCAAACACCTCTTTACCAAAAAATAGCAGATCTACAAGCTCACAACGCCTCGCAGCGTTCTCCTCAGAAAAGGGATGCTAGGGTTCAAGTGGTTAAGGTAAAAAAAAAAAAAAATCACATCACACAAAGATTTGGCGGACCCCCTGTAGTAACTCTGAGGACCCCCTAGGGGTCCCGGACCCCCTGTTGAAGACCCCTGCTTTATACCATAGAAATACATGAAAGACATGGCGCTGCCAACTGAAAAGTTGAGAGCCCACGCTCTCTGTGGGCATGGCCCGTTATAGCAACAGTGTAACATATGTTGTGTGCTTTTTTTTCCCTCACTCTCTCTCTCCATAGTTACTGGGATGACTTCCACTCGTGCGCCACCACGGCGCTGGCGGACTGCCAGGAGGGGGCCACGGACCTGTGGGAGAAACTCAAGAAGGAGTCCCGCAACCTGCAGTTCAGAGGAAGTCTGTTTGAACTCTGTGGAGGCGCCAACGGAGGGGCGCCCAAAACAACCGCCGGGCCCCCGAGAGGGGCCCTCACCCTGCTCCTCCTAACAGCACTGTCCACCCTGCTAGTGACTTGGCTTGCCTTTTAGTAGAAAAAAAGAGGAGAAATTAATTTTAAAAAAGATTTAAAAAAAGAGGAAAAAATACATGAAAAAAAATAATAAAAAAGAGTGCTAGCTATTCCTCAACAAGAAACCATTACTTCAAGACAAGACAAACGGACGTTTTGTTGTTCATCTAGAGAAGAAAAAAAATAAACTGCAAAAGAACTACAACCCCCCAACATGGATTTTAATATTACGACAAAGTCATCTGAAGAGGCGGGACGGAACGCATGGTTTTACCATATAAGGACATTCGGGAAGGTGGGGCTTCAGCTAGCGCTCATCCAATCACACCTTTCATCTGGTCTGGCAGGGGGAGGGGTTGATGGCATTTTTTTTAAAGTGACAGGACATTTTGGTAGAGGTTTGGGTTGTGTACTTAACTTGTAATGAGGGCGAAATAATTTGCTCCGTTGCAGGTTGATCAGAAATTAATAATCCAGAAATAGCTCCTCCTTGACTTGACTTCCATTATACGCTGAAACAGCTTATACATTAACATTAAGATAAAGGAACACAACCAAAGATGATTCTGACGATATATAACATGACAAAACCCGGTGCGGCATTCGTTTTAAAGACAAATTTTAACTTCCTGTTGATGTTTGACTATTTGAAGATCCAGACCCGGATCCGGATCTCCAAAGATCCAGTTCGGGTCTTCGTCCTTCCTTCTTCTACAGCAAATGGCTAAATCAACATGAAATTGATATTTTTTTTATTCAAAACAAATTCCGGACTGGGTTTTGTTATGTTATATATTGTCAGAATCAGCTTTGTTTGTATTTGTTTATGCGCTATAAGAGAGCGGTTTCACAATACAATGGAAGTCAATGAGAAGACACATTTTGGATTATTAATTTCTAATCAATTACACAACAGAGCAATAGTTAGCCTATATCTCACCACTTGGACTAGTGATTGGACATGACAAGGTTACTACACGAGTGGTCCCCTACACCATTGGTTCTTAAAGTGGGGTCCGGGGACCCCCAGGGGTCCTTGAGGGAGTTCAATGGGGTCCCCTGCTAAATGATGGATAGTTAGGAACCAAATGGACCCTTATGGGTCTGTGTACAAATGGAACCAAATGGACCCTAACGGGTCCATTTGGTTCCATTTGTACACTCTCAGAGTTAAATTAACATTGATTTTACAATATAAATGGGGGTCCCAGAGATATAAATGCCATTAAATAGGGGTCCATAGCCTATGCATCTCAAACTGGGGGTCCTTGAAATTAAAATGGTTGAGAATCACTGCTAGAGCTGTAAAAAATCTTCTCTTATGGGGGTCCCTGGCATATATTTTGAAATGGGGGTCCGCGGGCTAATAAGTGTCAATTTGGGGGTCCTTGACATGAAAAAGTTTGAGAACCACTGCCCTACACCAGTGACCCGCAGTGGGGCCCAGGGACCTCCGGGGGTCCTTGTTGAGAGCGCTCCAGGGGGTCCCCAGCAAAATGTGTTAAACTAGCCTATTATCAAAATCACTTTAACCATGCACTTTAACCCTATACATTGGTTATTTGGAAATAGCAGATCTACATGATCACAATGCATTGCATCGCAACACGTTGTGAGCTTAGATAGATCTGATAATTTCAGAGGGGGGAAAAACTTGAGGAAAATTGAAAAATGTGGAATACGTTTCGAAACATTTTAACAAATCTTGTATTAGGGGGTCCCTGGCACAACATATTTTCAGATGGGGGTCCGTGGCCAAATACATAATAATCTGGGGGTCCTTGACATAAAAAATGTTTGAGAACCTAGGAGGTAACTCCACATCCAAACCTCTATTAAGTCCTATTGTTTTTTAAATATTAATGTATGTTAGAGGCTGCAGGGGTTGAAATGTACGGAGATGATGGAGTTATGATGATGGTGTCTGCTTTACAATCAGAGTGAATTACACCGTATTAAACATTATTTATTCATGTCTAAGAGGCTAGAAGGCCGAAACAGCGTCAGGTCATTACAAGCTGAGGCTGTCAGGTGGAGACCTTGTATGTCCAAGACCGTTACTTTTCAGGAAAAACCTGTGATGTGTTGATTCCAGGCTTAAAATAATGTAGATAAATATTTTCGGGAAATCTATATGGGAAAAAATGAATGGGCTTTCGATTTGTGGAACCACAAAATGGCCACCACTGCTTATCTCGTATAGGCCTACAAGCTCACAAGCGTGAGCTTTATAGGCTATTTTTTGCTACTTTTGTAGTATGGAGTAGGGCATTAATTTACGAGAAATATGGAGATACAAGGTTTCCGCAGGACAGCAATGCTATAATAAAAATCCCAGCCTGCGGGATTTGATCATAAATAAATAATCAGAATCATCTAAGACTTACTTGAACGGTATAATTCCTTCCTTTGACGTAAAACGCCCATTTTTTTTAGACAAGCCTCTTTTATTTTTCATCTTCTAGGTTTGAATTATAGATTTTTTTTCTCCTTTTATTTTGGACAAAAAGATAAACCACGATATAAAGGCAACCCACCCACACACCGAACGTGGACGGAATGCTATGATTGTGTGATGATGAGATATTTGTACTTTGATACAAGGTTATTACATGCTTATTAATAGTATAGGCAAGCAATCCCTGGATAAATTAGATGTAGGCCTAATAAATACACTTTTCAAATCCTATGGGTTCATTTAACTCGGAGAACAGTGGTGGAAAAAGTACTCATATTTTTTTTACTTAAGGAAAAATATCAATACAGCAATGTAGAAATACTCTACATGCAAGTAAAAGTTCAGAATTCAAAATGTAAAAGTACAAAAGTATTGGTATCAAAATATACTTAAAAGTTAAAAAAAAGTAAAAGTACTCATGCAGTCCCATTTCACAAGTTGTCAATATTTTTGAAAATAGCAGATCTACAAGCTCACAATGCATCGCATCGTGATGCATTGTGAGCTTGTAGATCGGCTATTTTCAAATGGCCGAAGGGCATATAATAGGGCTTAAGTGGGTAATGTATATTTTGTGATAATAATCAAAATCTACAAAGTAACTAAAGTTTTCAAATAATTGTAGTGGAGTAAAAGTACAACATTTGCCTCTGGGATATATTGGAGTAGAAGTCAAAGTAGGCTACTGAAAATTCGAAATACTCCAGTAAAGAAAATACCTCAAAATTGTACTTGAGTAAATGTACTTAGTTACTTTACACCACTGTCCAAGAGTGTATACAAAATGGTTGCTGGTTCCATTTTTGTACACTCTCTGAGTTATTATAGAGGAACAGATAAATGAACACTGAGGATTTTATATAGGAAGGCTATGAGCTTCATTTGTAGATCTTTTGTCACCAAGCGAATATGAGGCACAATCAGAGCTATTAGGCCTATGTTGGCTGTCGGCTGGAAACCTCGTATGTCCATGTATATTAATAAATGATGACATTTAAACATTGAAAATAGGACATAGCAGTGGCAGCCATTTTTGTGATGCCACAGATCAAAAGCCCATTCATTTTTTCCCATAGAAAGATTTTCGAAAATATTTGTATTCATTATTTTAAGCCTGGAACTAAAGCCACCCAGGCTTCTGGTGATGAATCATGACCATACATCATTTGATTCTGTATAAAACATTTTTTTGCCTGGATGGCTTGGTTCCAGGGTTAAAATAATGTATATAAATATTTTTCGGAAATCTCTATGGGGGAAATGAATGGGATTTCGATCAGTGGCGCCACAAAATGGCCACCACTGCTATGCCTATGGACGATATACAACGCTGCTATTGCCACTACTTTTGTGCGGACACTCTTGTATGAGTCTAGCCTGGCTCCAGCCCGTGAATCGCTAGCCATGCCCATTAAAAAAATATGTTCAGGCGATTCTGGTCTGGTGACGCTCTCATAGGAGGTCTCAGCCTCGGTTGAAAATCTGTACGACGAATCGGGATCGGGATAATCCAGTATGAACCAATCGCCAAAGAGTCTCTAACCACAACCCCATCTCGGCTGCATTGAGAGGGCTTTCAGACTGAATAATGGAGTGAAACGAAATGAAAATTCAGGCTGAGTGTCAGGCTAGTATGAGTCTTGAATTTACACAAAAAAACATACAAAAGTTGTTATATAGGCCTAGAGAGAGAGATACGTGGTTTCTGCCCGACAGATCAGACAGACGAACAGGTTTGAGACTATAGAGTGTGTTTGAAAAACAAAAACAAAACGAAAAAAAATGAAAGAAATCATAACAATAAATGTTTGGCAATACTATGACCTCACTTCAAAGGCCAGTGTAGCTATAATATTAATAATAACAATAATAATTTATAATATTATAATACAAAACCGTGGCTGAGAGAGATATGACTGTTTTGCCATTCAGGCCAATAGCAAAGATAATATTATATATATATATATACAAATTATGAAGAAAAAAACGGATTGATGACTTTTCTAATTCTGTGTATTATAATATATATATATATATATATATATATATATATATATATATATATATATATATATATATATATATATATATATATATATATATATATATATATAATATATATATATATATATATATATATATATATATATACACTTCCCCAACAGTTACAGTAGCACGACTTTGACAACGAATTAACATTGAAGAAAGTGTAATAAAAATGAAGATATTTTGCTATAGCTTTATTTGATGTTTTTGCCAAGGCATACTATGAATAATTCATATGAATATGATAATAGACCACGTTTTTTTCCACTGCCTTTCAATGAACGACGTTGTTTACTTCTATGTTCGTTAATAGAGATGGTATATACATGTTTGTTTGTTTGTTTGTTTATATGTTTGTTAATCTGTTTTCGATTCATACATTTCCATGGGGATACTGCATTATTATTATTATTATTATTATTACGAAAACAGACGAAAAAAACAAAAAATAAAAGAAGAAATGCTGACTTTATTCCAAAAACTATCATCTAAAAAAAACCAAGAGGATATTGTATATGAAACAGAGGATTTTGACAAATTAAAAAAAAAAGTATATTCTAGAAAGATTACTCTATTTGCCTGGGTTATACTTCGTCGTACCACGGTGTCGCCCGCCAAAGATAGCCCCAATCTACAAGCTCACAACCCGTCCTACGCGTTGTGAGCTTGTAGGTCGGGGCTATTTTCGGTATTTTTCGGCGAGCTACACCGTGGTACGGACGGAGCATAACACATCATCAGGCTCATTCCCACAGACAGAAGTTTTAACAGAAAGAATAGAATAATTAACACATTAACAGATGATTATAGGACTATTATTAATAGTGAGAATAACTTACAGAAGAAAAAACTATAAAAAATACTAGATTGCTAAAAAGTGATATAAAGAAATATCAAAATAAAACGGTTAATGTTTGAACAAAAAAATGTGTGTGTGGCTTTGTAATGATTTATACCTGTTCTCAACCAGTGGTCCGGGGACCACCAGCGGTCCTTGGGAGGGTACCAGGGGGTCCCCAGCTAAATTAGTTAACAGCTTTGGCTATTCAAAAATAGCAGATATACAAGCTCATAGCGCGGCACCGAGTGCCGCGCTAGCTAGATCTGCTATTTTTGAAAAGTCTTGAAAATGTGTGCTTATCTTCGAATATATATATGTTTTTTTAAAGCGAACATTTATAACTCAAATCTTTGTTTCTGGGGGTCCCTGCATGGCACGAAACATTTTCAGATGGGGGTCCGCAGCCAAATGTATATCAATTTAGGGGTCCTTGGCAAAAAAAGGTTGAAAACCACTGATTTATACTGATGCTATTTTGTTTTGTATTTTCGTGGAAAATGCATACTATATCATCAGGTTCAATGGGGCCTTATTTGTTTATTTATGTATTTATTTGTTTGTGTTCTTATTTTAAGTTATTTATGTATTTATCTCATCACCCCCCTCTCTCTCTCTCTCTCTCTCTCTCTCTCTCTCTCTCTCTCTCTCTCTCTCTCTTTCTCTCTCTCTCTCTCTCTCTCTCTCTCTCTCTCTCTCTCTCTCTCTCTCTCTCTCTCTCTCTCTCTGTCTCACGCACGCACACATGGCCGCGCACTGGGGGGCTACCATATCAGCCGCTGCATAATACGTGTTGCATTAATTATTAATGTAGGAGACTCCCCGTGTTCACTGCATATTGATCTGGAGGAGGGGAGAGGAGAGGAGAATAGCTAGCTAGCTAGATAGACAGACAGACAGACAGACAGACAGACAGACAGACAGACAGACAGACAGACAGACAGACAGACAGACAGACAGACAGACACAGATATATGGTTAAAATACATCCAGGCTGGTTTAACTACTCGTATATAAAATGGGTCAAAATCCATAAATAATAGAATGTCACAGAGAGAGAATAATTTCCAGTGTTTAATAAAGCAGTTGGTCTGGTCTGTGCGTCTTGTCCCAGGGGATGGGGGGGGGGGGGGGGGGGGGCACGCACGTTTCATCTGCTGTTGCGTGCGTGATCCCGCATACATTATTTATTATCAATGCCTCTTTTATGCTCCATCCCTAATTATACGACGCCTTACAAAACAGCAGATACAAGCTCACAACACCCCAGGCACGGTGAGCTTGTAGATCTTCTGTTTTAAAAGCATAATTAAATCGGGCACAATGCCTAATTCATTATAGGCTACGTCTCGCGACTAGCAGTGTCGCTTGCCAAAACAGAACAGATCTACAAGCTGCTGGCTAGACCCCTTAACCAGTGGTGAGCTGTGGATTTTTTAACTAAGGGTACTGTATTTTATGACGTCACGCGCGCGCGCACGTGCGCGCACATAGCCACTCAGCTCAGTGCTAGTTGAAATACTTTATTCAACATGTGATTATTAATGTAATCATATTATTATTTTGTTGTTTTTGTTTCAAATTAATTATTTTATTTTCCTTTTAATTTTATATAAAGGCCCTTTACATAGACTCACCCACACATAAGTAGGCCTACTTAAAATAATCAGACAACTTGTCTTTGTCTTGTCTCAGAGAACTGGGTCCTCTGCTAAGCGATCCCCTTCACACCTTGCAGTGCAGAGATGTTGTCTGTCATTGTGAGAGGAATGTAACACATTCAATTCAAGTCCGTGTCTTTTCTCGAGTAGCCTAATGTTATGCAAAGCAGCCAGGTAGACGCTATTGAGAACGGCTCGCCACTGACGGCGCGAACCTTGAGAGGCTATTGTTTTTAAACTTTAAGGCGTTAAAGACCGCCGCTGACGGTGCGTGCACGCGCGCCCCCAGCTCCCACAGTCGTCAGAACTAAGGGTACGCCGTACCCCCCCGTACCCCCTACAGCTCAACCCTGCCCTTAACAGACGACGTCACACTGGCTGCACGCAGCCAGTATGCGCGCAACGAAACCCATTATATCAGGTCTCGTTAGGACGCGTCTCACTAGCCAACACACACAAGAGGGGGTTGGGGTGTGCTGAAACCAGTACACCCCGAAACAGGTTGGGAATTGATTGCGTGAAACAATCACCTGTGCGTCCAGGCTCAATGTTAGTAAACAAATAATTGGTCTATAGATCTGACTGTGCTCTCTTCTTTTTGACAAGCAACAACTTCCTGCTGCTGAGTAGCCTATATCTAGACTACAGACTAGGCCCAGTGGTGGAAATGCAGAATGTTCCATTTCATACGTTTTCAAATGTATAACTATAAAATATATAAAAATCTTTAATGTATGATCTGCAACCTCACAACACGTCGCTTTGCGTATGAGCTTGTAGATCTGCTACTTTCACAACTTCTTAAACATTTTTGTTTTATTTATTCATGGCATTTATTAGATTTTTAAATTTGATTTATGAAATAATTTAGAAAAATGTTGGAATTATTTTTAATGATGAAAAGTTATTATAATAAATTATACATATATTTTTTTAAATGTAGGAAACGAAAAAAAAGGGGATATTGACTCGCCGCAACCATCAACTGTAAAAGAATATGGACAATGTCAAGCCATTGGTTTCTGCAAACAGAAACACACCCCACTTTCAGTGGTGTCCCCAGGAATTACATTTAGGGCAGGCAAGTTTTTTTTTTGCACCCCCACCCCCCAAAATTACCTATCTATCTAAATCTATTACCCCCCAAAAATAAATTTCAACTCAATCGAAAATCGGCGAAAGTGGCCGTTTTCAAGAAGTTTTGGCCATTATCTCTGGAACGGAATTGGTCCAATCTGCTCAGTTCAAAGCTTGTTGGATGCGTGACTTTGAGGACATTAAGCACGCTATGCTATGACATGTTCGGGTTATTTGGGTTTTCTAGGGGAGGCGAGATCTTAGTTGGGCAGGTGATCGCCTGTCCTGCCTCTACAGTGGGTACACCTCTGCCTACTTTATCATTCATTTGAAAATAAATGGGACCATAATTTACCAAAACGCATATCATGGTGATTGAAAGAAGACTTTAAACTAGCGACTGGAAGCATATAGTATTTATGACAATGTTTATTAAAGTAATAAAATCAAGTATAAAATTCGGCCAAAATCCCAAAAATAGAGCCTAATTGCTTCTGCAACCAGCAGGCGTGAAACAGCGAGACTACAGGCCATATGAACTGTCACACTTCCTATATAGCCTCAATTTACAAGCCGGATGCTAGCTCCTTGCTCGCGACCCATAAAAATTGGTCCGCGACCCAAACATGGGTGCCAACTCCCGACCCACTGTTTGGGAAACAGTGTGCTAGCCTACTCTACCTAGCAACAGACCTATAAAAACAACCTTTCATTAATTAAAATAAATACAGGATTTAAGCTCTTAAGATTTTAGCCTACAGGGTTTTCCACCATGTCTTTCCTTTCTTTCTTTCTTTCGACATTTCTTATTGTATTTTTTAGAAACAGCACTCTTACATTGACATCACTCTATAGTAGATGTTGTTTGAAATACGAGAATTAAAAAACAGCATCAGGCGTGGAAATCCTAGAAAGAAAGACAAAAAAAAACAATTACTGGAAGATTTGAAACATAATTATGAGACGACAGACAGACAGACACACTTATCGCCTGTGGAAGAACAAAAACACAGTGGGGACGACAAGGCATTTCCCGCGAAATGCTCATTAAAATTGCATGACGAACTCAGCTCCAAGCCCCGCGGGATTTGGAGGGAGGATTAGTGTGTGTGTGTGTGTGTGTGTGTGTGTGTGTGTGTGTGTGTGTGTGTGTGTGTGTGTGTGTGTGTGTGTGTGTGTGTGTGTGTGTGTGTGTGTGGAATGACACACAACCAAATTAATACAATGGGATCATTTCCAAAAAGGCTATAGATCGTTATCTGAATTGAGGACTGATATCCTGACAATTAGGGTAGTAATTTGTGGACTCGTCAATTAATTGATTTAATCCAGTGTTTCTCAAACATTTTCATGTCAAGGACCCTTATATTAATTTGGCTGCTGACCCTGAAAACATTTTGTGCCGGGGACCCCCACTTATGGTCAGTATCATGGTCAGTATCATATCAGTTTCATGGTCAGTATCATGGTCAGTTTCATGGTCAGTATCATGGTCAGTATCATGTCAGCATCATGGTCAGTATCATGTCAGTAGTTTCTGGTCAGTATATTATGGTCAGTATCATATCAGTATCATGGTCAGTATCATGGTCAGCATCATGTCAGCATCATGGTCAGTATCATGTCAGTAGTTTCTGGTCAGTATATTATGGTCAGTATGTTATGGTCAGTATCATGGTCAGTATCATGGTCAGTATCATGTCAGCATCATGTCAGCATCATGGTCAGTATCATGGTCAGTATCATGGTCAGTATCATGTCAGTATCATGGTCAGTATCATGTCAGTATCATGGTCAGTATCATGTCAGCATCATGTCAGTATCATGTCAGTATCATGGTCAGTATCATGGTCAGTATCATGGATATCATGGTCAGTATCATGTCAGTATCATGGTCAGTATCATGGTCAGTATCATGTCAGCATCATGGTCAGTATCATGTCAGCATCATGTCAGTAGTTTCATGTCAGTAGTTTCTGGTCAGTATCATGGTCAGTTTCATGGTCAGTATCATGACAGCATCATGGTCAGTATCATGGTCAGTATCATGGTCAGTATCATGACAGCATCATGGTCAGTATCATGGTCAGTATCATGGTCAGTATCATGACAGCATCATGGTCAGTATCATGGTCAGTATCATGGTCAGTATCATGGTCAGTATCATGACAGCATCATGGTCAGTATCATGGTCAGTATCATGACAGCATCATGGTCAGTATCATGGTCAGTATCATGTCAGTAGTTTCTGGTCAGTATATTATGGTCAGTATCATATCAGTATCATGGTCAGTTTCATGTCAGTAAACTGATTAGTTTCTGGTCAGTAGGCCTATATCATGGTTAGGTATTTAAATGTATGTGTGTATATACAAATGGAAACGCTGTTGTCCTGTGGGCAGAGCAGAAAGAGAGCAGTGAGCGTTTAAGTTCGGGGGGGCATCTTTCCCCAGTGGGGTTGGAGTTGGTTGTGCCGAGGTGGGAGGAGGGAGGGATTGAAACCAGGTGAGCTGCAAAATACGAAGACATCCAAAGTTCATCCAAAGTTGTTCCACACTATTAAAGAATCACATCCAACACACTTGTAATGTCATTCTTACCAGCCTCTTACTGGAAGTGAAAGCAGTCTTGTCTACTTGCTGTCTGGTACTAACTGACCCCCAAAATGTGTCTGGAGCTGGTTATATAAAGTTCAGCTGAGTGATTAGTGGATGGGCTCCAGGTGTGAACAATGCCAATTACCTAGTGGCTGTACAACCTGGACGCGTTATTATGATTCCCACACCGCGTCGTGGCAAACCCGCTGAGCGGGCGCTGTGATTGGTCAGTAGTCGCTGTGATTGACAGTTCTCGTTTTTGCTACTATGCCTATACCTAACCTTAACCCTAACCCTAACCTCAGTAAAACTATGCCTAAACCTAACCCTAACCCTAACCCTAACCTCAGTAAGACTATGCCTAAACCTAACCCTAACCCTAACCCTAACCTCAGTAAAACTATGCCTGCCGGGGAGCCAATCAGACACGTAAGGCGGGTCTAAATCCAGGACGCGGCGTGGGATTCATAATAACGCAACCTGGACAGGGTAGCACACACTCCCTCTATCACCTCCCTAAGTATCAGCTTGGCTAGCCTCGGAAACCCAGCCTTTTTTTACAGCTTGGCTGACAGCTCAGTTTCCCCTGATTTGCCACTGTATGTGTATGTGTGTGTGTGCGTGCGTGTGTATGTGTGTGTGTGTGTGTGTGTGTGTGTGTGTGTGTGTGTGTGTGTGTGTATATATATATATATATATATATATAATCTCCCCCAAAACATAGCAAATCTACTAGCTCGTGTTGTGAGCTACTTAGATCGGCTATTTTCAAAAATGTTGCTTAAGGTTAGAGGGTTAGGGTTAGAGGTTAAAACTTTGCTTGCGTGTGTGTGTGTGTGTGTGTGTGTGTGTGTGTGTGTGTGTGTGTGTGTGTGTGTGTGTGTGTGTGCATGCGCGTGTGTGTGTGTGTGTGTGTGTGTGTGTGTGTGTGTGTGTGTGTGTGTGTGTGTGTGCATGCGCGTGTGTGTGCGTGTGTGTGTGTGTATGTGTGTGATAGAACAGTGAACAGGATGCTCTAGTTTCTAAAATAACTGTGACATAGTAGTCATGTTCAGGTGAGTTTTGAGGTCACATCTTCCTAAACCAACAATTCCCAATATGTGGGCCGGGCCCACTGGTGGGCCGTGATAAGTGGGTCCGCAAATAATTGAAGAAAAAACTAAGAATTTAACGTTAGTATAATATGTATTTAAAAAGTACATTGACTGTTGGGATTGACAAAACATGCTAATACATGAAGTTTATTATGTGGTCTTGTCATTGTGAGAATCCCATGATCCTACTAATCACCCTCTCTTTGGCGTTCTACTTCCTGGAGGCGGACAAGGACGGTAAATGAAGGAAGGGACGCCGATGGAATGCACTGCGCTCAATAAGAGCCAGGTGGACCAGTTCATAAATAATCACTATTTCTGAACGATTGAGATCTTCGGACCAGAAAATAAAAGAAGACATATTGCACATTGTTTTCTGCTCTGTTGCTTTTCGATGTGTACACATGCACTGTATAATTCTATAGAGGCATGTAAAGAGCACAAAGTATGTTTATGAACGTGCCAAAGTATCGCAAGACTGTCGATCATTGACAGCCATGACAACCGGTCCTTGCGATACAACCAGAAACGATACATACATGCCGCTGTTTAGATGCCTCGATACAATTATACAGTGTGCATTTCGAAAAAACAAGTGATTACCGGTACTGGTTGATCAGTAAATGGCACAACTCTGGAACCATCTCTGCTTGGGAAGCACTGCTATAAACATAATCTGACCTAAAAAATATATGTAATATGATGTATTATCAGTATTGAGTTACTAGACCAGGGGTGGGCAACCACCTCTTTTTGATCAGATCAAGCTATTTAGGTGATCACTTAAGTTGATCAAAAACAACCCTTATTTGTTTTGGGATCATCATTGTTTAATGTGTATTCAGTAAGACTTTCCTCAGACAGTCAGAATGTACTTACTTTTTTATTATTCATTTAAAGGGACTACACCATGATCATGTCCACAAACAATGCAGTGAGTATGATACATGACGCGTCAATGACAAACAGTCATTGACGCGTCATGTATCATACTCAAGCTCAACAACATGGGGAGCTAAAAACCTGCACCACACAACCTGTACTGGGTAAATTGTGCAATAAACAGTATGAGAGACGTGTCGTGTAACAGAAATGTTCGATTCCCACGGCAGCTGTGGATCTTGGTTTTCGAGGTACAGTACACCTCGAAAACCAGGATCCACAGCTGGTCTGGGAAAAGGAGGGCGGACAGTTCCTGGCAAGCAAATGTTGCCGAAACAGTCCGCCTCCTTTAATTTCTGTTTTCGGAATCACTGGGGTCAAATAGTGCTGGCATTGTGTCTTTGGGGCTGTTTGGAGTTGGCATAGCCATTTTCATTAATTTACCACTCACCTGGTTTGAGAAAAGGGGGGCGGACAGTTCCTGGCAAGCAAATCTGTATTGCCGAAAACAGTCCGCCTCCTTTAATGTCTGTTTTCCAAACAAGTGGGGTCAAATAGTGCTGGCATCGTGTCTTTGGAGCTGTTTGGAGTTGGCATAGCCATTTTCATTAATTTACCACTCACCTGGTTTGAGAAAAGGGGGGCGGACACTACCAGGCAAGCAAATCTTGCCGAAAACAGGTCGCCTCCTTTAAAAGCCATTTCTCAAGCCAGACACAGCCAGTGGCTATGGCTGTTTTTTATACCAAAACATCACTTGTGTTTGTTGAGACATGGTTTACAACCCCAGCATCCCTATTCTGGGGGGGAACATTCACCCCAAAATAGCCATTGTACATATACAAGCTTGTAGATCGGCTATTTTCTGCGAAGAGATTTGGTGTAGATGCCGGGAAAAAAGCGGTCCAAGTACAGCTGTAACTCAGGTCTCTTTTTACTAAGAATAGGGCTGGGTTTAAGTGGTTTAACACAGAGGTTGGGAGGTATAATTGTAGGCCAACAGGCCAACAGGATGTGATGAATGGATGTCTAGAGAGGCCTTCCTCTGTTGAGCAGGAGAAACGGTGGTTGTTGTTGACAACTAAACAGGCCAGACGTGTTCATCATCGCCGGACGGCCTACATCCTAGATAGTACACACAATCTGATATTTTCCCTATATTTGAAACTAGAGTTTCGGGGGGCTACGCCCCCCTCAACCCCAGCCGCGCACGGGGCCCAGCGTGGGTGCGTGTATATTGGGGTACCCAAATCGCCGGAGTAAAAGTGTCCAAAAAGGAAAAAAAAAAAAACTATTTGGAAAAAATGTTAATAGTGATTGTTACTTTGGTGGTCCGCGGACCCCCTGGTGGTCCGCCGACCCCTGTGAGTGTTGGGACCCCCGGGACCCCCCTGGAACATGGCGGAGCCCTTCGGCAGTTTTTGTTTTTTTCATGCACGGTTTGCTTGTTTCTGTCGCTTTTTTTTTAAAACCTGGCAGCAAACTTGGCAACCCGACTGACATCACTGACCTATCCTTGGTATTTGTACTTGCGGGTTGCATAATGATGACATCACTGTCGAGTCCTGTGGTGTCATGAACCTAGCCAGGTTTGTTTACCAGATTACCCTGGGCAGCGTGCTGTGCTGTGGCGGTGGCTGTTTGTTTTTGTGTTTGGGATGAACATGGCACGTGAAGGACGGACATATTGTGATCGAGACATGAGTGAAGTGAAAGTAACGGCCTGGGTGGAACAAAGGAGGTACGTAAGAAGGGGGGGGGGTTGAAGCAAAGGAGCTGTGTGTGTGCTGTTGTGGAGGACATGGGCAGAGTGCAATGGCGGCCGCTCGTGTTGTTTCGGCGAAACCCGTCGCCGTGCGGTGTCGGTGGTGTGCACGGTAAACGGTACGAAGCTGCCTCCCCTTCCGTTTTGTCCGACATTTGGTGAGTAGAATTAATTATGTTGCGCGGTGGAAAAGGTGTAGTGAGCAATGAGAGGTCCCCTACGCGACGCGTAAATTCAGCGCGGCCGCCGTGGCGAGTCAGTTGGCGACATGTGGTCTGGCGGTGCGTTGTTTATTCGATAACAGAGCTGTGGGGTGTCGCACCTAGGGTGCGGAAGTCGCTCGCCATTTATATAGTTAGATAGGGCTTAAATTAAATGGTAAAATCTCTCCACCAGGCAGAAAGACATGGCCGAGACTATGTTTTGCACCTTGTCTGCATGTCCGTGTGTCTGTGTGTCCGTCTGTGATCAGCTAATCTCCGGCATCGTTGGCTTGATCGCAGCGGAACTGTGCACACACACACTCCCTGGATGCCAGAGCAGAACCTTTGCCCCAAATGTTTCACATGTGCCTGTTATAGCGCCACGTGGAGAGCGATTTTTGCAAAACAAATGTGTTGATAGTACTCCGGCGGCAGTGGCTCAGGGGTAGAGTGGCTGGTAGAGCGGCCGGATGGGAATTGCAATGTTCCCAGTTCGATCCCGGGCTCCCCCAGAGTTAGCGTTGAAGCGTCCTTGAGCAAGACGCTGAATCCCTAATTGCTCCTGATGAGCAGGTTGGTGCCTCCGCCATCGGTGTATGAATGTGTGTGTGAATGGGCAAATGTAATGTACAATCTATGTAAAGCGCTTTGGATAAAAGCGCTATATAAATGCACTATTTACCATTTACTCCTACAGATTTTGTCCAAATAACACGCAAATTGGTACACAGTATCTCTATAGCCATTAAACAAAACAGGTCTTTCGGGGGTTAGATTTTTCATATCATATTCCATCCTGATTGGCTAAGATTGGCTTCCAAAGTTTGCAGGAGTGCTCCGTACATTCACACATGTTTTGATATTACTCCTTCAGATTTTATCCAAAATTCATGCAAATCGGTACACATGATCTCTGTAGTCATGTGTGATCAAGACGTATCTGTTAGATTTTTCATATTCCATCCTGATTGGAGAATTCTGAACATTGCTGGCCCACAATACTGAACCTGTGCTCCGAGGAGCACTTTTTCTAGTTCATAATGCACTTTTTCCCTTCCTAGAAATGTTCAAATACTCAAGTACAGTACAGACACAAAGAAATCAGCTGACTGATGTTTTTAATGGTGTACCAAGCCTTAAAGTTCAACGGTCAAATATTTATTTTATTTTAGCACTGTAAGCTAAAATGGAGCTTACAGTGGTTCTTGCACTTTTTAATTTCAAGCACCATAACTTTTGCCAGGATTCTGTGTGCCTATTTATTCCTCCTCAGGCCACAGGAGCGGCCACAGTTTTGTTTGGTTGTGTTTGTTAGTCTTAGTTAGTTTGGGCTGCATGTTTCCCTGCCAGGTTATGTTGGAAACTACAGTAATTGTGTTTGCTTTACACATTGTCATTCTTTATTAATACAAAAAAAATCGCCACTTTTGTTTTGCCCTTTTGTTTGTTGTGGCCAACAGCTGGGCTATAACAAAGTGTGGTCTGCAGCCAAATATACAGTATATTAATGACATGAATACGTTTTAGAACCACTGCAGTAAAATGTCATTACATTTACATCAGGCAGAACAGTAGGGACCACCCAAATATACATTTACAGATGTTTTTTTTCTGTAACCCTACGCTGTGGGCTAAGCCCCAGTCACTGTGCAGATCTAGTCAAATCCTCTAGTGCTGGCGCTGCTGGGAACAGTGAGAAACATGTGTGTAGGGGTCCACTCCAGTGGTGGAAAAAGTACTAAAATGTTTTACTTAAGTAAAAGTATCAATACTGCAATTTAGAAGTACTCTGTTACAAGTAAAAGTCCGGAATTCAAAATTTACTTGAGTAAAAGTACAAAAGTATTGGAATCAAAATGTACTTAAAGTACCAAAAGTAAAAGTACAACAATATTTGAAAATAGCAGATCTACAAGCTACGCGTCGCGCTGCAGATCTACAAGCAACGCGTTGTGAGCTATTTTCAAATAGCCTCGGTATAAAATAGGGCTAAAGTGGTTAATGTATGTTTCATAATATCATAATTTACATCTGAAAAGTAACTAGTAACTACAAGATTTCAAATAATTGTAGTGGAGTAAAAGTACAATATTTGCCTCTGAGATGTAGTGGAGTAGAAGTAAAAGTACTGGAAATTGGAAATACTCAAGTAAAGTACAAATACCTCAAAATTGTACTTAAGTACAGTACTTAAGTAAAATGTACTTAGTTACTTTCCACCACTGGTCCACTCTGAGATGAGACATTCAGAAACATGTGTAGCCAAGCCCCCAGAACCCAGTGGTTTCATTGAAGCCAAATGGACATGCTGGCCATTTGAGGTATTGCAGGTGTGCCCAATCCTACTATCCTATCCTACTATCCTACTATAATTCTAGTAACCTAATAATTCTAGTAATTCTAGTAACCGCCACCACGGTGGTGGTGGCGGTGTCTTGGTTCGGGGGACTCTTGATCAAACTGCGCATGTGTCGTTGCCAGGTTTCGCGAGAGAAACAAGCAGCAAGGTCTATGAAAACGAGGCCAAACCAAACGAACCCTATACCACCAACATTGCCCCTACAGCGCTTACAGTACGCCGACATGGCAACACCGAGACCCCGCCCACTCTCAGCACAATTCTTTCTGTGGAAAGCAAACACACCAGACGGACCCGCGGCGGGCGAGTAACATGCCTACGCCATTCTCCGTGCTGATATATATATATATATATATATATACGCCCGTGGGGAGGGGTGACCGCGGGCCGGGGGGTGGCGCAACGCGACCCACGGGGGGGAGGAGGTGGGAAGCCACGACGGGGAGGAGGGGGGGAAGCCACGACGGGGAGGAGGGGGGGGCGCCACGACGGGACGCGCGCGGAGGAGAAACCGCGCGACAGGACGTGCATTAACCCCAACTTTGCAACTACTTTCACCTGCGCCTTTCACCGGGTATGGTCTAGTGTATATGAACGAGCCCATGGGGCCCCAGTGACGCAAATAGGCCACGCCCATCACATTTTCCAATACGTTTCCAGCCCGGAAGAAGGGGTGATTTCGGCCCATGCGCTGGGTGAGCAACTCAATGCAAGTGGATGGGAGGCGATATCCGGTGCCCTCTCTATTATTTTTAACTCTATGGTCCACACACACACACACACACACACACTGAGAGCAAACATTCAGAGGGAAACTTCTGCTGGATTGACAGCTCTCCTCTGCATCCTGTGTCCTAATGTGAACCCACAAACACCCGAATGCACGCTGTGGGGTAGGAGGAGGGAGGAAGCATGCCCAATTGGCCCTATTCTACTGTAACTTCAAACAGCTTCATTGATCCCTCTGGGACAGTTTGGTTTGGATCAGCTTGTATACACACAGAGAAACACACTAACATACAAACAAATTAATAAACAAATACTGCAAGGAGCTAATGAAGAGAGGCTGCCTCCGTTCCCTAAGTAGACTCATACCACAACAACATCAAAAAACGACAACAACAACGACAACAACAACAACAACTAGAAAAGTGTGCTTCTCGGAGTGCAGATCCCTGCCAGGCGGGTTATACCTACATAGGGGTGAGGCCGATTTTTTAAATATTAGCTGTTGCACACCCAGATATTTAATGGGCCTAGTTTTCTATGAGTGAGTATGTATACCATGTGAAGAGAGAGAGAGAGAGAGAGAGAGAGAGAAAATTATAGTTTTTTTTTGCATGGTGGCCTACTTCTATCCAGTGAGCCAGGAGAGAACCGGTTTCAAAATGACACATCATGTCTCTCTCTCTCTCTCTCTCTCTCTCTCTCTCTCAGCTTTAACTGTCTGTCCCTCCTACACTGTCTCTCTCTCAGCTGTATGTCTCTCCTACACTGTCTCTGTGTCTGTCTCTCTCTCTCTCGCTCTCTCTCTCTCTCTCTCTCTCTCTCTCTCTCTCTCTCTCTCTCTCTCTCTCTCTCTCTCTCTCTCTCTCTCTCTCTCTCTCTCTCCTTTCCTACTGTCTGTCTATCCTACATTGTATGTCTTACTGTCTCTCTCCATTGTCTCCCTCTCAGTTTTCCTACTGTCTGTCTTAACCACTTAAACCCTCTAGTCTTAGTGAAACGGACCCGAGTTGCAACTGTATAGGCTACTTGGACCGCTTCTTTCAGTCTAAACCAGATTTCTATGCCAAAAATAATAGCCGATCTACAAGCTCACAACATGTTGCATTACAACACGTCACAACGCAATATGTTGTGAGCTTGTAGATCTGCTATTTTTTTGGCTGATATTCCCCACAGAACATGCATACTGGGGTTCAAGTGGTGAATAAACAGAAATTATTATTTAAAAAAAAGGAATAACTGTAGTGCCATGAAAAGCTGACCGTGCCTCACCTCAAAACACTTTTCATTTATTGATCGAGGAACTCTCCACTGAGTACAGAGGCTATTTTCAGTAATGCTCCACTTCCTTGCACACTATGTTACGCACGCATGCACACACACACACACACACACGCTCGCGCACACGCACGCGACGTAAAGCGTGCGTTGCCTGCATGGAGGTAGTGCAAACCGTTCAACCCTTTTGCACAAAATCATAACTGGACACAAAAATCCACTTTCAGATCGGCCATTTTCACTGTTTGTCAAGTATATAGTGTGTTCATTCATTCATTCAAGATTTATTTATATACTCGAAATTACACTGAGTATTTAAACTCATTTGCAGTGTCGTCGAGTAATACAATACGGTGCAATTCAACAACATCACAGTTTAAAAATACATTACATCTGGGAATTTGGAAAATAAAAGGCATACATGTGAGATATAAAAGTTACAAATACAAATCAAGACAACATTTTTCAAAATTCTAAAAACAATTACACATTGTGGAGACCTGCTTGGTCGGTGAGTTCTAAAACGGTACTAGAGTGGTTAATTTGGGGTTAATTTCAATGTAGTCTGCAGGTCATTCCATGTGGTAGGTAGCCTGGGATCCAGCCTGCTTCGCTACGTTCGGCGGACTTTTTTTTCTCTCTTCGCTTCTCAGTCTGGAATGCCTCCTGTTGACTCGTTTTGCAGAACTACACTGGAACTACATATGTTACGTTAGGCAACGTCGTTGCTGATTGGATGTTGTTCAAACGAATGACGAATCACAACGATCACACGTTTTTTTTGTCCCGCCCCGCACCACAGACCAATCAGAAGCCACGGCACGATTCCAGCTGTATGCCATGTCCCGCCTCCCTTGGAGATAGGAGGCATTCCAGACTGATAAGCGAAGAGAGAAAAAAAAGTCAGCCGAACGTAGCGAAGCAGGCTGGATCCCAGGCTATGTGGTAGGACCACAGAAGCTAAAAGCAGATCTACCAGATCTACTCTCTATCCCACTTTTCTCCCCTTTCCCCTAACGAGGTCCTTCTCCTTGTCACCTCTAGCCGCCCCACCTCATGCTCTCTGGACCCTGTCCCATCCCCTCTGCTGCAGTCCACTGCACCTGAACTTCTTCCCTTCTTAACCCACCTTATTAACACCTCTCTGACATCTGGTTACTTTCCCTCTATTTTCAAGACTGCCAGAGTCACCCCCCTCCTCAAGAAACCGACACTTGACCCCTCTGAAGTCAAGAACTACAGACCGGTTTCCCTTCTATCCTTCCTATCTAAAACTCTCGAACGTGCTGTGTTCAAACAACTGTCCTCGTATCTCCACCAGAACAACCTCCTGGACTCCAACCAGTCTAGGTTCAAAGTGGGTCACTCGACAGAGACTGCCCTCCTGGCAGTGGCGGAGTCGCTCCATGCCGCTAGAGCGAACTCTCTCTCCTCTGTCCTGATACTCCTGGACCTGTCTGCAGCGTTCGACACAGTGAACCATCATATCCTCCTCTCCACCCTCGAGGGGATGGGTGTCTCAGGCTCTGCACTCTCCCTGTTTGCATCCTACCTGACGGGTCGCTCCTACCAGGTGATGCTGGGAGGGTCTGTGTCAGAACCACACAGGCTCACTACTGGGGTTCCCCAAGGCTCGGTTCTGGGTCCTCTTCTCTTCTCTCTCTACACTACATCTCTTGGTGCTGTCATCCGCTCCCATGGCTTTTCCTACCACTGCTAGGCCGATGACACCCAGCTGATCCTCTCATTCCCCCCCTCTGACACACAAGTGGAGGCACGCATTGCTGCTTGTCTGGCTGACATCTCGGAGTGGATGTCGACGAACCACCTGAAGCTCAACCTGGACAAGACCGAGCTGATGTTCATCCCAGGGAAGGGCTGTCCTCACCGAGACATGGCCATCACCATTGAGAACGCTGTGGTGACGTCAACTCGGACTGCGAAGAATCTGGGTGTGACCCTGGACGATCAACTGTCGTTCTCGGCTAACATCGCATCAGTGACACGGTCCTGCAGATTCCTCCTCTACAACATCAGGAGAATTCGCCCCTTCCTCACGGAGAAGGCAGCCCAGGTGCTCATCCAGGCTCTGGTCATCTCCCGCCTGGACTACTGCAACTCCCTCCTGGCTGGTGCTCCGGCATCTGCCATCAGACCTCTGGAGCTTGTTCAGAAAGCTGCGGCTCGTCTGGTGTTCAACCGCCCCAAGTTCTCTCACACAACTATCCTTCTCCGTTCTCTGCACTGGCTCCCCGTAGCGGCTCGCATTCAGTTTAAAACCCTGGTGCTAGCCTATAGGGCAGTGAAAGGAACAGCTCCTTCTTACCTCCGGGTTTTGGTCAATGCCCACACCCCTGCCCGACCACTCCGGTCTGCCACCTCGGGGCGACTGACTCCCTCCCCACTCAACGGTCCTTCTGGTCGATCGACACGGTTACGACTTTTTTCTGTTCTGGTCCCACAGTGGTGGAATGAACTTCCCACTGATGTCAGGACAGCAGAGTCACTGCCCATCTTTCGCCGCAGGCTGAAAACCCACCTCTTCAGGAAACACTACCCTTCCTCTTTGCCTAGCCTACTTGTTGTTAACTAGTTGTAGGAACTATTGTTGTATTGTTGTATTGGATCTATTAGCTCGTGCTCATTTGATTTGGCTATTTTATCTCATGTGTTTATGAAAGTAGATAGCTGATATATTGCACTTTTACCTTAGCGCTAGGTATACTCTTGGTTGCTTGTTTTTACAGGAAATGCACTTAAGACCTCTGGTGATTAGTAGTTTCGTTCCCTACCTATGTTGAATGCACTTATTGTAAGTCGCTTTGGATAAAAGCGTCTGCTAAATGACTGTAATGTAATGTAATGTACCAAATTCAGAGTTGACCTTGGGCAACTAGTTCCCCTCAGATCTCGACTCCCTAACCAAACTCAAAACTAACCTAAAAAATCGGCTGACCTTAACTCATTCACTGCCAGAATAAAACATTGTCTACAGCCGACCTTGCCAGCGATTCAGAGCGTTTTCACTAACCTTTGAAAAATCATAGATAGTTGTTATTTGTTGTTAACATAGTTGTTTCAACTAAAGTCTTTGTTAATCGTGAATCTTGTCTCCTGCGTTTGATGTTTGAGTTTTGAGTTCCTGCATGGGCTTCCTATACATCGTCTGTTTGTGACAGGGGCTCTAAGGAAACAAGCTCGGGACCCGATGGTAAAGATTGAGTTGAATTCATTGTTTTAAACTACAAAGCCACAATACATCCAAGCACTGAAAAAACAACTGCTGGTTTAAAAGGACTTAATTATAGCTAAAAAGTAAAAAACAAAGTTGTATAACTTTTTAGCTACAACAAAGTCCTTTTAAATCTACAAAATCACCTCCACTTTTTTGAGTGCTTGGATAAATTCTACTTTCTTCAGTTATTGTTCCCGTTGATTCTAGAAGCACCACCAGTCTACTTTTGTCATCTTTTTTTTTAAATTCTCTGTTGAGCACCTAGTCGGTTCTCTTGTTTTTCTCTGTTTCTACATAAACAGAGGACAGAACACAGAATATAGTCGCAACCTCCTGGAGCGCTGACACAGAGCGGTTGCCATGGGAACTAAGTTTCCACGGCAACCGCAACAGTCTGAAACAACAGTCCACGAGACTGCTGATAACGTGCATGAGCTGCCTGCCGCTAGCTTCTTATATGAATAAGAGATTAGATTTAGAGGATGAAATAGAATAGACATGACGTGTAAGGGATAATTAACATGGATGGAAGCTAGCCTCTTTATATGAATAAGACATCAGATTTAGAATAGAGAATGATAAAATTCTTTTAAAAAAAAATTGTTTTACATTCTTTTGCCTAATAAAATATTCAATCAATCAATCAATCAAACCCAGGCAGCATCCATATTATTTGGTGGAACATTAGCCAAAAATAGCTGATCTACAAGCTCTACAAGGTTTTAGATTGGCTGTTTTTGGTGAAAAGATTTGGTCTAGAGGAGGGGAAAAGTCATCCAAGTACAGAACCAATTCAGGTCCAGGGTTTGAGTGCTATAGAGAAGGATAAAATAAAATAGACATGACATGTAAGGAATAATTAACATTGAAGCTAGCTTCTTATATGAATAAGAGATTAGATTCAACATAGACAAGGAGCAAAAGGTAAAGTTTACTAAAAATTGAGGGTTTAAGTCATTAACATGAATCTAACATATTAATAGAAAAGAAAAGATAATGTATAAACAAACAAAAAAAACATGAATTTCCACAACGCTGACGATAGTGCTGTCAAAGAAGACTATGAAGCTATCCATGAAATCTATGAAAATGTTTAGTCTGCAACATCATTTTAATGTATTGGGGGACCCTGCTTCATCTCTGTCTCAGCTAAGCTGGGGTCCTTGGCTTGAAAAACGCCCCTCTGACTTTGAGAAAAAACAGAATTACCGGCATTGTGAAATATATACATAAGGTACATGATAGCCTACAGTATATATGGTGTGTGTTTAAAATAGCAGCAGATGTAATGACAGATATGTATGGTACATAAGGTGCATGGTTTCAGGAAAACATCAATAAAATGAAGTTGTGGATTTTAAGCACCGTGACAACATATACAGTCATATTGTCAGGATCTTTCCTCGTGTTTTATGTTGTAATGATAATGTTCCCTCTTTTCTGTGTGCTTAGATTTAAATGTACTACTGTGTTCCTTTTTTTTTTAAAGTAAAATATATATATATATAAAATAAATCCTGTGTGGTAGCCGGTGTCTTCAGGACAGCCCAAACAATGGGTCAGGACCAGTTTTTGGGTCACATGGCCAGTTTTATGGGTCACTGGAAAATATCATCCTCTGTCGGGTGGAAACCTTGTATGTTCAAAACCATTTTAAAAGCATTTTAATTGCTGTTAATTGCTTCTGAAGCTTTATACCAAGCTAACTTTGCCTACATGTATAATAACTCTTCCTAATAGCAAATCAATATTTTTATGGTTTTGTAAAGTCGTTTTTCAAAGAAAGGCAGAGGTAAATAAAGGAAGTCGGCTATGGGGTTAAAATACTGTAGAACACGTTCTACACACACGCGCGCGTGCGCACGCACGCACGCACGCAACACGTTCTAATCGCAACATCAGCACTTTAACAAGAGGAGAGGCTTCACTTTATCATTGCCTTTTAGTGAAGTCAACCAACACTGTAACATCTGTAAGGAGAGAGACAGACAGACAGACAGACAGACAGACAGACAGACAGACAGACAGACAGACAGACAGACAGAGTGTGCTCTTTCTGTCTGATATTTCTGTCTCATGCAGGACACCAGGGACTTAACATTGCTTGATTGATAGATTGATTGAATACTTTATTAACAGGTTTGTTAACAGTACATGTAGTACAGTCAAAGGTTATGCCAAAAGGATAACACAAAAAAACACAGGGGACTTGTTTCTATTGTGGTCCATTGTACTCAATTCATCAGTAATACTAATACATACAATACATATTGGTAGAAAACTCAGTGCTACTAGGTTTTGAAGGAGTTAAACTATGCTCACTTGTATTTTGGGGTCAGCCATACTTTTAGTCAGTGGTGTAAGTACTGTGCTTAAGCAAACTTTTGAGGCATTTGTGAGTACTTCCAATTTCCAATACTTTTACTTCTACTCCACTACATCTCAGAGGTAAATATTATACTTTTACTCCACTACAATGATTTGAAATCTTTAGCTACTAGTTACTTTGTTGATTTTGAGTATTAGTACAAAACATACATTAACCACTTCAGCCCTATATGCATTTCGGCCATTTGAAAATAGCCGATCTACAAGCTCACAATGCGTCGCGATGCGACGCATTGTGAGCTTGTAGATCTTCTATTTTCAAAAGATTTGTATACATTTGAAAACTTGAAATGGGACATTCTGCATAATGAGTACTTTTACTTTAGATACTTTAGGTACATTATGATGCCAATACTTTTGTACTTTTACTCAATTACATTTGGAATTCCGGACTATTACTTGTAACAGAGTATTTCTGTCCTGCAGTATTGATACTTTAACTTAAAGGTAGGGTAAGTGATATTTTTGGGTTAAAACAAAAAGTATTTTGTTAAAAGGTTAAAGGTCACTATATTCTGATAGTAATCATTGCTATAGAGTGTTTGTTCAGTAACAGGAGTCTCCCCGTCTCTCCAGCTCATTAATAAACAGAAAACACATTTTCCGGTAGGTGTCAAAATCTCAGCCAATCAGGAGTAAGTACCCATTTTTAAGCTTACTTTGCATAATGTTCCAGTTCCAATTTTGTCTGCTCATTTCTTAGTGTCATCACTTCCAATTTCACTTGTTTAATCTATATCCTGATTGAATTCTCTATCCTGATTGGATAAAATTGGAAATTAAACTGAAACTGAAACGAAAATGCATTTTCTGATTTATAAAGAGCTGGAGAGACAAGGAGACTCCTTTTACTGAACAAACACTCTACAGCAATGAGTACTATCAGAATATAGACCCATTTTGCAATTATTTGAATACTTGCAAATCACTTACCCTACCTTTAAGTAAGAATTGTGATTACTTTTTCCACCACTGCTTTGAGTTTAGTTTTGAGTTTGGGTAAGGAGTCGACATCTTTGGCGGGTTTCGGTAGTTCATTCCACGTTATGGTGGCAGCATAGTAAAATGCATTTTAAAATAAATAATACACATATTCAATAAATACACTGCAAGACACAAAGACAATACTATCGCGTTCAACCTTGAAACGTGGCTGTGTCGTTCACACGGCGGTTTGCAGAGGTTGCTGTCAATCACACGACACGCGTTCCCACTTGCAATCTGGTTGGATTGGATTACGGCAGAGGGTTGACCCAGTTAGGGAGCGTCTATAAGGTGTCGATCCCTGAGGTAGAGGTAAAGTGGTTTAGCCCTTTAAGAACGGGAACGCATCTGTGTCATTTTAGATTTCTTTGGCTATTCGAAAATAGCAGATATACTACAAGCTCATGCTATGAGCTTGTAGATCTGCTATTTTAGAAAAATCTAGAAAATGTGTGCACATCTTTGAATATAAATATATGTTTTAAAGCGAACATTTTTAACCCCGATCTGTGCTTCTGGGGTTCCCTGGAACAACATATTTTGAGACTGATACATATCATTTTGGACATGGAAATGTTAGAGCACCACTGATATAGCAACATAAATTTAGAATAAAAACTTTTAGGATTTAGAAGACATTTGTAGAATACATATTCAAAGATTTGCACAAACTTTCAAGATTTTTCAAAAATAGCAGATCTACAAGCTCATAGCGCGGCACTCGGTGCCGCGCTATGAGCTTGTAGATCTGCTATTTTTGAATAGCCAAAGAAATCTAAAGTGACACGTATGCGTTCCCCGGACAGAATGGGTTAGAGAGTGTGTTGTAATTCCTATTATTTTATTATTGTTCTGGCGGTAACGCAGTTAGGGAGCGTCTATATGTTTGTACAGTATGTACGCGCAGAGCTCTAATTGACACGGTGGAGCGTCTCTTCTTGTTCTGTGCACATCTGCGGAGCGTTATAAGTGGGTTAGTGTCTGTCACAGCGTCTGTGTGTTGTTGTTGTACCCTGCAGGGGGACATGGCAGCCATGGGACAGCGGCGGAGGAACTATTCAGACTTTTTTTAATTAAGTACAAGTATAGCAATGTCACAATGTAGAAACCAGGGACGTGCAGGTAACGTTAGAGGTGCAGGGCAGGGGCTGACATTTCTAAAAGGGCACGTTTGGTGAAAATAGCCGATCTACAAACAAGCGCTTGTAGATCGGCTATTGGAGATGCGGCGCACGGCGTGGATTTCGACACAGAGATTCTTTAATCATAAAATGCTGCGTTCAAGTTCAGGGGAGTTTGGAAAAAGGCAATTCTCTTGAATGCTGCCTTCGGGTTCAACATGGAAAGGGGGCATTCGCATTTCTTTCACCATAGTAGGCCTAAAGGCTCTGGAGTGGGCACTTTTTACACACGGGTTAAAGGGCAGGGGCTCGAGCCCCCTTTCATGTCTGTGTTGTGCACGTGCCTGCACAACACCACCCCGTGACACTATACCGTATACCTCATCCTTGCAATGGACTATTCGAGGCTCCTGCCAAGTGGGAAACGGTACCAGTGTCTCCAGGCCACAACCGAAAGGTTCAGAAATAGTTTTATTCTCAGCACTAATAATAGTGAATTAGGGGCACTGCCCTAGTGCAGTGGGGGGTCCGGGACCCCTAGGGGGTCCTCAGAGTTACTACAGGGGGTCCGCCAAATCTTTGTGTGATATGATTTTTTTTTTACCTTAACCACTTGAACCCTAGCATCCCTTTTCTGAGGAGAACTTGAGCCAAAAATAGCCGATCTGCAAGCTCACAACGCCTCGCAGCGCGAGGCGTTGTGGCGTTTTTGGCAAAGAGGTGTTTGGTGTAGAGGGAAAAAAGAGCAGACCAATTAAACAAAAAAAGTTGATCCTGAAACACAATTTTATACAATATAGAGGGGGTCCCTGCTTCATCTCTCTCTCAGCTAGGGGGTCCTTGGCCTGAAAACGTTGAAGACCCCTGCCCTAGTGGTTAAGGCACGTACCATATCTGTTGCATATCTGGTTCAATTCCTGTGCCTGGCAGACCTTTGCTGCGTGTCACTCCCCAGCTCTTTCCGCGTTTCCTGTCAAATCTCCACTGTAATTAGACCCTCCAGAAAAATGCGTTCATGCGATCGCAGAATTTACCGCATAATCAGCAAAATGGCGCATAATTATGCGGGGCCGCATCGCATAATATGCGCATCGCATCGCATAATGCGCACATCGCATCGCATAATATGCGCATCGCATCGCATAATGCGCATATCGCATTGCATAATATGCGCATCGCATCGCATAATGCATAATATGCACATCGCATCGCACAATATGCACTTCGCATCGCATATTTCGCAACTTTTAACATTTCGCATTTTTCGCAACTTTTCGCATATCGCATATTTCGCATATTGACGCATATATATCTCATATTTCACAACTTTCCGCATATTTCGCAACTTCCCGCAATTTCACCGCATAAATTTGCAAAAAAACCTGCATATTTCAATCAAGGATTTTAGCCCACATAATCAAGAGTTTTAGCCCGCATAATCAAGGATTTTTGCCCGCGTTTTTCTGGAGGGTCTACTGTAATATCAATAAAGGCAGAAAAGGCCAAATACATATATGTATATATTCATATATATTGGCTGTTGACTGACCGCCGGTATGGACTGTTTTTCAAACCACTGTAATTAACAAGGCTAATTGAGGCTTATTGAAAACAGCCGAGGAAGCTGCACATTTAACCACATAGAAAAGTAGAGAAAATGAACCACACATGTTTATTCTTCTGTCTTTTATAAGTCTGTGGCATGTGTCTATTGAAGGTTTTAGCTCAAGAACTCAGCTGAAATTAGGAGGTGGGGGGCGAGGGGGGCTTTGGTAGCACTACTACCCCGGGATAAGCAGGAACGCCACACGGAATACACAATGTAAAAAACCACAGCGCATGGTTTTCACGTTGTTAGTTATACAGCTAGTAACTTTTGACTTCCTGAAGCGGGATTTCAAAATAAGACTCACACATTAGTATCAATGCAGGTTATATTTTGAAGTTTGTCCACAACATCCTTCTTTTTCTTGTGAATTGCACGGGCGATCGAAAAGGCGCAGCCTTTACAATCGACACAAAACCCCCCCAAAATATGTTCTCCTCAAATCTGCACGATTCACACAGATTACCAATTTTGGATTCAAAATGGAGATTTTCGCCTAAGAGTGACACATTTGCATGGCTGAGTATGTGGGGGCTAACTCCCAACTTCTTCAGGCGTCAAAACCAGTATAGTCGCTGCTGAGGAGTAGAGATAGAGTAGTGGATATATCCACAAAGTAGTGGATATAAAGGTTTGTTTATATTGATAATATCTGTAAACATTGGAGTAAAACAGATCTATATTTTCAAATCAAACTCTAAGAATACATTATTCATATGTTCAAAGCAATTCACGGATTAGGCATTTTTCATAAAGCACACAGCAGGCCCTGCATGAAACAAATTAACACATGGTTCTAGGCACAACTACTTTGCACCCGCGTGCGTGCGCACACACACACACACGCACACACACGCACACGCACACACACACACACACACACACACACACACACACACACACACACACGGAAAGATGATCTCAATGTTAGAAGGAAAAGCACTTTGTCAAAATTATATTAGCCAAGATAAATGGATGAATGGAGAGGGAGAGAGAGAGAGAGAGAGAGAGAGAGGGGGCGGGGGCAGGGTTAGCCTGTGAGGACTGTCTGTCTGTCTGTCTGTCTGTCTTTCTGTCTGTCTGTCTGTCTGTGACAGTAACAATGGCCAAACCTCCATGTTAAATGTCTTCCATCAGTAAACACCCATTTGCTCACAGCATGTATCATCTTTTCTTTTCTGGATCAAATCTCCTGTGCATATTGTAGGCTACTTTGCTCATAATTCTATGTTGCGCAATGCATATCATTGCTGTCAAAAACTGTAATTTTCAGGAAATGGAAAAAATAACCTGTGTTCCAATAGACCACCGAAGTCTGACGTAATTTACTCATCCTACCTGGGTTGCGGTTTATTTCCCCCATTCAGAAGTCCCATAGACTTGTTTAATATCGCGTCAAATAAGAACTGTGTTCCAAAAATAAACAAATGACCCCGGCGGTTTGACTCATATGGATATGAAGCATCAACTGACGGTGAGAAAACGCTAATGTTACTGCGGCCAAATTAGTTCGCCAGAAATAGACTTTATCAAATATGAGTGACTGACTATCATAAACGATACAGAGCCACCTCCCTGACAATATCGCCGGGACAGTTTGTTTATTTTTGGACCACAATTCTTATATGAGACGATTCTAAGATGACCCAATGTTATTCTCCATAGAGAAATTACTTCCGCAACCCAGGGGATGAGCGAGTGACGTCAGGACTTCGGTACTCTATGGATCCAATGTAGTTAATATATAGTTACAAGCTCTTGTTAATACTAGGCTACTAATATACAAACATTTAGAATTATTTCTGAAGTAGTCCTATCCCCTGGTTGCTAATTTATTCTCCAATTATACCCTGAACATTCTGTCTTTATTGCTGCTAAGCTCACAGCTGTTTTATACCCTGTTGTAATATTATCTTGTTGTTATTGTTGCCACAGGCTACAGAGCATGTCACACAAAATGTCACTGGATGAGTGAGCGACATATAAAACCTCTCTGAATCCCTCTCTCTCTCCCTCTCTCTCTCTCTCTATCCCATAAGACAACAGGGTGCTCTCCCAGCGTTACCATGGCGATGGATGAGGGAATCCAGTGTCTTTCTGTTCCGTGAACATTTCCATCGCAGACCCGACTTCACACGCACGCCACACGTTTTGTATTCTTGCGAGGACCTCAAAATGTTAGGATGGCGTTGAAAACAGCCGGAAAATAGCAGATCTACAAGCTCTACAAGTTGAGCGCTTGTAGAACGGCAATTTGTTGGTGTGTGACATCGGCGCATTTTGTCTTATGACGACCAGAAAAAGTGTCTATTTCTCTAATTCTACCATGCTTGTGTGGGGCATTTGGTCCTCAGAAGTATAGGACCACAGTACAAGTAAATTGTGTGCGTCTGCGCGCGCGCGCGTGTGTGTGTGTGTGTGTGTGTGTATGTGCCCGCACGGGCGTGCGTGTGAGTGCGCGTACGTGCCCTTGTCTAGCAGAACAAGTTGTGCTATCATGCTGATACTTTGTGCTAAAAATACCTGACCTGCTTCTACAGTTTATTCTCCATCACTTCAACACATTTCGGCAAACATTCGACACTTCTCCCAAAACTGAAGGGTGATCACCAAAATGACACCTCTAAAAACCTTAGAATACTATGTCCAGTGACAGTAACAACAGAGTACATTTACTTCAGTACTAATACTCAAGTACATTTGGTTTCTTTTTGTATCTGTGCTTTACGTGAAGAGGAGGGCTGAGGGCTACATCGGGGGAGAAGGATAGCCTGGTTCCAGAGAAATCTGCCATTGCAAAAAAAGAAAATTGCCCCTTGGCAGATTAGGTCTGGCCCCTCTCAATAGAGATTGTATTTCTCTCCCTCCGAAGTTGTGAGGGACCAATCAGGGCCCAGTATGCAAATATGGGGCGGGCTTATCACCAGAGGCATTTTTTTTAATTTGCCCATTGGAAATCCTGGTTCCACACAGATATTCCAGACTAATATCTACGCCAGGGGTCCTCAATGTTGTAGCGCTCTGCCGTTTTTCGACGACTTTAGTTACTAGTTACTTTGTAGATCTGGATTATTACAAAACATGCATTAACCACCTCAGCCCTATGTATACATTTCGGCCATTTGATTTTGAAAAGATTTTTATACATTTGAAACCTTGTGAAATGGGAAATTCTGCATGATGAGTACTTTTCTTTTGTACTTTAAATATATTTTGATAGCAATACTTTTGTACTTTTACTCAAGTAAATTTTGAATTCTGGACTTTTACTTGTAACAGTGTATTTCTACATTGCAGTATTGATACTTTTACTTAACAAAAAAATGTGAGTACTTTTTCCACCACTGCCAGACAGTGACAATATGTTTTATAGTTTGTAAAATAATCAATAAGTACAATAGACAGTCAACACTGCTTTTGATATATGTTTATTGGTAGGATGTATAGAGTTTAGTAGTTACTCTACTAAACAAAAATGTCTATAAAGTAATAGTAGTTACAGACAGAGTTAACATAGGATAATCCAGAAAACCACTGAATATGTTGTGGTCACTTGGCTATTTAAAGTGATGGTAGTTTACAGTGTTACATAGGATAAACCACACCACTGTCAAAGTAATGGTAGTTTACAGTGTTACATAGGATAGACCAGAACCCCACTGAAGAAGCTGTGGTTGTTTGTGTCATCAAAGACACTATAGCCACCAGGTAAGGTCATGTACACCCTGTCTCCCACCTCCAGCTCTAGGATCATTCCATTAGAGAGGTAGTGATAGCCATTTCCATGGTTGTAGCTTTGGCCATAGATGACACTCTGCTCATTCTTATACATCTTGATGCGCATATACACTGCTGCTAATGTGCTGGCTACAGTAAATCTGAAGTGGTAGGCTCCTTTCACTGGCGCTGTGAAGACACCTGTGAGAGAATAGACAGACAGACAGACAGACAGACAGACAGACAGACAGACAGACAGACAGACAGACAGACAGACAGACAGACAGACAGACCGTCACCTTGTTGTACCCTATCCCAGGTTCTAAATGTCTCGATTGAAGAGTAGGGAGACCATATCCAAACACTGCAGATGTACTACAGTCGTTACAGTATATTGTATTAATATAATCTACCATATAGATTAGTCAAAGTTAAATAAGTTCCCGATTGCAGCATTAATCAGCACCTACCTGAAGTTGGATTGTATGCGTTGCCGATGTTAATGAAGACCTTGGTGAAGACCAGAGTGGTATCATAATTGAATGTTCCAACTTGAGCAGTCAAACCAACAGAGAAGGCCACCTTTGGTTTGTCTGTCAACACAGGGAAATCATATTATTTATTTCCCTCTGTAATATTATAAAAGGATACAATATATATTCCACTTTAAAATAGTCCAAATATCTAAATAATGAATGAAGAAACTTAAAAACTGTCTGGGTGCACACAAAAGACTAAAACTCTTGGACCGCAGGTCACACAATCAAAACAACTCTCCATATAGCCACACCCATTTTTCTGCCTAACAAAATGTAGCATTTTCTTCAAAACATACTTTTTTGCTACTTCTACAGATTTAGTTAAAAACGCACACAAGTACATTATAATACAATAAAATTATCTCTGGAGTCATCTCACACAGATGTAGCCTATCAATCAGATTTTTCATATTCCATTCCGATTGGCAATTACTGCCTTCCAAACTTGGCAAGAGGGGCCTCTTTTACAAAACATGCCATCATGAACCATCCGATCAACACCACATTTGAATCACAAAAAGAAAGGTTTCTAAACAATGCCGAACCAAAAGCAATATCACTTAGAGACACATAGGCGGCACCACAGGTGCTACAAATGTCACTGTGTGTTGCACAATCATGATTTTTTTATGTATTTTGTCCCAACACATTATGGTACAAACGATTTTGGAAGTCAGGTGACTATGATCGTCAAACAGGGTTGTGATAGTCCAGTAATTGACCTTCAAAATGAGTGGGATAGGGCCTATTTCTTACAAAGAATGCCATATACTGTATGAATGCAACCTCCAATCATCCCCAAATTGGCATGACTCGGTGAGGGACTTCCATAGAGCGCACCTCCAAACTTTCACTTCTGCCCATAGGGGGTGCCACAAAATGTGAAAAGTGGCACTGTATTAAATGCTATTTCCCCTGCAGCTTCCCCAGGTTGTGATGGCTGTAACCCACACATTACACAGCCCTGGCTAGGCAACCCAGCCTGGTGGAGATATTCGCTGATATCCACCTTGTATTTGTACATACTTTTAAATGATTATTAAAAAAAAACAACATTTTAAAATAGTGAAAAAAGCTGATCTACAAGCTCACAATGCGTCGCAGCTATTTTCACTACTTTTGTGTGACACACTTGTTTGATAAAGTATGGAATTCATTTACAAAAAAAACATATACATTTGAAACATGGAGATATGAGGTTTCTGCACGACAGTGACGAACTGTAATATTTTATGGTCATGAGTCATGACAGTATCATCTGACTTCTGCATGTAATTGCTCTTTAGAGATCTGTGTCACATTTTAGTTTTTTTTTTCAGAAAACTGATTTAGTGAACTGATTTTGTTTTCTCAGGTCTACATTCTTTGTTGGGAAAATGCAGGACAAAAGTAATAACTAGAAACAAATTTCCTACGAAAATGTAAGTGTGCCTGCAGTTGGCTGGAGACTCAAAATAGTGTCACTACAAAGTACCACCAATCGACTCCAAATGGCTGACTCCGAAAGGTGCTCGTCCATTTTGGCCCACCCAAAAGCAGCCAAAAAAAGAATTGAAATATCAATAAAAAATGAACCGAAACCTAAAAAAGGAAAAAAAAAAAAAAAAAACAATTTAAGGAAAAAAGGAGCATCTAAAACAATGTTTGAAAAATATCTAATACTTTTTTTTATATACAAACAATTACTCAAATGGTTTCAAGTGCTTGTTTCACCCACTTCTGGTGGTCTGAGGTCATTATACATCTGTTCGCAGACCCCCAGTTAGGGGAAGTAGGCAAAGTTTCGGAGCATTTTGGGCAATTTTCAAAGTGAATAATTCCCCTTCCGGATGTGACGCATTTGTTCGCAGACCCCTATTTAGGGGTCTGCGAAAAAATATTTTTGGGAAAAAAAAAAAGTTGGAAAAAAAATGGTCCATCCAAAAAAATGTCCACCCAAAAAAAATGTCCACCCATCAACCTGCACTCTTAACCGGATCTGTAACCGTTAACATGGGTGTGAATGGGGGACTATAAGGGGGCGCGGCTACGTGGTTGGGGGTCCAAGATGAGCCAAGCATACCTGCATTCTGTCTCTCCAGTCGCTCCACTCGGCTCTCACTCACATTCAATCTTGCTGCTACGGTGGACAGCTTGGCAACCTGGGCTGAAGAAAGCACAGCATTCAGATCAAGTCAATCATAAATAGTCATGCACTCAATGGTTAATTTGATTTCACAGAAAAAAGATGACTTCAATCCCTTGTAAATTATATGGATTAAAAGAATATCAATATAATATGAATTTGATATATATATATAATTCTCAGAGTTTTCAACACAGCCCTCTGCTACCTGCAGACGCTGCATATCAAATTACCTTCAGATTTGCTCTTCATTTCCTCCACCATGTTATCACTGACACGCAGTTTGGCAGCGATTGCTGAGAAACATCAGAGAAAGTCATGTTAAACTGTGAAACCGTTTAAAAACATTTCAGCCGATACTTGTTGTACTAAGTTGTACAAATTTATTTTTATCGCATTCTTGCTTTTAAAATTCTAGCAACAGCATGATCCTAATCAGTGCTATTTCAATAGGTAAAAGGTAAAGTCATTACTTTATTTCAAACTAGTCACAACCATTTCAACCATTAACACTTTCGGTATAGAACAACAGCCTATTGACAGTGGGCTTCCATCTAAATGTTGCACATAAATGTTCATTGGATTTTTTAACTAGATATGATCACACATTTCAGATATGTGTGTTTGCTAGGCCAAGATAAACTGTGTATCTGGAGAATATACTGTATATATATATATGTATTTCTCCCAACATATTTTTTATTGAAGCGTGCATTATATAAACACAAGCGACAGTGCAAACAAATAAGTTCCAATGTAGTTTTTCTAGTTGCCCCCGTCCTAAGGACCAGTAAAACATCCTTCCTTAACCTCCCCACCCATCCCAAAAAGAAACAGAAATAAACATCTTTATAACATTATTTTAGTTGAGCAATGTTGATAGCTAAATATTGGAAATCAGTGTGGGTTGCAAAAGAATTATGAAAAAAGTATTCGAAAAACATGGCCCCCTCACATTAGCAGGGCAGTATGAGTTACCAAAACCAAGGACGGGTGTTTACGATGAATTGATCATGGTTAAAATGGAGTTTGAAGTTACAATGGGTTTGTATAGGATGGGGGCATGTCTAGTAAAATAAATATCAAATATATACATACGGAATCAAGCAACTTAAAAACGGGGTGGTCCGGGGTGCTCACAAAAGCCCAAGTAGACGTTAAAATGACCCCAAACATTTCTCAGCATCCAGGGATTTCAGAAGATGATCGGGAAAAGCACAATATTTAAGAGTCTACTAATGTCATGCGATAATTGCCACCCTCTAACCAACCCTGTTTGATCCTAAAACATCATATCTGGGAAGCAAGGGTCTGCCAGAACCTTGGCTAGGAGATTTACATCTGAATTTAACAGACTTAAGTCTCTAACTGCTGCATTCTTCAGGTTTCTTGTCCTTCTTGAGATTAAGAAAAAAAAAATTGTATCCAAAGCTGGGGGAGGGACCTCAATTAATCACTAAACCTGGGCTGAAGAAAGCACAGCATTCGGATCAAGTCAATCATACATATTCATGCACTCAATGGTTAATTTGATTTCACCGAAAAAAGATGAATATAATATTACATTTATACACTGTATATATATATAATTCTCAGAGTTTTCAACACAGCCCTCTGCTACCTGCAGACGCTGCATATCAAATTACCTTCACATTTGCTCTTCATTTCCTCCACCATGTTATCACTGACACGCAGTTTGGCAGCGATTGCTGAGAAACATCAGAGAAAGTCATGTTAAACTGTTTTATCGCATTCTTGCTTTTAAAATTCTAGCATGATCCTAATCAGTGCTTTTTCAATAGGTAAAAGGTAAAGTCATTACTATTTCAAACTAGTCACAACCATTTCAACCATTAACACTTTCGGTATAGAACAACAGCCTATTGACAGTGGGCTTCCATCTAAATGTTGCACATAATTGTTCATTGGATTTTTTAACTAGATATGATCACACATTTCAGATATGTGTGTTTGCTAGGCCAATGTGTATCTGGAGAATATACTGTATATATATATGTATTTCTCCCAACATATTTTTTATTGAAGCGTGCATTATATAAACACAAGCGACAGTGCAAACAAAGAAGTTCCAATGTAGTTTTTCTAGTTGCCCCCGTCCTAAGGACCAGTAAAACATCCTTCCTTAACCTCCCCACCCATCCCAAAAAAAAACATCTTTATAACATTATTTTAGTTGAGCAATGTTGATAGCTAAATATTGGAAATCAGTGTGGGTTGCAAAAGAATTATGAAAAAAGTAATCGAAAAACATGGCCCCCTCACATTAGCAGGGCAGTATGAGTTACCAGAACCAAGGACGGGTGTTTACGATGAATTGATCATGGTTAAAATGGAGTCTGAAGTTAAGTTTAATGGGTTTGTATAGGATGGGGGCATGTCTGGTAAAATGAGTCTACTAATGGCATGCGATAATTGCCACCCTCTAACAAACCCTGTTTGATCCTAAAACATTATATCTGGGAAGCAAGGGTCTGCCAGAACCTTGGCAAGGAGATTTACATCTGAATTTAACAGACTTAAGTCTCTAACTGCTGCATTCTTCAGGGTTCTTCTTGAGAATAAGAACAAAAAATTGCATCCAAAGCTGGGGGAGGGACATCAATTAATCACTAAATGTCTGATATTAAATACATAATAATGCATATACTTTAAGACAAATAACTATTTCCTCTAACTCCATAGGGCGATCCAAAACCGTATTGCTATACTAGGGATCTAATATAAACACAATTATCTATCGCAGTCTTACTGGGGCAAAAATCATGTTGTCATGAACATGTGTTGTATAAACATTAAGGTGTCATACCTGCATTCTGTCTCCTCAGTTGTTCTGCTTGGCCTTCACTTGCCGTCAGTCTCAATTCTATGGCGGATAGACGGGCTGAAAACATCACAAGGTTATCATTAGGTCAAAACAGTGTCTTTCTGAGCTCAAATTAAGTAATTAGTAGAAAAGTAAGTCATTTATTCTCTTACCTGCATTCATGTTCCATCCTCCTGTTCCTCCTGTTCCTGGTGCAGAAGGAAGCTCAAGACTATTGTCGGTCTGAGCCTGAGCCTCCGCCACACAGATGAGTAAAACAAGCAAAGCCCCAAGACCCTTCATTCTGAAACCTTGTGTCACTAGATACTGCACAGCTGTCTTATATACTCATCCACCTGGAAAAGGAACAACCCCTTTCAAATACACTTCATCAAATGCAACCTGAGATGTGTTCCTTTTTTTTTAAATTTTTTTTATTGATCAGTGTGATGATAAGACATTGTTTAAAGGGGGAATTCCTTGTTCGTTTGAGGACACTTACCAACATTTTAGGGTCTGGTGTAATCCTGGTAGACAACTGACTAGTTTTTGTGTGTGTGTGTGCGTGTGCGTGTGCGTGCGTGCGTGCGTGTGTGTGTGTGTGTGTGTGTGTGTGTGTGTGTGTGTGTGTGTGTGTGTGTCGTGCGTGTGCGTGCGTGGGGTATAGTGTTCGACCTTTTGGGGCATTCTTTGAGTAAGTGCAAGTCGCCGAATGGCTTTGGCCATGACCTGGATGTTGTCAACACAATTACTAGTCATTTATGACAGTGGTTCCACAGGAGTCCTTGAGGGGGTTCCAGGGGGTCCCTAGCTAAATGTGTTAGTATAGCATCACAATCTGTTTAACCACTTTAACCGTATATACAAAGGCTATTATGACTCATTGTGAGCTTGTAGATCTGCTATTTTCAAAAAGAATCTTGAAAGAAATTTGAAAAATGTTGAATATTTTGGACACATTTTAACAACACATCTTGTTTGGAAGTCTGGCACAAAATCTCTGGTCTGCAGACAAATTCATATTCATTTTGGGGGTCCTTGACAGGAAAAGTTGCTGAACCACTGATTTATGACAAACTGAATTTTGCTTCTTTTCTAAAGCTGATTATAAACAATGCTAAGGCCTAATTATAGTTCAATGTTTAGTTTACTTTGAAAAGTATTAATAACTAATACATGATGTTTCACCAAATAATAACTGGTGTTAACTGTTGGAAAAGAGAAGGAAACTGGCACAGATAAATAAGTCACACTCATTGGGAACTTTAGGGAAATGAATAGTGATGGCATGAGGAAGTTCACACCACCAAAAAACCCAAACCAAAACAACACTGTCATAGAACAATGGTGGAGGGTGTGTTGAAAAACAAGTGCATTTGCCAGTTAATGTCATGCTATCACTGTAGGATGATAAGGTAATGTTGTCGAAACCCTGCTTGTCTTGCTGGGTCGGATACGCACGCACGCACGCACGCACGCACGCACGCACGCACGCACGCACGCACGCACGCACGCACGCACGCACACACACACACACACACACACACACACACACACACACACACACACACACACACACACACACACACACACACACACACACACACACACACACACACACACACACACACACAGATTTGCAGGAACACACTGGTCAGTTGGTTCAGCGATTCGGGTCCCTATTCTGGGTATGCCATAATGGACAAACATAGGTAAAAAATTGCCAATCTAGATGTGCTATTTCTGTCAAAAAGATTTGGTGTAGACAGAGGAAATAGGGGGCCTACTGTATAGTATAGACCAATCTATAAACTTTAATTTCTGACAATGAAAAGCAATTGAAGAACACCAAACATAAAAAGCAGAACTTTCCTTTGGTCAGACAAAATTAGGACATGTGCGTACGTGCATGCATGCATACACTGTATGTGAGAAAGTACACTTAACCTATTTAAGGAAAGTTAGCAAAATGTTTTGCCAATCTGCAATATAAATGCTTATAGCTTTATTCCCAAAGGTGTCTACTAACACCTCTCAATTTGTTCCAACCCAACTCCCATGGGAAACTGTGGGGGTCAATAAAAGTTGGGGCACCCGGAGGGCCTGGTCAAACTGGGAAAAAAATGTATTGGCCAATATGAAATTGTGGGATGTCCAATTATGGGTTTTGGGGTAGCTGAATCCATTCATCCATCCATCCATATAGGGGTGGCAGTGGCTCAGGAGGTAGAGCGGCCGCTTGATCAATCCCGGGCTCTCCCAGAGTTAGGCCAGGTACACACTGCAGGACATTAGGTCCGATATTGCTGTCGGCGACCTTTTTTGGCGCTCGCCGACAAAACCTCCCGACCTGACACAGATCGGCGAGATAATGCTCGCTGTGTGTGAAAGGCTCCGCGACACGATGTGGCCGCGATTCTCCGCTCTGCGACGGCTTTCCGACCGTTTTCAGATAACTAAATTGTTAGATATTCATCTCTGTCTGGGACAGGACAACAGACAATATCATACACTATGAACGGGGCTGCGAGCACCTTGCGAGGAGATGCACGCTACAGCCAATGAGAGCACATTATAGCCACCGTGGCTATGGAAGGTCGGTGGACCTGACCACAACAAACAGATCCCCCACACAGTTACCGTCCAGTCCTGTATTAAGTTAAACATTATTATAAAACAGAATGAGAGTGAGCAAGCGTGCTCAAATGGGGGCTGTTTATTTGAGACTATTGCACAGATATAGAGAGAGAAAGACACAGAGAGCGAGCTGTGTGTGTGTGTGTGTGTGTGTGTGTGTGTGTGTGTCTCGTAGTCTGTGAGTGTTGCCAGATTTTGCGAGAGAAATAAGCAACCAAGTTTGTGAAAACAAGCCCAACAAAAGCAACTATGGGCACTTTAAGCCTATATACAAATACATTGGATACTTGAAAATAGACGATCTACAAGCTCACGTTGTATTTATGCTATTTTTAAAGAAGACATTTGGGGGAGGGGGGGGGGGGGGGGGGTTGTGGAGTATTTTTCAAATCCACACAGATCTTGTATGGGGGTCTATGGCACAACATATTTTCAGAAGGGGGAGGTCTACGCCTCTGCGGACAAATATTAATTTGGGGGTCCTTGCCATGAAAATGTTTTAGAACAACTGGTTCAAACAACATTAGGAAACAAGGCCAAAAAAGCAACTACAATTTCAAGCAACTTTACAGAAAAACAATCCCAAAGTCGCTTATTATAAGCGGACATGGCAGCTCTGTCACAGCAGAATCAGCGCACTTGCCGTGCGAGAGAGAGAGAGAGAGAGAGAGAGAGAGAGAGAGAGAGAGAGAGAGAGAGAGAGAGAGAGAGAGAGAGAGAGAGAGAGCGAGAGAGAGAGAGACAGAGAGGCAGAGAGAGAGAGAGAGAGAGAGAGAGAGAGAGAGAGAGAGAGAGAGAGAGAGAGAGAGAGAGAGAGAGAGAGATTGGGTCTGACTCTGGAGATAGCATCCTAGTGAACTATCCTACAGTGTGTCAGCCCTTGTCGGGGATCAATCGTGTTGTGAAAACCACAACGACATTATGACAGCCGATTTCAAGAAATAAACTCCTGCAGTATGTTATGCTTAACGATCAGATGACCCCCCGACCACTTTAAGGTCCTGCAGTGTGTACCTGCCCTTAGTGTCGAAGTGTCCTTGAGCAAGACGCTAAACCCCTGATAGCTCCCGATGAGCAGGTTGGTGCCTTGCATGGTTTCCTCCGCCATCGGTGTATGAATGTGTGAATGTAATGCACAATCATTGTAAAGCGCGTTGGATACATTTGCTATATAAATCACCATTTACCATTTATTCCAAACATTAGTTTTTAGTAGAAATTACCCCCAGCCATAAAATCGTCCACGCCTACTTTTGAGGGGCCTATCCATCAAATTGTATGGATAGGCCCGTAATTGTCGTAATTGTCACTTATTTATCTTTGTTGAGTGGTATATTTTGAATCTTGGGTTCATAGAAAGCCAAATAAAGATATCAAATGTTCTTGTGTTGCATTTAGTTTGCATAATTTGCATAATTATAGCTAATTATTGGCCAAAAACTGTAATTGTGCTTCTAACTAACTTAGAAAGATAATCCAAGAGTCTAAGCCCATGTTTGTGATGTCCAGGAATGAATCTATTACCATGGTGCAATCATGCAACCTCTACTCATTAGCATGATTTGCATAAATGATGCAAAAATATGATACAAATCAGGAAATGACTGCCTTTTTCACTTTTTCAAACTCTCAGACTCTCATAAACTCTAAGTCTGTTTACTTGTCCAACATTATTACCTTGCCATAATAACTAAATCATGCAACCGTTTGTCATTAGCATAATTAGCATGATGTAATAATACACAGAAGAGATTCCATCTTTATTGAAGGAGTTTACGCAAGAGATTCCATCTTTACTGAAGGAGTTTACACAAAAGAGATTCCATCTTTATTGAAGGAGTTTACGCAAGAGATTCCATCTTTACTGAAGGAGTTTACACAAAAGAGATTCCATCTTTATTGAAGGAGTTTACACAAAAGAGATTCCATCTTTACTGAAGGAATTCACACGGAAGAGATTCCATCTTTACTGAAGGAATTCACACGGAAGAGATTCCATCTTTACTGAAGGAGGCCACACGGAAGAGATTCCAGGGTGCCAAGCCTCCAACTACTTACCATGTGGAAGACAACACACCATTGGGGAAAGTTTCAGCAAAACAGTTCCTGTCAAACAGCATCAAAGATCTCGCCATGCAAGAAAACCCTCCAACTCTTTCAAGGGAAATCCAAAGTTTTCATAGTCATTTCAAGGCAGGATATCCACTCAAATCTCCATAGCTCGCACAAGTAGTTGTATGCCTTGCCAAGCCATGTGGCCCATAGGGCAGTAGCGTGAGTCAGTTTGATGTAAAAGTACATCCCCCAGCCATGATGTACAAGTACACCCCCCTGGACATGGGGGTATATCGCAGGGACTCCAATCCAACCCTTTTGATTATGAGTCAATGAGTGCCAAGCAAGGAGGCATTGTGTACCATTTGTATAGTCTTTGGTATGACCCGGCCAGGGAATTGAACCCTGACCTTCCAATCTCAGGGCAGACACTCTAACCACAAGGCCACTGAGCTGGTAGCACAAAGAGGCTGGATAATCCTGGCCTGCACAGCATGGATGCTGCCTGAGGAGGGGCAACACATCAGTGGTGGAAAAAGTACTCAAATGTTTTACTTAAGTAAAAGTATCAATACTGCAGAATTCAAAATGTTGAGGTATTTTTACTTTACTGAAGTATTTACAGTTTTCTGTACTTTTACTTCTACTCCACTACATCTCAGAGGCAATTATTGTACTTTTACTCCACTACAATTATTTGAAAACTTTAGTTACTAGTTACTTTGCAGATTTAAATGATCATATGCAACATACATTAACCACTTTGACCCTATTTTATACATAGGCTTTTGAAAATAGCCGATCTACAAGCTCACAACGCGTCGCATCGCGACGGGTTGTGAGGTTGTAGATCTGCTATTTTCAAACATTTTGGTACTTTTACTTCTAGCACTTTAAGTACATTTTGATGCAAATACTTTTTTCCTTTTACTCAAGTAACATTTTGAACACAGGCCTTTTACTTGTAACAGAGTAATATTTTGACATTGTGGTATTGCTACTTTTACTTAAATAAAATATCAGAGTACTTCTTCCACCACTGCAACACATCTCTGGATTGAATTCACTGACACTGATGTCTTTTTTCTTGCAACCCGATGGTACCATCAGCTATGCAAGCACACCTACGTACAGTACAACAAGGAACAGATAAGCAGTAGTGCATGCATTTGGTAAGGGAATGGCTGCAGCCTTGCAAGGGTCCCATGCCTTCTCTGTAGCTGAGAGGACATTAGATATCAGATCTACAAGCTCACAACGTGTTTTGGCAAAGATATTGTGTGTAGACAGAAACAAAGTACAGAGACAACTCAGGCTACGTCTAGAAGGAGTATATGTATAAGAGCTGTTTGAACTGGTAAGATGTGTCATTAATTGATTCCCAAAAATAAGGAACGTGTGTCCCTTATCCTACCACTCAAACAGAGAGCGTCTCCTTCCCAAACCCCAATGGTTCTAATCAGCCCCCCGCCCACAGGAGTGGCCCAATTCACTCACAACTTGCTACAAAAATCGCTCATGAAAAACTATATAATCTCCAACATTCCATTTTCCACCTTCACATCTGTCTCCTTCTCTAATAATCAAAAAGTGCTATACATTTCATCTCGCACTTTACTTCCGGATGGTTCGTTTTGCACCTTCTTTGCCACATCCGTCACGGGACAGAAACAAGCCCTGCCGTGCTCTATGGAAAACAGCCCAAAAGCGCGCACACACAAAGCAGACCTGGCACCCCATTTCAACGTCACAGCAACATGCAGCCAATCAGCGTCGACGGCAACGCAGCCTACGCCAATCATGTGTGAGAGATCTACAAGCTATGGGGCAGAGACGCCGTGTGCCATGCACCGTATCTTAGCAACAACGAAAGCGCTCACTCTCATTGGTCGTGTCACGCTAAGAGCAGTTCCCAGACAATGGCATCTCAGAGAGCTTGCTGTAGTGTTTATATATCTATGGCTGTAGCCATCAGAGTCAGTCGCAGCGACGACGGACAGGGCGCTGTGATAGTTGGCATGTAGCTAACGCTAACGTGGTTGTCATGCCTGCAGCGGCTGTGCAATCACTTTGTCAACAATGCACGTTCGTGCGGTAACTGTTATTATTGCTGCTCCGTTAGTCCATTGTAGATGGTGTATGTTGTGTGTGTCTTCTGGTGTAGCTCCACAGCAACTCCAGTAACTAACGTAATGGCAGGAACGCCCCGTGCAACGCACGTTTAGGCTGCATTATGGTCATGTAGTAATTTCAGATCATTTCGGTCCGATTAGGGCAGTGGCTACCCCCCCCCCCCTAATAATGATATTTGAACTGGGGACCCCCCCCCAATTTTGTTTGACTCCGTTCCACAAGTCAATATTGTGAAAATAGCAGATCTACAAGCTCACAACGCCTCACGTTGAGAGGCGTTGTAAGCTTGTAGATCGGCTATTTTCAACATGTTTGCCTCTTTCTTACATTATTTGACAATGTGGCCAATGTTTTATAGTATAGTTTGTTGACTACTTTTGTTGCAGTAATGGTCTTTTCCTTTACTTTAGCTTTTTTATTGTCTCCGCCAGGCCGAAAGGGATGGCGCGAGAGTATGTTTTACCCCCTGTCCGTCCGACGGTCTGTGGATAGCTAATCTCCCGCATCGTTGGCTTGATCGCAGCGCAACTCCCTGGATGCCAATTCAGAACCTCTGCCCCATTTCTTTCACATGGCCCTGTTATAGTGCCACCAGGAGGCCGCTTTTTGCAAAACACATTTTCTCACAGTACTGCTACATATTTTGTCCTAACATCACGCAAATCGATACACAGTATCTCTATAGTCATTAAAAAAAAACACGGTCTTTCAGATTTTTCATTTTCCATCCTGATTGACTAAAAATGGCTTCCAAAGTTTCCAGGACTGCTCCGTTTTGACCAAAATGCCTCAAATTATGAACACAGCATGCACTTTCCGTGCAACTTTGCACCCACATTCCCACTATGCCGAGCAAGAAATTCCACTTGAGATTTTTCTAATCAGCCTCATGGTGGCGCTATAACAGTCCGATTTGTGTTTTTACCTATACCTGCACCAATCTGTGTAAAACTTTGTATGTGCACTCTCTAGAGGTCAAGGAAAAACCTTTCCCCTGCATTTCTCACATCTACCTTTTATAGCTCCACCAGGAGGCCGCCTTATGTACAACATATTTCTTTACATTACTCCTTCCGATTTTATCTACATTTCACGCAAATCGGTACACATGATCTCTATAGTCATGTGATCAAGACGGATCTGTTTAATCTTTCATATTCCATCCCGATTGGCTAAGATTCACATCTAAAGCTTGCACAAAATGCCGCAAATCATGAATGCAGCGTCCGATTGTGGTCAACTTTGCACGCACATTCACACTATGTTGAGGAACAAGTGCTACCATTTTAACATTGGCCTGTGGGGGGTCCCCACCGACTCTACCTGGCCCTTAGGTGGGCCCCACCTAGGCAATTGGGGCCGAGGTGGGTCTTAACTGCGATGCCCATGCGGGCTATAAGTCGCTTCTACCTGGCCCTTAGGTGGGCCCCAACTAGCCACGTTTATGTGGGACCAAGGCGGGTCCTAACTGGGTTTGCCCATGCAGGCTTTAACTGGGTTCTACCTGGGCCCTAGGTGTACCCTAACCAACCAGAGTGCAGTGCCCATCGCTCCAAATGTTGTGACGTCAGGGCTCTCAATACTGCACATTGGTGGAGGAGGAGGGCCCGCAGGGCGCCCGCACACATCGCTGAACCAATGGTAGCCCACGGATGTTTCCTCTGGAGATTTAAAATCTGTCCCTCTATGCCACATATCATCCGCGCTACAGGGTCTTCACTGACCGAGCCACGGCCCCACTGGCCCTCATGACGCTATGCCACTTATATGCGCTGCCAAGTGGCCGCGGGCGCTACGTGGGCGTGGCGGCGGGCTAGACGCGAGGCCCTGCGTAGCAGGGCCGAGCTTCTAGTCAGTTCAATAAGGGACACGTCTTTTAGTCGACAAATAAGGGACAATTCCTTATTTCAAGGGACACAGGCAGCCCTAGTCCCAAATGAGGTAATAAAGCATCACAATCAGTTTAACCAATTAAACCCTATGTTAATCATCTATTTTCAAAATAACCTCGATAAAACAAGTGACAAGCATAACAAATCTTGTATGGGGGTCCCTGGCACAACATATTTTCAGATGGGGGTCCGTGGCCAAATACACATTAATTTGGGGGTCCTTGACATGAACATGTTGTGTCATTCTTCACTTGGTGTATTTTTCTCTTGCTTATAAAACATTACCCGGAAAGAATGAATGATGTTCCAGGAAGCATTAAAACAATTATGCAAGCAATTTCTGCAGAAGTGTCTGTGGATTTGTGTGGCTTAGGGCAGTGGTGCTCAACCTGTGGGCCCTAGTGAGGACAGTGCAAGTGGGCCCCCAAATATTGCCAAGACACTAAGATCTTTATGATAATATTACCCAGAGAGATACAGACAAATAGGAACTTAAAAAAATGACTTCAAGCCTTGAATTCATGACGATTGCTTTGTTTTTGTCGCATTCCTAAGCCAGTGATTTGATGACCGGGTCATCGGACAATAGGAGACTCTTTGAGACGCCATCGGTCATCAAATTATTGGCTCAGGAATGCGACGAAGACAAAAAAATCTCTATGAATTCAAGGCTTCATGGGGTGTGTAATTTATAGAAAATAAGTACTTTTTTGGGTGAACTACTCCTTTAACTTATGCCACGTTAGTTCCATTGATCCAAGCCGAAAAATGCACACGGCCCACCCATCTGACCACTTGTGGTGGGCCGCAAACACTTTCAAGATAGTACGTGGTGTGAACTGGTGGAAAAGAGAGGGAAAGTGGCACAGATTAACAAGTCCTCCTCGTTGTTTTAGGGAAATGAATAGTGATGGCATGAGGAAGAAACCAAAAACTATAATGGAATAGAACAGCGGTGGAGGTTCACAATGGTGAAGTCATGAGGAAGAAAACCAACAAACAGGTTGGATGGCATGAAAAACTACATTTGCCAGTTTCATGACGCTTGTGTAGCTTGATAAGTTAACGTTGTTGTGCATTGCGCGTGCCCCACACACACACACACACACACACACACACACACACACACACACACACACACACACACACACACACACACACACACACACACACACACACACACACACACACACACACACACACACACACACACACACACACACACAGCTATACTCTAAATGACTATAGCTGTCATGACTGTGCGTTCCTGGTCACTGGACTGGTTTGAAGATGGGATCGATGAAACCTGAGGAGTTGTACTCATTTCCTGTAACTGTGTGCCCAAACAGCGTGTGTATGATTAGTGCATGTGAGGTTATGTTCTGTTTGTCACATACACAGTGGTGGAAAAAGTACTCACATTTTTTACTTAAGTAAAAGTATCAATACTGCAATATAGAAATACTCTGTTACAAGTAAAAGTCCAGAATTCAAAATATACTTAGTGAAAGTAAAAGTACAAAAGTATTGGCATAAAAATGTACTTAAAGTACCAAAAGTAAAAGTACTAAAATATTTGAAAATAGCAGATCTACAAGCTCACAATGCGTCGCGATGGGACGCGTTGTGAGCTTGTAGATCGGCTATTTTCAAATAGCAGATCTACAAGTTCACAATGAGCTTGTAGATCTGCTATTTTCAAATAGCCTAGGTATAAAATAGGGCTATTCAAGGGCTATTAAGTGGTTAATGTATGTTTCATTATATCATAATTTATATCTGAAAAGTAACTAACTAAAGTTTTCAAATAATTGTAGTGGAGTAAAAGTACAATATTTGCCTCCGAGATGTAGTGGAGTAGAAGTATTGGAAATTGGAAACACTCAAGTAAAGTACAAATACCTAAAAATTGTACTAAAGTACAGTACTTAAGTAAATGTTACTTTCTACCACTGCTCGTACGGTACTCTGTGTCTAAGAAGTCACATAGACTGTCTGTGTTGTCTTTGCACCTGGCAGAGGACCTGCCAAGGTGAAAATCCTGCCTAGAGCACCAAAAAATTCCTCAGGGCCGGCATTGAATGAAACGCAATGTAAATCAGCTGTTTTAACCCATCAAGACCTGAGGCGATTCTTTAAAAAAATCTAAAAAAAAGTTTTTGAAAAAAAAAAAAAAAAAAAAAATTATGAGCTTGTATATCTGCTATTTTTGAATAGCCAAAGAAATCTAAAGTGACACAGATGAGGGTCTGCGACGGACGGATGGACGGACAGACGGACAGGATGCAAAACATAGTCTCTGCAACGCCTTCAGCTGAAGACAAGCTGAAGGCGTTGCAGAGACGTCGTTGGCGTTTCACAATAAAATAACAATTATAGTGCTTTCAAGAAAGTCTATGAAGCTGCAACATCATTTTATACAACATGTGGTGGGGGTCCCTAATTCATCTCTCTCTCAGCTAAGGGGTCCTTGGCCTGGAAAATGTTGAAGACCCCTGGGTTAGACATTTAGAGGATGTTTAGGTGTTAGGGTTATGCCTGATTTATGCGTCGCAGTGGACGCGTTGTGAGCTTGTAGATCGGCTATTCACGGCTTTAGGACTCGAGTTAAAATCAAATAAATACATAAAAATTTGCATTCATGAAATCACCATCCTAAAATGTTGATGTCCTCACAAGTATAGTAATACAAACGTGTGTGTGAAACGTGTCTATTTATACACTGATGTTGTCAGTTTTTTGTGATTTGCATTTAGATGGAAAAAATAAACTGAGATGACAACTTTAACAAACACATTTTAATCAGGAAATATGACATCAGTAACACGCACATAGGGTTCCTCTAGGTTACAGGCTAATGGGGATGTACTCTGTCTGTTTCTCTCTCCCTATCTGTCCGTCTGTATTGTTACAGCATCTCATCTTCTCATTTGGTGCCCAGCCACTTCTACAAGTGACTTTGTGTGTATGTCTGTCTGTAGCCTAATAGACGGGTCAATATATGGTTTAACCCCCCAACAACTTATACAAAGGGGTTTTTCAATGGATTGGGCATGCTAAATAACATACAAAACATCTAGGAAAATATACGTTCTGGAAAGGTGACATTTTCAAGATAGCGTCCACAATGGCTGCCAGGAGCTTAAAATGGCTATATCTCAATTGCAAAAAGTTATATAAAATACCTTTCAATGGATTCTGGTAACTCTAAGCATGCTTAAGAACACCAACAATCTAGGAAAATATGCCTTCAGGAAAGTGGTAATTTTCAAGATGGCGTCCAAGATTGCTGCCAGGAGCTAGAAGTGGCTATATTTCTCAAATGACCTTTCTCAGTGTTACCCCAGTGCCAGCAAAAACAAGTGTTTTTACCTGACTTTGAAAAATCATGGAATATTTTCCGTGATCGCTGTCCGCACGGACATTGCCTCATTACACGCACAACATCTCGGGAGTCTTGGAAAAATATATATATCCGTGCGCAACAATACATTGCACAGCTGTGGCCTGTTGAAAATGCCTTGTTTTGACGGTAAAGCAAGAGGAACGAATATATAGGGATTTTCCCTCAGGAAATAAACAGGAAGTAAACAAGCTGATTTCCGGGTCAATTCCGGGTCTGACGTCATCTGGCAGTGAAAGCTGTCCAAAATGGTTGCAAAAATGGATACAAAAGATTTTTCACTTTGTTCCTTCCAGTGAATTTTCCTTTTTTTTTTTTTTTTTGCTATCAAGCACGCACGCACGCACGCACACACACACACACACACACACACACACAGACAGACACACACGTCCGCTACTAATAAACACAAACACACGGGCGGCAGTGGCTCAGGAGGTAGAGAGGCAGCTTGGGAAACGGGGGGTTCCCAGTTCGAACCCGGGCTCCTCCCAAGAGCAAGACACTGAACCCCTAATTGCTCCCGATGATGGTGCGTGGCATGGTTCCCCCCGCGTCGGTGTGTGAATGGGTGAATGTGAAGTACATTGTAAAGCACTGTGGAGAAATATAAATGCAGTGCACTTACACACACACACACACACACACACACACACACACACACACACACACGGGCACAACACATGCAAATACGGAGAGACACGGTGCGCACGTACACATATTTAATTAGCAGTATTTGCTCATATCACGGTATTCGTTATAATACTAAGACACACACACAGGAAGGCAAAGTGTGAATGCATGTGCGCACAATGCACACACACAAAGACGCCGCGCAAATGCACACAAGAGCACACACGAGCGCACGCACGACGCACACCATAGCAGCAGCCTGCTGTTTTGATCTTTAATTAGCAGTAGGCTATTTGCAACACCTGGGTTACTGGCTTATTTCACACTGGGTGTCATTTTGTCTATGTTTTATTGATATGGGCACATAAAGACTGCAAAGAATATGGACGAAGGGAGCGTGATGTCATCCGTTGCTTTCTACAGACCCGGTTTGAAGCCTCTAGTTCAGCGAAAAAGTGGCTGCGAGTGAAACCAGAAACGGCGTGCTATTGGTGGGTAGGGAGCGAGGGGTGGGTCTTCACTCAGTAGAACCCAATCACAACGTAGTTGACTCTATCTATTTTTAACCCATTAAGACCTGGAACGCATCTGTGTCACTTTAGATTTCTTTGGCTTTTCAAAAATAGCAGATCTACAAGCTCATAGCGCGGCACCGAGTGCCGCGCTATGAGCTTGTAGATCTGCTATTTTTTGAAAAATCTTGAAATGTTTTTTTTTTTTTTTAAACTGTTAGGATTTAGACAACATTTTTAAGAATCACCTCAAGTCTTAATATGAATAATAATTTACGGAAAAAAACATATCTTGCTGTGGGAAAGAAGAGAGAGGATTTGTTTTGTTGCTCCCGGCTGTTGTGTGTGTACAGTACGTGTATGTGACAATAACACATACTGTTGTGTGTGTGTGTGTGTGTGTGTGTGTGTGTGTGTACTGTATTGTCTCTTGCAGTGGTGGTGGAAGTACTCACATTTTTTAAGTATCAATAAAACAAACTAGAAATACTCTACAAGTAAAAGTCTGGTATTCAAAACTTACAGTAAAAGTGGCAAACGCGTTGTGTATGTAGATCGGCTATTTTAAAATAGCTAAAGTATGGGGCTGAAGTGGTTAATGTATGTTTTGTAACAATAATCAAAATCAAGAAAGTAATTAGTAAATAAGTGTTAAAATGATTTTAGTGGAGTAAAAAAGTTAAATATTTGCCTCCGAGATGAGTGGAGTAGATGTATGAAGTATTGAAAATTGGAAATACTCCACAAAAGTAAAAATACCTCAACATTGTACTCAAGAATAGTACTTAATCATATGTACTTAGTTACTTTCCACCAATGATATTTGCCCTCACAGATAAGTCCTGAGTCACCAGACAGACAGAGAGAGAGACAGACAGACAGACAGACAGACAGACAGACAGACAGACAGACAGACGGCTCTCACCGTCTCACCCCCCCCTCTCTTTCTCTCTCGCTATAATCTAATGATCTGTCTATCATTTATGCAAATAAGGACCAACAGATGCGTTAGAGAATAAAACAGTAAAGTCAACCACTGTACCGTGTGTGTGTGTGTGTGTGTGTGTGTGTGTGTGTGTGTGCAGAAAGTGATGTCTGAATAAGGCTCAACAATGTCTCCCCCGCGGCAAAATGATACGCACGCTAGCACAACACTATACGCTACGGGGACATGATGACACGTGTGTGTGTGTGTGTGTGTGTGTGTGTGTGTGTGTGTGTGTGTGTGTTGTGTGTGTGTGTGTGTGTGTGTGTGTGTGTGTGTGGTGTGTGTGTGTGTGTGTGTGTGTGTGTGTGTGTGAGTGAGAGTTGAATTATTAACCACTTGTACCCCAGCATCCGAATTCTGGGGAAAACCTTTGCAGAAAATAGCAGATCTTCAAGCTTGTAGATCGTCTATTTTCAGTGGATATATTTAATGTAGAGCGAAAACAGACGATATATCAGTATAGAGCCCTGTGGGACTCCACTCAACAACGTATGGGGTTTAACACACACACACACACACACACCACACACACACACACACACACACACCACACACACACACACACGTACAACATTATGGACACACAGGAGAATGGGTAAAATTCACGTAGAGACAAGTGTATTCCAAACAATTAGCAGATTTATTGAGGAAAACTAAAGAAAGAGAAAAAGAAAACATTCATCACTGGTGGGTCAGTATCGCCCCTGCACTCCCAGTTGTGTCTCTGCCTGTCTCTCTATTTCCTGGTGAACTAGGCCAACCTCTTCCTGGGTCAAAGTTCGCTCCATGTGGCGATACACCACACGAAAACATAGGCTCCTCCTACCTGACCTGGAGAGAGAGAGAGAGAGAGAGAGAGAGAACGAGAAAAAGATAGAAAGTTACTGTTAGATATCGTAGAACAGCCAGTGTATATTTATGTGTGTGTGAGCTTGCGTGCGTGTATGCGTGCGTGCGTCTCAGAGAGAGAGAGAGAGAGAGAGAGGGGGGGGGGGGGAACGCCTTTTGAGCTGAGGAGCGCTTCGGATATCATGTCCATAGCGCTCACACACACAGCGTGATGCCCTCACTGTTCCAGCCTATCAACCATTGAGGTGCTCACTGCTCTAAACGTCATCTGCGTGATTAGCACAAATAGCGTAGCTGAAAACAAAATTAAACATTTAAGACCTGGAACTGCGTCATTTTTAGATTTGAGCTAAAAAGCATTATTTTACACTTTGGGCTATTAAAAAATAGCAGATATACAAGCTCATAGCGCGGCACCGAGTGCCGCGCTATGAGCTTGTAGATCTGCTATTTTGAAAAATTGTGAAAATGTGTGCAAATCTTTAAATATATATATTTCTAAAGTGAACACTTTTAAATCAAATCTTTGCTTCTGGGGTCCCTGGAACAAAATATTTTGATGAGGGTCCGCGGCCAAATACATATCATTTTGGGGGTCCTTGACATGACAAAGATTGAGCACCACTGATATAGAAACATAAGTTTTTCAGAATACTGTGGAGCTTTAGGAGACATGTAGAATCGGCTTCAGGTCTTAATGGGTTAAACAAGGACTTCTCATGGTTGTGAAAACAATTCGGTTGTAAATTACCGTGTTGTCACATACAATCAGGAGGAACACATGACTGGTGCTCCACTCCAAAGTTGAACTGTTTCCAGCTTGTAGCGCCCAGGGCGCTGAACCCAAAAAACAAGCCTGGCGTTGGGTAGCGCTGAAGCACAATGGTCGGCGCTGGGAAGAGGAGCGCACCAGAGCGTCTTTCTTTACCATAGAAATACATGGCAGACTGGTGCTGCCCTCGCTCAAAAGATGCTCTCTAGGGACACGGCCCCTAAAACAGTGGTTCTCAACCTTTTCAAGTCGTGTCCCCTTAAAATAATCAAGTTTGAACTGGGGACCCCCCCACCCTGATAAGCACTTGGAATGTGGGAGTTGGGCATTCAATTTAGTTTGACTCGGTTCAACAGATACATATTGTGAAAATAGCAGATCTACAAGCTCACAAAGCCTGGCAGCAAAACAATTACAGTACATGACATGGCATTAAAAAACAACAGCCCACACACACACACACACACACACACACACACACACCCTTGTGTTGTTTTGCTCTACTAACATCTCTTCAGTGTGTGAGTATGTGTGTGTGTGTGTGTGTGTGGGTGTGTGTGTGTGTGTGGTGTGTGTGGTGTGTGTGTGTGTGTGTGTGTGTGTGTGTGTGTGTGTGCGTAAACTCTCTCCAGTGAGTAATATCTCTGTATCTCTCTAC
>NC_139959.1:1611811-1619307 GCF_963454915.1 Gymnoscopelus microlampas | reverse complement strand
CTCTCTCTCAACACTCTTTTTCACTATAGCATTTGTCGCTGTCAGCAGAAACCTTACTCCATATTTAAACGTTTCTTCCCTGTAAACGAATGCCCCTACTTTCGTTTACAGGTTTCCTACAAGGGTGTCACAGAAAAGCAGTGAAATAGCAGAACAACAAAAAGCTGACAATGCGTCATTGTGAGCTTGTGAATATATTCTACTTTCGGGGGGAAAGTGGTTATGTCTGTGAGTATTATAAATATTTAACTAATGAAAAGTATTTTCACAAGACCTTGTGACCAAAAATGAGCTTTTTTGAACCCATTAAGACCTGAGGCCGCTTCTAAAAAAAATCTAAATCCTAACAGTTTTTCGGAAAAAAATATAAATAAATCATTTTCACGATTTTTCAAAAATAGTAGATATACAAGCTCATAGCGCGGCACTCGGTGCCGCGCTATGAGCTTGTATATCTGCTATTTTTGAATAGCCAAAGAAATCTTAAGTGACAGATGCGTTCCAGGTCTTAAATGGGTTCAAATTTAAATGTCCTGAGTAACTGTAAGTAACTGTTTTGGACATACAGGTTTGCACCTGACAGTGGCGATATAACAGTGTGTAACAGCAGTGTAAAAGTCAGTAACAGCAAGCAAACAGCTGCGGTCAATAATAATAATGAAATAAGTCATGAATAACTGGGCTGCCATCCTCTGAGACATACTGAAATACTGCATGCTGGAGATACCAGAGGGGAGGGGGGGGAGGGTAGAGAGAGAGAGAGAGAGAGAGAGAGAGAGAGAGAGAGAGAGAGAGAGAGAGAGAGAGAGAGAGAGACATTGATTGAGTTTGGCCAGCCTTAAAGAGTGGAGTACAATTTCATTCAGAAATGGAGACAGAGGGAGCGAGAGACGGAGGGAGAGAGAGAGAGAGAGAGAGAGAGAGAGAGAGAGAGAGACAGACAAAGAAACAGACCGAGGTAGACCATGCAGCCATTTCTACTGTATCTGCTAATGTCCTTGAAAAGAGAATAAAACATGAAATATAATACTGTGTTCAGAGAGAGAGAGAGAGAGAGAGAGAGAGAGAGAGAGAGAGAGAGAGAGAGAGAGGAGAGAGAGAGAGAGAGAGAGAGAGAGACACAACACACACACACACACACACACACACACACACACACACAACACACACACACACACACAGATTTTCTTTGTTCTGTGCCAAGTGAATGCAAAACATTGAAACAGTGTTGCCATTTGTTTCAAAAGTTTATCCCAAGCTAACCTTTCTTACATGTAGTATATATCTCTGACAGCTTACAAACCTAGTTTTTTGCTTGGATTATGCGGGTTCCACACAGAGATTCCAGACTAATATCAACGTAGTGATATGCAATCAGCGTTCATGTATGTATGTGTATGTACAGTACGTATATATGTCCATCTACACCTGCAAGCTGCAACTGATAGCAACATCACTTTTGACATCCCCACGGCGGCAATACAAGTGTGTGTGTGTGTGTGTGGGGTGCTGAGACAGACAGACAGACAGACAGACAGACAGATAAAGATGGAGACATGGAACGATGCTCCTAGCAGACAGACGTGTAAATTGTTGAACACTGTCACTGCAGCAGCACAACCTGTCTATCACCACACACACACACACACACACACACACACACACACACACACACACACACACACACACACACACACACACACACACACACACAGTGTAGTAGTAGTAGTGGTGATCAGGTTATCATCAATGTTTCAATGAGGAGGGCAGACCAGTTGATTATTCATGAGCCCTGGGACCTGATTGGTCAGACATCTGAGAGCTCTGCAATCCCAGAGTGGAGAGAGATATCACACAAAACATCACTCTTTCTTTTTCTGTCTTTCTTTCTTCCTCCCCCTCTCTCTCTCTCTGTCTTATAGTCCCCGAATATGTGCATGTTATATAACTGCTGTACAATTCTGTCTGTCTTCTCTTCTATCTGCCTTCTGGCTGTGAGTGTGTGTGTGTGTGTGTGTGTGTGTGTGTGTGTGTGTTAAATGTCTCCTGGTGTTCCAACAGATGGACAGTACGCAACAGCCTGTGTGTGTGTGTGTGTGTGTGTGTGTGTGTGTGTGTGTGTGTGTGTGTGTGTGTGTGTGTGTGTGTGTGTGTGTGTGTGTGTGTGTGTGTGTGTGTGTGTGTGGAAAAGACCAGTCATTGAGTTCACAACACGCATCAGTAACACAACTGTTAGAGAGAGAGATTTAGAATGAATAATCAGAATTATTCATGGTTGTAGATGACAGCTTGTTTGTACTCAGGAAACAGTGATCATGTAACATTTATGACTATAATAAACACTATGGAATGAATCACATCGTGTCGTGTGAGTCAGATACAGTACCTTACCTTGTCCAAAACTGCTCCTTTTTCAGGAAATGGATCTAATGTAGTTATTATTTAGTCACAAGCTCTTGTTCATAACTTTTCATTGGTTCAATATTTTCAAAACCCACACACACACACTTTCACCTTCTAAAGTGAGCTTGTAGATCAGTTATTTTCACTACTTTAGCTCAACACCGTCATGATGCGACAAAGTAGGACATTAATTAAAAAAAAAAGAAAAGAAAAACATACAAAGACATATGGGGTTACGAAGTTTCTACTCGACAGCAACGATATGGTTCCCAGTTCGATCCATCTGGGTTAACCCATTCAATCCGGGAACGCATCTGTGTAAAAGATTTCTTTGGCATTTTTTTTTTTTTATCGTGAAAATTTGTGCATATCTTTACAAATGTCTTCTAAATCCTAACAGTTTTCTGAAAAACTTATGTTGCTATATTATCAGTGGTTCTCAAACTTTTTCATTTGACCCATCAAAATATGATGTTCCAGGGACCCCCAGAAGCAAAGATTTGAGTTACAAATGTTCGCTTTAAAAATATATATATTCAAAGATTTCCATAATGTTTCACTATTTCTCAAAAATAGCAGATCCACAAGCTTGTAGATCTGCTCTTTCTTGAATAACCAAAGAAATCTTAAAATTACACAGATGCGTTCCCGGTCTTAATGGGCTAATGTCGAAGTGTCCTTGAGCAACACACCGAATTGCTCCAGTGAACAGGTCGGTTCCGCCATCGGTGTGTGAATGTCTGTACGACCGTCTGTTATTCACGTTATCTCCAGAACCGTCCCGAACCAACCAACTTCGACGACCCGGGGGACATTAACCGATACGACCATATGCCCCCTACATGGGCATGTATCTATATGAGCGTCCCAAGGACATTTATATGCCTGGCGTCAAGTTGTTCAAATAGGCGTTGTATAAAACTGACGATCCAACCGATATGCTCATATATGGGCCTTTACTGGTGACATCAGGGATCTCCATATGTTGGCATAAAAAGGGACACAGGCAGACAGTATGGGCACGAAAGGGACACATGTCCTCCGACAACGGGTAAAACGGTATTGCATAACCGGGTGGGGCATGCATTCACAACTTGCATCGTTCCCGAGTATTCTAAACTGGGTTGTCCAATAAGAGAGAGATACAGAGAGAGAGGGGGGGGGGTCGAGATGATGAGAGAGAGATGCTCAGAGACATAAAGAGAGGAGAAGGAACAGTGAATACAGAGATGAAGGTATGTTTTATGCTAATAGGGACAGATAAGTAACTTTGATATTTATAGTTGCAGCCAGTGTGTGTGTGTGTGTGTGTGTGTGTGTGTGTGTGTGTGTGTGTGTGTGTGTGTGTGTGTGTGCGTGTGTGTGCGTGTGCGTGCGTGGTGTGAGCACACGTGCACGTGTGTGCGTGATTGATTGATTGATTGTGTGTGCATTCATTAGCCTATCAGTGGGCATGTTGTTTCTGTTTGACTGCTATATTTATGTGTGTGTGTGTGTGTGTGTGTGTGTGTGTGTGTGTGTGTGTGTGTGTGTGTGTGTGTGTGTGTGTGTCTTAGTGCGGTACAATAATTAATGGTTGATGCAGGATGCCGTGTGATGCTGACAGCTCCAATTCATCACACACACACACACACACACACACACACACACACAGATCCATCACATATAGAAATTCTTCACTGAGCCACACCTCCTCTCTGAACATGTCTCTCTGTATGCGTGTGTGTGTGTGTGTGTGTGTGTGTGTGTGTGTGTGTGTGTGTGTGTGTGTGTGTGTGCTATGTGTGCGTGTGTTATGTCTGTGTATGTGTGTGTGTTATGTGTGTGCGTGTGTGTTATGTGTGCGTGTGTTATGTGTGCGTGTGTTATGTGTGTGTGTGTGCACGTGCGTGTGTGTGGTGTGTTAATGAGTACATTAAGTCAAATCAGTACAGCAGCTTCATAACATCCAACCTTCAATATCTTCTTCTCCTTTCCTTTCATCCAACATCCCCCCTCTCTCTCTCCATCCTCCCCCCTCCTCTCTATTCCATCCTTCCACCGCTGTCATCATCTCTCCTTATGTCTCTCTGTCGCCCCCTCTCTCTCGCTCTTTTCTCCCCTCTACCCCCTCCCTCTCTCTCTCTCTCTCTCTCTCTCTCTCAGCAGATGATTGGGTGACAGTAAGGTGAGTGACGCACTGCAGTCACTCCAATGATGATGTCATCATTATGCAATGACAGCCTGTACACTGTCCGTCTGTCTGTCTGTCTGACAAGACATGAAGTTTAATAATTTGATATTAATCTGTGCAACGGACTGGAATGAATAGTATTCATATACTGTACACACATAGATGGATACAGAGATTGGTTTCTAACACAAGGCATTACGCTCAGTGGTGTAAAGTAACTAAGTACATTTACTCAAGTACTGTACTTAAGTACACCTTTGAGGAATCTTTACTTTACTGGAGTATTTCCAATTTTCTGTACTTTTACTTCTAGCTCCACTACACCTCAGAGGCAAATGTTATACTTTTACTCCAAACTGTCATAGAAGCAGGACAGTACATCTTTACAGTATCATCACAGTATAGGCTAAACAAACAAAATGACTTACCAAAAAAGTTCTATGTCTCCTATAGCGAGACAGAGATTTAAGTGAAGGATTGAACTACAATAATTCAATTGTTGACATTTTCAAGTGCAAGCCCCGTCGTCACATGCTGTAGACTACATGTTTGAACATATTTGATTTGTTAACAATTGATTACAACAAATCAATTTTTTAAACGACTCAATAATTTGTACAGGACGTCATGTTCGTCTTTTTCTGCCTGTAATGCTGCCTACTGTGCTTCTTTGAAAATACAAACCATACAGTGATTATACTTGCATATTGTATTTTACTTACATTTCATTTTTATTGCATTACTTTGCAATAGCGCTTTCTCAATAGACATATCGGCCCGGTGTTGCGGATAATTTTGGCGTCCAAAATTTGGCCCGCCCATTGTCATGTAGACACCTTGTCCGTGTCTTTTGTTGAGATTCTGAATTCTTAACTCCCCTGTGTGTCCATCTTTAAACCAATCCAGTAAGGTTGATTGGTGCAGGTTGTAAATACCATAATTTATTTATTTCACTGCAGATAGTCTACATATTACATTTTAAATCATTCTTAACCCTTAAATTCAATTAATTCTTTCAATGTACTAAAATCTTGTTTTATTTGATGGCCTTCCTGGCCTGGCATTTGGCCTTTTGTGTCGTCACAAAATGGACACCACCAAAGGCCAAGTGGCCTTGCCCCTAAAATGACAAAATTCCAGGCCTGGTAGCAGTATTCTAACATATGTACAGTAACAGTACTCTAAAGTGTGACTCGGTACTACAGCATCTAGAATGACCTCTCCTGTGTCAGTGAAGACGTTTTATTTAAATTAATTTGGCGGATCGTCTCTGTTGTATGCTGGGAAGGGGAACGTCCCGCAGTTCCTCTCGCCTCGTTTATGCAAATCCCCTCCACACCAGGGTCCTGTGCCATTGGCTGCCTGCAGAGCATATGGGCTGTGCTCTCTTGTCATTGTACTTGGTGAATAATTTAACTGTCTGTTTAGCTGATGCTCGTTAAGTGTGTCCTTGGTGCTCGTTTCCATGTCTGCTAATTGCTCGTTAAACTCGTCGAGCTCCGCACTTGACCTTTGGAGAGCGAGGATAAAAAAACCTGAGCGTTTTCCATTTAAACGGTCAGTTTTATTGCTTCCAAGCCCTGCAGGAAATTGAGATAGTTAGATGACTATTGTTAACTGTTTATAGTCTGTATGTAGTGTTGGGATCCTTTACTTGGGGGGGTGGGATTCCAAACGTACCCTTACAGGTCTGTACTTTGAGAGTGTACAAATGGAACCAGATGGACCCTTACGAGTGCATTTGGTTCCATTTGTACACTCTCAGAGTTATGGCGGTACTCGACACTAGAACGTTTGAGAACCACCAGTATTGTAACTGTATAGCAGACGTGAAGCCCACATGCATTGTGATATAACCGTTTCGGATGATGGAACAGATCAGATATTGTGCTTTCGGGAGGGAGGCCCGTTCCACTTTGTGAGGTCAGCTGAGCTCTCTACCGCAGGGGTTAGTGATGCGCGGGTTGAACCGTTACCCGTGGGTCCCGTGGGTCAAACCGCGGCGCGGGCGGACAGTCAAGATTTCAGAGGCAATTATGCAGGTTTGCGGGTGTTGCGGGTCATCAACACCACTCTCACACACAAAAAAAACCCACATTTAAGCCTATTACTACCATTAAAACCCATCATAATTATTTCAAGTTTTTATCATGATCCGACAATGTCAGTGTGGGTTCATTCCCGACAGCCTGGTGCTGCTGTGTCTCACAGCGCTGCAGTTATCCGATAGATCAGCCTATTCTTCGTACCATGGTGTTGTGCGTTGAAAATATCAGACCTACAAGCTCACAACACGTCGCAACGCGCCGAGTTGTGAGCTTGTATGTCTGCTATTTTCGATACGCAACAACACCGCCATAGGGCGAAGCACAAATGAAGCTTTACACAGCTGCATCTCCTCCTAATCAGTGCTGCGTACGGGTGGTTCGCTCGGGTGTTATGATAAACAGAACCGGGGTCCCGAAGCGATAGAATATGAACCAAACCGGACCCACTTGACCATAATAAAACCCGTCAAAACCAGAACTTGTATGGGTCGTGGATATTATACAAGCAAGCACAGTGACTGTCTGTCTGCAATGGATAAAGTGTCAGTGGCGAAAGTTGGTGACACACATTTCAGCCAACCAAGGCAAGTAATCCTCCCTTGCGCCATCATTTATGTATAACATTAACAAAACTAAACACAAGCTGTAGGTTTTGCATATTAAGATTGAATGAGATGTAAAGGCCAACACATATATTCATTTGTTTATGCTGATGTGCGATGTAGGCTACGGTGTCGCGCAGCAGTTCACTCACACTCACTCATGAATGGTTATCTTCTTTTTTTTCACCGCGGGGCGGGTCGAGTCGTTGATTTATATATCGTTTTGCGGCGCGGGTTGAGGCGGGTTCGGTTCCGTGGCGGGGTGGGGCG
>NC_139959.1:1601811-1606811 GCF_963454915.1 Gymnoscopelus microlampas | reverse complement strand
ACAGAATGAATCAGGAACAGTACTTTTCTAGTGATACCATCAACATTCGTAGCGATCCCACACTGTTTCTTCAGGAACAGTACTTTCTAGTTTAGTATCTTATTTTATCTTGTTTGAAACTTAAAAGGAAATTGTTTAACTACATGTTGGAATGAAATGCATCTTTGCTGTTTCAGCTTTTTAGTAGCAAAACAATTGTATTGATCAAGTAGCACTCACTCACACTCTCTCTCTCAATAGCTGTAGTTTTGTTGTTATGTGGAGCATATATATTGTATGTATATATTCTCTTTTTGTATTTTTAGTTCACTCTGTATGAAATGTGCCACACACACGCACGCGCACACACACACACACACACACACACGCACACGCACACGCACGCACACGCACGCACGCACGCACACACACGCACACACACACACACACACACACACACACACACACACACCTTCTGTCCCATCCTGGTGAATCATACAGTCAGCATCTTCGCCAGGGTCACATAAGGTGACAGAGAGAAAGTGTGTGTGTCTGTGCGTGTGTGTGTGCATACATTTGCCAGTATGAATTCAGAGTTTTTATTGGCTTACAGCCTCCATCCCTCCCCCCCTCCCTCCCTCCTTCCTGTACAGAATGTACGGTACGTGTGATGAAGCAAAACAAAATGTAGCCGGAACAACACTGACCATAACGCCTGACTCATTGCTCTGACATTCACACATTTTGCTTAGAAATACACTGAATACAAGTACAAGAGGTTTGTTTTTTGCCATCATGGGATTTAAGTTCAGAATTGGCAAAGAGTTCCTTTAACATTCTTTCCCAACCGGGGGCCCGCCCCCCTGGTGTAAGCAGGTCTGAGAGGCTTACTGTCCGTATCGGCCGAGAACGGGTCTATGCCCGTTTCAATGAGCTAGACACCTGGGAGCATAGACTGTATAAATGAGATGGACAAACCCCCTCCGCTGCTTTCTACAGACCGAAAATGAATCCTTTGCTGCAGACTGTGGCTCCGCCATCTTTCACTACGCGTCAGAATGAGTTCAGACCATTATTGGTTGGGTAACTTGTCAATCAAGAGCAGGGGGCGGGGAATGAATGCTATTGGTTGTGTAGCGTGTCAATCAAATCATCCCGCCCCTCCTAGAGAATAGCCTACTTTATCGTCAATTTTATAATAAATAGAACCATAATTTAGCAAAACGCATATCCTGATGATTGAAAGGAGACTTTAAACTAGCGACTGGAAGCATATAGAATTTATGACAATTTTTATTACAGTAAGAAAATCGAGTCTGAAAGTTGGTAAAAACCCATCGGCTTGCGTTAAAATAAATTCTTTCTGAACTCACAGGTCGGCACGGGTGAAACAGCGCCTCTCGCTGGACATTTACTAAACATCCGGGTTGGCCTCATAGTAAATATCTCAGCCTTGCCCCTTGCCTGGGAGATGGATTGCTGAGGTGGGCATCAGCTCCCAGCACTTATAAACACCACCTACTATTAGCTCCCAGTATTAACAACAACGCCTTCCATCAGCTCCCAGTACTTACAACAACACCTACCATTAGCTCCCAGCACTTATAACACCACCTACCATTAGCTCCCAGTATTAACAACAACACCTTCCATCAGCTCCCAGTATTAACAACAACGCCTACCATCAACTCCCAGTATTTACAACAACGCCTACCATCATCTCCCAGTACTTACAACAACGCCTACCATCATCTCCCAGTACTTACAACAACGCCTACCATCAGCTCCCAGTACTTACAACAACGCCTACCATCAGCTCCCAGTACTTACAACAACACCTACCATCAGCTCCCAGCACTTATAACACCGCCTACCATCAGCTCCCAGTACTTACAACAACGCCTACCATCAGCTCCCAGTAATTACAACAACACCTACCATCAGCTCCCAGCACTTATAACACCGCCTACCATCAGCTCCCAGTACTTACAACAACGCCTACCTAACATAGGCCTAACGCCTATGAAACCCAATATAAAATAATACACAAGCTACATGTCTCCCCAGTCATAAGGAGTAAATATGATCCCCAATGCTCTCCCCTATGTCCTAGGTGCAAAAGTGGACAAGGTACTTATACCCATATGATCTGGACTTGCCCACAAATCAGACCCTTCTGGGTATCCATTCAAAATGAAATTCTCAAACTGATTGGAATTAAAATACCCTTAAATCCACTCCATTATGTTCTAGGGGCAGACACAAATATCATAGTAACAAAAGGAAACCGACATCTAGTACGAGCTTTGCTCTATGCTGCTCGGTTGTCAATCCTTAATAAATGGATCGATGACAGTCCTCCAAGTGTCTTATTATGGTTTGAAAAAGTGTTACGGTTAATGCCCTTGGAGAGACTATCATATGTTCTACGGGGTACCTTGTCCGAATTTGTAGAAGCATGGCTGCCCTTGGCACCACATATAGGGGATGAGTGGCGCAACGTCCTGTGTATTGGAGTGATGGAGGATGTCAGTTAGTTGCCATATTAATTGGGAGGCAGCTGATGGACACAAATGGTAGAGCTCTGGATGATAGAGAGGGTGTTGGCAGCAATAATGTGATGATTATTATATAATGTATTTGGTGTGAAGTCTTCTAGGATTTGCTTTTCTCTCCTGTGTTTTTGTTTTTGTCTTTGTTTCTTTTTGTATTGTTATGTTGGGCTATGTTGCGCCCTCTGTAATGTCATTTTCGTGGTGGATTGTCTACTTTCCTTTTTGTCTAATAAAAATATAGAAACAACAACAACGCCTACCATCAGCTCCCAGTACTTACAACAACGCCTACCATCAGCTCCCAGTATTTACAACAACGCCTACCATCAGCTCCCAGTACTTACAACAACGCCTACCATCAGCTCCCAGTACTTACAACAACGCCTACCATCAGCTCCCAGTACTTACAACAACGCCTACCATCAGCTCCCAGCACTTACAACAACACCTACCATCAGCTCCCAGTAATTACAACAACACCTACCATCAACTCCAAGTAATTACAACAACACCTACCATCAGCTCCAAGTAATTACAACAACACCTACCATCAGCTCCCAGTAATTACAACAACACCTACCATCAGCTCCCAGTAATTACAACAACACCTACCATCAGCTCCCAGTAATTACAACAACACCTACCATCAGCTCCCAGTAATTACAACAACACCTACCATCAGCTCCAAGTAATTACAACAACACCTACCATCAGCTCCAAGTAATTACAACAACACCTACCATCAGCTTCAAGTAATTACAACAACACCTACCATCAGCTCCAAGTAATTACAACAACACCTACCATCAGCTCCAAGTAATTACAACAACACCTACCATCAGCTCCAAATAATTACAACAACACCTACCATCAGTTCCAAGTAATTACAACAACACCTACCATCAGCTCCAAGTAATTACAACAACACCTACCATCAGCTCCAAATAATTACAACAACACCTACCATCAGCTCCAAGTAATTACAACACCACCTACCATCAGCTCCAAATAATTACAACAACACCTACCATCAGTTCCAAGTAATTACATTCAGGGCATTAATTTACGAAACACAAAAAGTTACAATATGGAGATAATAGGTTTCTGCCCAAGAGCAACGATATAGCGGTAATATATTGGCCAGACCCAGTGTGACTATAACCCAGACTGATGTGTTGAACACCTGGGAGGAACAGTAAGCACATTACGCTCTGCCAGCCTCCACACATCTGGACTTATTGCTTCATATTGTCTTCTGTTTATTCGATTGTCTCACTTTTCTGTTTTACTCTGGGATTCACTCACAAAAGCACACACACACACACACACACACACTTATTGTTTTATTGTCTGAGATATGAGCCTTTCAACTCTCTCTCTCTCTCTCTCTCTCTCTCTCTCTCTCTCTCTCTCTCTCTCTCTCTCTCTCTCTCTCTCTCTCTCTCTCTCTCTCTCTCTCTCTCTCTCTCTCTCTCTCTCTCTCTCTCTCTCTCTCTCTCTCTCTCTCTCTCTCTCACTGTCACTCTGTATCCGTCTGTCTCTGTGTGTGTGTGTGTGTGTGTGTGTGTGTGTGTGTGTGTTAAGACACAGAACAGTGCAGGTTATCGAACTAATACAACACAATACAACAAATTAAAGAAATTCATCAGCCCTGGGCTGTGTGTGTGTGTGTGTGTGTGTGTGTGTGTGTGTGTGTGTGTGTGTGTGTGTGTGTGTGTGTGTGTGTGTGTGTGTGTGTGTGTAAGGATAAGGATAATTCCTTTTAACAGGTCGTTCATGAAAGTCCTTGCGGTCTTGTTTCCAATGAAAACCCGTGAGCAATTAAGGGTTAAAAGTCTTGCTCAGGGACAAATTTCATTTCATCGACACATATGCTGATCTGGCCTGGAATCGAACCTGGGGCAACCAGGGCCTCTGGCTCCCTAGGCGGGCTCACTAACCATTCAGCTATGGCCGCCGTGTGTGTGTGTGTGTGTGTGTGTGCGTGTGTGCGTGTGTGTGTGCGTGCGTGCGTGTGTGTGTGTGTACACAGTTTTCGTATTTCGTGTGAATCTATGTGATGGGTTTCTGTACTTTCTGTACACGTGTGAATGTTTTGTATGTGCGTTTGTATGTGTGCCAGAGTATTGTTTGTGTACTGAAGTGAACGTATGTGCATGCAGGTGATTGTGATTGTGTGTGTGTGTGTGTGTGTGTGTGTGTGTGTGTGTGTGTGTGTGTGTGCGCATACCTAGACATTGTGAGGATCATTTTCCTGATGCTGATTGTTGAAAATATATATTTTCTTATTTACACAGGTATAGTGTGTTAGAGTTGGAGTTATACCTGATTTATACTGTACTTAATTGCATGCTGGTGTTGAGCATTGAAAATAGCTTGCATATCAGCTATTTTCGCCTTTAGGGTTAAGGTTAAAAAAAAAATTATTCATAAACACCAGCAACCTTAAAATGTTGACGTCCCCAC
>NC_139959.1:1596811-1599311 GCF_963454915.1 Gymnoscopelus microlampas | reverse complement strand
GTTAACAATACGATATTCTTTTTTACCATTTTGCATCATTTACTGAGCCAAAAGAAGCATTTCTCTCACTGTTCTGAACACCGTTTTTATGCTTTATTGAAACGGCATCCTAATTCTAAACACTTCATATCCAAATTTGTCTCACTGTTTTCTAAATGATCTATTCCAGTGTTTTTCAATCTTTTTCATGCCAAGGACCCCTAAATTGATATACATTTGGCCGCGGACCCCCATCTGAAAATGTTCTGTGCCACGGACCCCCCCAGAAGCAAAGATTTGAGTTAAAATGTTCTCTTTGAAAAATGTATATTCAAAGCTATGCACACATTTTCATGATTTTTCAAAAATAGCAGATCTACAGTACAAGCTCATAGCGCGTAGAGAGAGAGAGACATGTTTCAGTAGTTCTCTCACTCAGTTTAGTTCAATTCACTTCTTTTTGACACAAATATTTCCAAATTATCTCATTCTCACCATCTATCTCCATCTTCACACACCCTCCCTATCTCTCCCTCTCTCTCTCTGTCTCTCTCCCTCTCGTTCTCTCTAATAAAAGTAAGGGCCTGTAAACAAGTGGAGGGCGTGGCCACACTCATCCTTCCACCAGCAATGAGTCAGCAGAGAGAGAGAGAGAGAGAGAGAGAGAGAGAGAGAGAGAGAGAGAGAGAGAGAGAGAGAGAGAGAGAGAGAGAGAATACGAAAAAGGATGGTTTGATAATTTTGTTTACTCTTCTGCCAATAAAGCATACTGAAAGAGAGAGAGAGAGAGAGAGAGAGAGAGAGAGAGAGAGAGAGAGAGAGAGAGAGAGAGAGAGAGAGAGAGAGAGAGAGGGAGAGGGAGAGAGGGAAGGAGAGTTTTAACAGGCCGTTTGAACCGGTGGGGAGATGGAGGGATGGGGTAGAGATAATAAATGAGAGCGAGAGAAAGTTTAACATGAGTTATTATGGCAGAAAGGGAGGAGCAGAACGGAGGAGTGGAACGGAGAGATGCTGCAGAGAGAATGAAAGAGTTTTTAACAAGGCGGGGGGGAAGGGGGGATTCTGACCAGAGATGGAAAAATTACTCAGATTAATTGTTTGACTTAACCACTTGAATGTGTCCATACTCTGGGGGGAACATTAACCAAAAATAGCCAATCTACAAGCTCACACTGTGTAGCATGTGAGCGTGAAGATTTCTGGCGAACAGATTTGGTGTAAAAGGGAAAAAGTGTAGAGGGAAAAAGTACAGTTGTAACTCAAATCCAGTTCTCTAAGACTACAGGGATTTAGGTGGTTGAGTCAAAGTAGCAATACCACCACGTAGAAATACTCTGTTATAAGTCAAAAGGCCTGTAGTCATAGTGTTACTTTAGTGAGAGTACAAATGTATTGAAATAAAAACATACCTGCAGCACCAAAGTAGAAGTACTCAATTTTGTACACAAATATGTCAATGTTTTTCGGAAATAGACGATCTACAAGCTCCCGACGTGTCTCGCATGGAACTTGTAGATCGTCTATTATTCTCGAATGATTCTTCAAATCATTGTAGTGGAGTAAAAAGTGCAATGTCTGCCTCTGAGATGGAAGCGGATGTACAGTAGTAGAAGTTTAAAGTATTAAAACATTTAAATACTAAAGTAAAGTAAAAGATCAGAACAATGGAGAGAGAGAGAGAGAGAGAGAGAGAGAGAGAGAGAGAGAGAGAGAGAGAGAGAGAGATCAAGTGTTTCTGTTGTTTAAGCAGGTAAACTGCGCTGCGAGCAGAAAACAGAGAAACTTGGCTTCATGCATCGGTTTATCAAAGTATATGGAGATATAATATGTTGAGTAATGAGCATAAAGACGCCGGATTTTGCTGTGTTGAGAGTTTAACTTGGAGGTGGACCGCAACTATACAGATAATTAGGAGAACAGCTCCACTGGAGTATGATAACAAACAGCAATGCAATCAGGCGGCAAGCATCTCTTGCTGGAAATGAAGCCAATGAGTAATGAAAACACTGCAGTTGTCATTAATGGCCTAAGGAGGTGTCGCTATTTCCCCTCCTGTTTTTTGCAGAAGAATATTAATTTCAATTAACAGTCAATGGGTAACCAGACTTTACAATTGGGTTTATTTCCTTAGTAAACATTTTCAAAAGTACTTTATATTTTCAGTCGCTAGTTTTAAAGGTAGGGTAAGTGATTTACTTTGGTTAAAATAAGTGTTAAATAGCTCTATATTCTGATAGTAATCATTGCTATAGAGTGTTTGTTCAGTAAAAGGAGTCTCCTATCTCTCTCCAGCTCTTTATTAAACAGAAAATGCATTTTCAGTGTTCTCTCCTTATTGGCTTAAATGTTGTCTCCTACCTGAAAATGTCCTATATTCTGTTTACTAAAGAGCTGGAGACCCCTGTGACCGAACAAACGCTCTGTAGCAATGATTACTATCAGAATATACTACTTTAAACTTTAAATAATAATACCAAAAAATATCACTTACCCTACAGTACCTTTAAGTCTTTAAATTGTA
>NC_139959.1:1536811-1591811 GCF_963454915.1 Gymnoscopelus microlampas | reverse complement strand
GTTAGAAAGATACAAACTATCCCTTCATCTCTCTCTCTCTCTCTCTCTCTCTCTCTATCTCTCTCTGTCTGTCTGTATATTATGAATTAACCACTTAAGCCCTATTTCAAATATAGTGAAAATAGCAAATCTACAAGCTCACAAGGCATTGCACCACATGCTTGTAGATCAGCCATTTCAACTATTACTGATATAAAAAATCTGGAAAATCATTTTTTGGCGAATATTCTGCTATTTTTGGCAAATATTCTGCAGCTTTTGGCAAATACTCCATAAGGAATAGAGGTGCCGGGTTCAAGCTGTTTCCAATGGGGAAAGTTGAAACCAACGTGGCTGGTCCTCTGCAACAGAACCAGGAGTGAGTTTTTCGATGAATTGAGTACAAAAGACCCCAATGGAAACAAGCCATAGTGCTTTCTTGGGTTTAAAATCTTCTTAGAAGACCTTGTTTCAACAAGGTAAAAAAAAATAGCAGCTCACCCACTGTGTCCGCAAATGTCCACATACATATACATGCACATGCACATGCACACGCACACACACACACACACACACACACACACACACACACACACGCACACACACACACACACACACACACACACACACACACACACACACACACACACACACACACACACAAACACACACACACACACACACACACACACAAACTGTTTCAGTATCCGCTCTAAACCGGATGTTGATATCACAGTAAACATGGCTATCAGTTAGCACAAAGTGAAACACAGTTGCGGATTGCGTTGTTATGTCTTTTTAAAAACACAAACACACTTCAGACTGGACCCTGAATATAAACAAGACATACTTTTCAATATAAAAAAAAAAACCCCACAGACGAAAAAACAAACAAATCTAATGCATTTTGCTAATGTGTGCCTTTTCATGACGGCCGACTTGATTGCCTTTTTCGTTGTATCCTCAGGACACATACAGTATTAGCAGGTATGGTTCTTCAGGGTCAACGCACTATTGTAATGTATTATTATATACATCATTTAGGTACAGAAGGTACAGTATGGGGAGTAGGAGTCATAACATGTGTGATGACCTCATGTGTTCCCGTTATGAGGTCATCATAACGGGAACACGTGTTTTCCCCACTTGCAGGGCTCACATGCACGGCCCGAGTAGGCCGGCACCGGACTAGTTTATAAAATCCTGTCCTAAAATGTCTGTCTGTCTGTCTGTCTGTCTGTCTGTACATGAATCCTGTGTGTGTGTGTGTGTGTGTGTGTGTGTGTGTGTGTGTGTGTGCGTGTGCGTGTGCGTGTGCGTGTGTGTGTGTGTGTGTGTGACTGTGTGTGTGTGTGTGTGTGTGTGTGTGTGTGTGTGTGTGTTTATGAGTTTATGCTTGCTGTAAACTGCACAGTAAAAAGAAAGGCTGTAAATGCCCGTTCAGCAGTGAATCATATGGGGTGCCGTGTGGGCCTAAATTCACTCTCAACTCTCACACTCTCTACTGCCTCACACACACACACAACTGAACACCTCACACACACACTAGTAAAGCCTCTCACGCACTATAATGAAACCTCACACACGCTCTACTGAAAACGTTGCCTCACACACACACAACTGAAAACCTCTCATAAACATTAGTGAAACCTCACACACACACTACTGAACACCTCACACACACACTAGTAAGAACCTCTCACACACTATAGTGAAACCTCACATACACACCACTGAACGCCTCACACACACACTAGTATAGCCTCTCACACACACCATAGTAAAACCTCACATATACACTACTGAACACCTCACACACATACTAGTAAAGACTCTCACAAACTATAGTAAAACCTCACACACACACTACTGAACGCCTCACACACACACTAGTAAAGACTCTCACACACTATAGTGAAACCTCACACAAACACTACTGAACGCCTCACACACACACTAGTAAAGACTCTCACACACTATAGTGAAACCTCACACAAACACTACTGAACGCCTCACACACACACTAGTAAAGACTCTCACACACCATAGTGAAACCTCACACAAACACTACTGAACGCCTCACACACACACTAGTATAGCCTCTCACACACCATAGTGAAACCTCACACACGCTCTACTGAAAATGTTGCCTCACACACACACAACTGAAAACCTCTCATAAACATTAGTGAAACCTCACACACACACTAGTAAAGCCTCTCACGCGCTATAATGAAACCTCACACACGCTCTACTGAAAACGTTGCCTCACACACACACAACTGAATACCTCTCATAAACATTAGTGAAACCTCACACACACACTACTGAACACCTCACACACACACTAGTAAGAACCTCTCACACACTATAGTGAAACCTCACATACACACCACTGAACGCCTCACACACACACTAGTATAGCCTCTCACACACCATAGTAAAACCTCACATACACACTACTGAACACCTCACACACATACTAGTAAAGACTCTCACAAACTATATTAAAACCTCACACACACACTACTGAACGCCTCACACACACACTAGTAAAGACTCTCACACACTATAGTGAAACCTCACACAAACACTACTGAACGCCTCACACACACACTAGTAAAGACTCTCACACACTATAGTGAAACCTCACACAAACACTACTGAACGCCTCACACACACACTAGTAAAGCCTCTCACACACCATAGTAGAACCTCACACACACACTACTGAACACCTCACGCACACACTAGTAAAGTCTCTCACACACTATAGTGAAACCTCACACACACACTACTGAACGCCTCACACACACACTAGTAAAGCCTCTCACACACCATAGTAGAACCTCACACACACACTACTGAACGCCTCACACACACACTAGTGAAGCCTCTCACACACCATAGTAGAACCTCTCAAACACACTACCAAACACCTCACGCACACACTACTGAGTCCGATGTCATAATGACACAATATAAATAATATTAATATCGTATAAACTGAGTTCTGTGTCAGAAATGCCCAAATATGGAGTGTAGGCCAGTCAATGATGATGATGTCTGTAGTATGACAGTGACATCATATTGATGACATCAGAGTACTCCATATGGGGAGAGAAGGAATGGGAAGCCCAAAATGACTCTAATGTATTGATGTTGGGGGAAAAAATACAAAATCAAGGGAAAGTTGTACATTTATGATAAAATATGGACTCCTTACATATTCTCAGATGAAATGATGTGAGGACAAGACCCTATTTTTTTTTTTTGAAAAGCAACTGCGTCCGTCAAATCTAGCAATTTTGGTGTTTATTATTACTATTATTAATATTAATATTATTATTATTATTATTACCCTTATTATTATTATTATTATTGTTGTTGTTGTTGTAATGCGTTGTCTGTTTTGGTTGTGTTATGTTTTTTGATATTATACACTGTACTGTCTCTTGTCTTGACACAAAAGGTAAAATGAAATTAAAAAATATTATATATAAACACTATGACTTCAACAACGCCATCAGAGCTGCTGGACCACAAAGAAAATGACCAAAGAGGAGGGACTTTGTTGCTGACTATTGAGGATGAGAGAATGATACTGTAAGGACGACTTCACCCATTTTTTCCCCTACTCACTCTGTGTCACAGAGAAGGGCTGTGGACAGTTCAGAGACCTGCCTACCAGTGGCGAATGTGGTCAGGTTTGGTCATTTCACAAGAAGATTTCAAATTTAATTTTAATTAATTTATTACATTTATTAATGCAAGAAGAACATGACTTATATTATAGCTTGCTAACTTTCTCTGAATAGAAAGATTGCTGTTTCTGTTAGCTTGGATTACCCGTCGATGATGTCACTGGTAAGCGTGTTTCTGAAACATCTGCTTGATGGTCCAAGCTAATATTAAAGGTAGGGTAAGTGTTATTTTTTGGTTAAAACAAATAGTATTTTGTTAAAAGGTTAAAATACTATATTCTGATAGTAATCATTGCTATAGATATAGAGTGTTTTTTTCAGTAACAGATGTCTCCCTGTCTCCAGCTATTTAATAAACAGAAAATACATTTTTCGGTCGGTGTCAAAATCTCAGCCAATCAGGAGAAAGTACCCATTTTTAAGCTTAATTTGTATAGTGTTCCAGTTCCAATTTGGTTTGCTCATTTCTTAGTGTCATCACTTCCAATTTCACTTGTTTAATCTGTATCCTGATTGAGTTCTGTGTCCTGGTTGGATAAAATTGGAAATTAAACTGAAACTGAAACGAAAATGCATTTTCTGTTTTATAAAGAGCTGGAGAGACAAAGAGACTCCTAATACTGAACAAACACTCTATAGCAATGAGTACTATCAGAATATAGAGCTATTTAACACTTATTTTAACCAAAGCAAATCACTTACCCTACCTTTAACTACAGCATTTCTCTTATATGGATATGCTATTTTCATTTTTGTATGAGTCAGTTCTTTTATGACTGTTTTTTTTTGTAAGTAGGCCTACAGAGGTGGTTGTGTTTTTAATGGAGGCTTATGGAAGGCTCTGAGTAAAATAGAATGGAATAGAGTAGAATAGAATAGAATGGAATACCGTGGTAACATTTAAAAGCACTTATACAGTATCACCATTACATAGGCCAAATTGGATAAAATCTTAAAAGAAGGTGTATCTTGTTTCCATGTGGTGCATTTTAAAATGAAAAATAACTAATAGACTATACAAATAACTGTGCAAAACACACTGATATATACTAAATATGAACCGATAAAAACTGTACATATAAATTGACAGACAGACAAACAGATAGATTTTCAGTACTGTATGCGTGAGGTTTCACTATGTTGTGTGAAAGGCTTTTACTAGTGTGTATGTGAGGTTTTACTATGGTGTGTGAGAGGCCTTACTAGTGTGTATGTGAGGTTTTACTATGGTGTGTGAGAGGCTTTTACTAGTGTGTATGTGAGGTTTTACTATGTTGTGTGAAAGGCTTTTACTAGTGTGTATGTGAGGTTTTGCTATGGTGTGTGAGAGGCCTTACTAGTGTGTATGTGAGGTTTTACTATGGTGTGTGAAAGGCTTTTACTAGTGTGAATGTGAGGTTTCACTATGTTGTGTGAAAGGCTTTTACTAGTGTGTATGTGAGGTTTTAATATGGTGTGTGAGAGGCCTTACTAGTGTGTATGTGAGGTTTCACTAGTGTGTATGTGAGGTGAATCTCAGTAGTGTGTGTGAGAGACAGTCACAATATGGCGATTTAGTGTAGTGGGTAGAGCATTGGCCTTACAAGCAAGAGATTGTCGGTTCAAACCTGACTCAGGGTAGACATTAGTAAGGTAATGTAAATGCAATTTCTCCAGGTTCTACTACAACAAATAGGTTCTGAGACATTACAACAGACATATGAACCCAATTCTCCCCTACAAGATGACATGTTGTTGGGGAGAATTGGGTTCATATGTCTGTTGTAGTATTAAGAGATCATTTCGTTTATGTATGTCCAAATGAGGCTTTAAAAGGGACTAAAATTGACCCAAAAAAGTCAAAGAAAGCCTTACATTTGTCTTAAAAAGACCAGACACATGAATGTGGTCACAACATTTTCAGAGGACTAGAGGGGGAAAAAATCGTTCCTTAGGTGGGATTCTCTCACGGCAAATTGGATTCTCAGCAAAGCACCGCTAACAGGTAAGTCACAACGCCAGCTAGCCTCCAAGAAATCCCCAAATAGATTTTTTTTACGCAAATCCATCATCATTGAGCAATCCAATAATATTCATGCTTATAGCCTATACTCTCTATCAGGGGTAGAATGTGCTTAGTCTAGCCTATATACATTTGCATTTCTTATTTGGATAAGATATAAAAATGTACCTTGAGATAAGAAAATTGTTTGCAATTGACATTGAAATCAAAGCATTAATCATTAACGTGAGGCACAACTTTGTTTTGTTTTGTATTGATAGAGTATTTTATTAGACAGAAATGTAATAACAGCACTAGTACAGTCAAACACATAGTCTAAAAAGGACTTGCGGTCTTCTGTCCATTGTGGTCCTACGTGTCCAATTCATCAACATATCAAATAGCACCAAAAAACATGTATATCATCACTACATAATAAAAAAACACTTTATGTACAACATAGAAAAAAGGGGAAGGGGGGGGGCTGTCGATGTTTTTCTTTGTTTATTTGGTTTATTTACACACTTTTTCATATTTTCGATTCATGTTGATGTTGTGTATTTTCCAGACATTTAACCACATATGAAAACTCAATACTAGTAAACTTGTCATTTGGCTCTGTACTTAGTGGGTTTTTTGCCTCAATGCCAAACTTCTTCACCAGAAATAGCAGATCTACAAGCTGACAATGCATGCAGCGTGGTCAGCTTGTAGATCGGCTATTTTCGGTGAATGTTCATCCCCAGAATAGGGATGCTGCATGGGGTTCAAGTGGTTAGTGTAAAAAATACTGAAAGAGAGAGCAAAGGTTCTATCTCACATAGATTTTGCGAACTCCCTGTAGTAACTCTGAAGACCCCCGGGGTCCCGGACCCCTTGTTGAAGACCCCTGCTCTAGGCTAGGCAAACATATACTATGGTTTAAAACATTATCCAATGCGTTATTCAAATGCTTTCTCCTCCGGGTGAATGGTGTTTTGCATATCAGACCGCAATTTATTTTATTAACATCTCTCTTGTCTGTCTAATTGACTCTAGTCTAGCCTAGAAAGGCTGCTCAACAGTGGGATCAAATCAATACGGTAACGTCGTATGCAAATGAGCTATATGCGCTCTTCATAGTATAGTAGCGGCCGTCAGTCTCGAGAGACCATGGCACAAGCGCACTTGGATTAGATCAGGTGGTGCTGAGGGAGCAGTGCATAGTGTGGCTGTACAGTCCCACTCGCGATTTACAGTCTCTCTGGCAGTGATTGCACTTGAATGTGCTCTCGCCTGCTGATGCTGATTGAGGTGCTTTTCGCCTTGCTCTCCTTTCTGCTGCTGCTTGACTCAGCGCCGTTTCACTCTTCTGGATTCCTTTCCGGACCTCCTGCCTCCAGCTGGCACGATCGTTTGCACTATCCTCCCAGTTGTCCACTCTTATGTCCATGGATTTCATGTCCCGCTTGCACACGTCTTTGAACCGCAGGTGGGGGCGGCCCACTGGCCTGGTGCCAGTGGCAAGCTGACCGTACAGCAGGTCCTTGGGAATCCTCCCGTCTGCCATGCGATGGACATGGCCGAGCCATCTAAGACGCCGCTGGCGCAACATGGTGTAGAGGCTGGACATCTGAGCTTGTTTGAGGACTTCCTCATTTGTCACACGATCTTGCCATTTGATGTTGAGGATGCGTCTGAGGTTTCGCATGTGAAATGCATGGAGGCGTCTTTCTTGTCTTGAGTATGTAATCCAAGACTCGCTCCCATACAGCAGGATGCTGATGATGCAAGCGCTGTAGACAGACATCTTGGTGTGGGTCGACAGTTTACTATTGGTCCATACTCTCTGGTTCAGCCTAGCAAAGGTTGTTGCAGCTCGACCAATCCTCCGATCGATTTCAGGGTCTAAGCAGAGGTTATCCGTGATTGTGGAGCCAAGGTAAGTAAACTGGTGCACTGCTTCCAGCTTGTAGTCTGATATAGTGATTGAAGGGATGTTTTCTTGTTTTTCCTGGTGCAGGATTTCCATCCACCTGTCAGGTATAACCTTAAGCTTCACGCACCCAGTGAAGCAAGCGGATTGTGGCGGAACAGCACCTTTTGGGCTGGGGGCTGCCCAGCTTAGGCGGGCGGTAGCTGTTCAGTCGAAACTTAACAATCTCTCCCACCGTCAGGAGCAACCCCTGGCGCCTCACATTTACGCCAATCAAGCGAGGCTTATCACCGGTAGACTGCTGCTCCCCGTGTTGTGTCGTCGCGGTGAAGCGACGCTGGAGTGTCCTCTCCAGTGCGCAAGCCTGGGTTTCAAGGTATGGGAGACCAGCTATAACCCACTTAGCAGGTCCCCCCTCTCCACTCTGCTGGTGGGATCCAAGGGAGAGGCAGAAGCCAATACAGCTTGGCACCAACGTCGTCGCAGGAGTTGCCGGAACGTTGCTTAGGATAGCAGCGGACCACCTGTAGGGACTCCAGCTCCTGATTTGTCCTTGGGGTTGACTCCCGAAGCCCATCCCGTATGTAGGGTATTGCCACAGGGCAGTGGAGGTTTCATTTTGGAGTTTCCCTTCTCCTAGGCGGGTTGCCCTCCCAGGCTTCTGAGCCCCACCTGCCCAGAACTTCACCGTAACCCTGGTTTGGGGGCTGACAGGTACTGAGCCTTTGCCAAAGGCCGCCCGGAGGTAACAGTGGTTAGGGGTACCCTCATTCTGTCCCCTAGGTCCAGGCCCCCACCGTCGGATGCAGTTTAACGTCATGCCCAAGACACTATGCGCTCTTATTAGAATGTAAACAAACCGCTTGTGCAGCCAAGGATCACATGGCTTCCAGTATTTTAACGCTATTTTTTCCATCTAACTTTTTGTTACAGCTACTTTTATCTCCTTATAAAAATACATACTTTATCTATGGGATTTTTGTTTTATACATTTCAATGTAAAAAACATAATAATAATGTGAATGTGGTACATCAAAATTATTTATTTTATTTTAATCAAAAAATTGTGAAATTACATAAGCCTACGTAAAACTACGTTTGATTTAGTTATATAAAAATAAATAAATAAATACATTACATTGATTCCAAGCTATACTTAACGTTTCAAAAACTAATCACTTTTTAACAGTTACAGCTGCCTCTTTCTTTTACAATAAAAGGATTCATCCAAAATGGGCGGCCATAGCTGAGTGGTTAGTGAGCCCGCCTACGGAGCCAGAGGCCCTGGTTGCCGCAGGTTCGATTCCCGGCCAGGTCAGCATATGCGTCGATGACATAAAATTTTTCCCTGAGCAAGACTCTTAACCCCTAATTGCTCACAGGTTCTCATTGGAAACAAGACCGCAAGGACTTTCATGAACGACCTTTTAAAAGGAATTATCCTTATAATGTGCCCATGCTAAAACGCTGCTAAATACATACCAGTATGGATGACATTTATCCATAATTTAAGTTCATTGTCTCTCGACTCAATTCACACCTTTGGTTGAGAACCGCCCTGTTTACACCTAGAAACCTCTTTCAAACTGCAAGCCATTCAGCTTACTGAGGACGAGAGCTTGATCATGACATTATTATTACGGGGCCAGAGCTCAGCTCTGGACCTGTTTTGTTATTGGCAGTATTCTGTCACTTCTTCTTCTTCTTCCTCTCTCTTCTTCTTCTTCTTCTTCTTCTGCCACTTTTCGCAGTTCTGGCTGAACCGTACAGTCGCTTTTTACGAAACTCGGCCATATGGTAGATGGTCATGAAAAACGATCAAGAAATAATTCTCACAATCTTTCGTCCAAAGGTGGCGCTATAGCACTCAATTGAAAATGGCAACTTTGAACAGGTACAACTCATGCCCTGTTTGACCTACAGCCATGAAACTTGGATACACATATGCGTCTCCTCATGCTGAACAACTTTCACCCTCTGACTTTTGACCTCTGACCTTTAGATCTCCCACCATTTTGAATTATATGAAAAACAGTCATTGGCTCCTAACTTCTGCATTTTTTCACTTATGGAAAATCTGTTGGAAATTTTTGTAGGCAGAGGTCCAAAGTTCAAGTGTTAAACGTTTCGTGCAGATTGCTCAAAATTCCCAGGAGGAGATAGATTTTAACTATTACAGTTTTATGAAAATTATTCATCTGTGCCTAAAACATACATGCAGACTCACATTTCTTTGAAACTTTGCAGAAATGTACAGGGCCATTCCAAATATCACTGAAACCAATCTTACTCCAATTGGCCAAAAGGGGGCGCTATAGCAATTTTTTGAAAAGGCAGACTTTAAACAGGCATAAGTCATGCCTTGTTTGGCCGAAAGTCGTGAAACTTGCTTACACATGTGCCTTGACTCATGAGGAACACACGTATCGATTTGACCATTAAGCTCCGCCCTTAGATTTTCCGCAATTTTGAGCAGTTTGAAAAATACTTGTTTTTGCCATTTCTGGCTTAACCGTGCATACGCTTTTTACGAAACTCGGCCATATGGTAGATGCGCATGAAAAACTACCAAGAAATAATTCTCACACTCATTCGTCAAAGGGTGGCGCTATAGCACTCAATTGAAAGTGCCAACTTTGAACAGGTACAACTCATGCCCTGTTTGACCTACAACCATGAAACTTCGATACACACATGCGTCTCTTCATGCCCGACAACTTTCGTGGTCTGACTTTTGACCTTTGACCTTTAGATCACCCAGCATTTTGAATTATATGAAAAACAGCCATTGGCTCATAACTTCTGCATTTTTTCACTTATGGAAAATCCGCCGCTTTTGTTTTGTCGGCAAAGGTCCTAAGTTCATGTGTAAAATGTTTTGTGCAGATTACTCAAAAATCCCAGGAGGAAATAGATTTTAACTATTGCAGTTTTATGAAAATTATTCATCTGCCCCTAACACATACATGCAAGACTCACATTTCTTTGAAACGTTGCAGTAATGTAGAGAGTCATTCCAAATATCACTGAAACCAATCTCACTCCAATTGGCCAAAGGGGGGCGCTATAGCAATTTTTTGAAAATGCAAACTTTAAACAGGCAAAAGTCATGCCTCGTTTGGCCGAAAGTCGTGAAACTTGCTTACACTTGTGCCTTGACTCATGAGGAACACATCTATCGCTTTGACCAGTAAGCTCCGCCCTTAGATTGTCCGCAATTTTGAGCAGTTTGAAAAACACTTAAACCCAGGATTTTTTCAGCTATTTGCGTGAAACTGTATCATCTGTTTGATCTCCTTTTTCACAGTCACTTGTCTGTTGGGCCAATGGCGTCTCCCTTAAATGAATGCCTCACAATCTCAAGGTCGCCAGTTCAAGCCTCACTTGATGCAGACTTAATTTAAGTTGAATTGCAAACAACATGACTGTATCAATGAATACATGTGCAAATGGTAAAGATAACCTGAAATGCTTATTTGAGAGTACGTTTTTTCAACGTATGACATACTTCATTCTGAAAATAGCTGATCTACAATCTCACAACTTTTCATGGTTGGGAGCTTGTAGATCGGCTACTTTCACTAGTTTTGGTTCTGAGGAGATGTACAATTTCTTCATTGGTAAATGGTTTGTGAACGAGTGATCTTAGTGTTAGTGAAACAGGGGCTTGGTTCATGAAAGAAGGCAAGAGTTTATGATCTTCAACAGACAATATCAGCCTGGACAAAGCTATAGCACTATAGGTAGTGTTGCAGCCTATTAGTCTGAAGGTTGAGAGTTCGAATCCTGTTAATGGCAGTAGGTTGAGATGTCCAATCAAACCATTATGTTTCCATCTCTCTCTCTCATCAATCTATTGTTTCCATGTCACTCTCTCTCTCTTCAATCTATTCCGTTTCCATGTCTCTCTCTCTCTATTCACTGGCCCCGTATTATCGCTGCTTGCAGCTATATTTATTATTATTATTATTATTATTATTATAATTTTGATATAATAAAAATAATATTTATTATCATATTATTATTATTTTCATTAATGTTCAAAGCTGCTATAGTGTAATGACAATACATGGAAGTAGCCTACAATTCACAATACAAGGTCTACTAAACTGGATAACTCATAAAGCACTTAAGCTTTTTTTAAATGAGTCCCCATGCATACAAATTACGATGCGTTATTATTTTTTAACTATGGTACAGCTGCGCCAACACCAGATGCACCGCCCCGATCCAAACATTTCCTTTTGGCGTGATGGTTCCTTGGGCCGATACCACTAGATTGGGCCGTCTAATGGTATTAGCTCCGCTTGCGGTACGCTGGAATGGAATGGCCCTCCTAAGGGCTCACCGCGGGTTTGTTGGGCTTCTTCCTCACGGAAGACACAGCATGGGGCGCTAACCCATACTGCTCCCGGGATACCGTCTACATTCCGGCTGTCAACAGTCTCTCCTGTGGTCACCAAACTATTCCTGTCCTGTCTGTCCAATTATGTATCCTATCTAATTGTTACAGTATCCACCATTTCTCAGCCATTTCGTGATGGTTCCTGTCTTACATCATTTTGAAAGTGGCGGAGACACTTTCAAAATGACGCCATGTATATATAGACCACTATGCGTCACTAGCCAATCAGATCACAGTATTTCACGTGTCACGTGAGGCTTGACCAATCGGCGTGTCATGTTGAGAAAGTGAAAACAATACTCTCCTGGCGGAGAGTAATAATAATAAGGGTAATAATAATAATAATAATAATAATAATAATAATAATAATAATAATAATAATAAAAATGACACCAAAATTGCTATATTTGACGGACGCAGTTGCTTTTCAAAAAAAAAAATCACACCTGTGTGAAGGTAGCGGCGCCTTTGATATATTTTGTCATAGATATTTGTTTCTACTAGAGAAACAATATTAAATCTCTGTCAATTTATTTCAAGGCTTCCATTGGAAGAATCTTGGACAGATAAAGTTAAATTGAGGATCTAACTTTAAATAACTTACCTAGAAGGAGACTTTAGCCAAATGAATAATAAAATGAAATTATTAGATATTTCTAGATATTACTCATTGTTTATTTAGTCATTGTTTATATAGACATCTAATTCTATATTCATGACATCATAGTGATGTCATGAATAGTAACATAGTGATGTCATGAATAGTGACCAATCAGAACGTTGGCGCACCTGACCAATCAGAACGTTGACGCACCTGACCAATCAGAACGTTGGCGCACCTGACCAATCATGACATCATAGTGATGTCATGAATAGTAACATAGTGATGTCATGAATAGTGACCAATCAGAACGTTGGCGCACCTGACCAATCAGAACGTTGACGCACCTGACCAATCAGAACGTTGGCGCACCTGACCAATCAGAACGTTGGCGAGGCTGACTAATCAGAACGTTGGCGCAAAAGCCAGGCATAGAGGGCTAATATCCGCTCTATACCTAAAGTATAGAGCGGCTAGCACCGCTAAAAATAGGGTCTTGTCCTCACATCATTTCATCTGAGAATATGTAAGGAGTCCATATTTTATCATAAATGTACAACTTTCCTTTGATTTTGTATTTTTTCCCCCAACATCAATACATTAGAGTCATTTTGGGCTTCCCATTCCTTCTCTCCCCATATGGAGTACTCTGATGTCATCAATATGATGTCACTGTCATACTACTGACATCATCATCATTGACTGGCCTACACTCCATATTTGGGCATTTCTGACACAGAACTCAGTTTATACGATATTAATATTATTTATATTGTGTCATTATGACATCGGACTCAGTAGTGTGTGCGTGAGGTGTTTGGTAGTGTGTTTGAGAGGTTCTACTATGGTGTGTGAGAGGCTTCACTAGTGTGTGTGTGAGGCGTTCAGTAGTGTGTGTGTGAGGTTCTACTATGGTGTGTGAGAGGCTTTACTAGTGTGTGTGTGAGGCGTTCAGTAGTGTGTGTGTGAGGTTTCACTATAGTGTGTGAGAGACTTTACTAGTGTGTGCGTGAGGTGTTCAGTAGTGTGTGTGTGAGGTTCTACTATGGTGTGTGAGAGGCTTTACTAGTGTGTGTGTGTGAGGCGTTCAGTAGTGTTTGTGTGAGGTTTCACTATAGTGTGTGAGAGTCTTTACTAGTGTGTGTGTGAGGCGTTCAGTAGTGTTTGTGTGAGGTTTCACTATAGTGTGTGAGAGTCTTTACTAGTGTGTGTGTGAGGCGTTCAGTAGTGTGTGTGTGAGGTTTTAATATAGTTTGTGAGAGTCTTTACTAGTATGTGTGTGAGGTGTTCAGTAGTGTGTATGTGAGGTTTTACTATGGTGTGTGAGAGGCTATACTAGTGTGTGTGTGAGGCGTTCAGTGGTGTGTATGTGAGGTTTCACTATAGTGTGTGAGAGGTTCTTACTAGTGTGTGTGTGAGGTGTTCAGTAGTGTGTGTGTGAGGTTTCACTAATGTTTATGAGAGGTTTTCAGTTGTGTGTGTGTGAGGCAACGTTTTCAGTAGAGCGTGTGTGAGGTTTCATTATAGCGCGTGAGAGGCTTTACTAGTGTGTGTGTGAGGTTTCACTAATGTTTATGAGAGGTTTTCAGTTGTGTGTGTGTGAGGCAACATTTTCAGTAGAGCGTGTGTGAGGTTTCACTATGGTGTGTGAGAGGCTATACTAGTGTGTGTGTGAGGCGTTCAGTAGTGTTTGTGTGAGGTTTCACTATGGTGTGTGAGAGTCTTTACTAGTGTGTGTGTGAGGCGTTCAGTAGTGTTTGTGTGAGGTTTCACTATAGTGTGTGAGAGTCTTTACTAGTGTGTGTGTGAGGCGTTCAGTAGTGTTTGTGTGAGGTTTCACTATGGTGTGTGAGAGGCTTTACTAGTGTGTGCGTGAGGTGTTCAGTTGTGTGTGTGTGTGAGGCAGTAGAGAGTGTGAGAGTTGAGAGTGAATTTAGGCCCTCACGGCACCCCATAGAATCAAATGGTTATGATCTGTCACTGCGCTTCCACACACTCGCGCGCGCACGCACGCACACACGCGCGCACACACACACACACACACACACACACACACACACACACACACACACACACACACACACACACACACACACACACACACACACACACACACACACACACACACACACACACACACACACACACACACACACACGAGGCATGCAGCACTAAACACACATGACGTCAGTGGTGGAACATAACTACGTACAATTACTCAAGTACTGTACTTCAGTACAATTCTGAGGGGGGGGGGGCATATCTGACTCCTCGTTTACAAACATAAAGCTAGAGGACCAAGCTACACGGGTTCTTTTTTTACATTTCCTGATAAGTAACGATTTTGGAGATACAAGTTTCCACTTACGCCACAACGTATTAAGCCGCAATGATGCAGGTAAACATGTTCTACTTACAAATGACCTGTCTATCACACAAACACACACACGTTAGTTTTTGTGCCTGGTTGAACGCACTCACAGTCATGCATGCAAATGAAGTGGCAGGCATGAATGATTCCACACACACAGCACATGAATGGTTGTGAACAGGCGCTAGATTGAGGTGTTTGATGTCAGGGGTCAGTGAGTGTAAATGTCCAGGTTAGACAGTCTGTCTCGCACACGCACGCACGTGTGCGCACACACACACACACACACACACACACACACACACACACACACACACACACACACACACACACACACACACACACACACACACACACACACACACACACACACACACACAAACACACACACACACACACACACACACACACACACACACACACACAGAATGATAAGCAGGAACATGATGCTGAATGCTAATATAATGCTAATGGACACGGAGATGGAGAGAGAGAGAGAGAGAGAGAGAGAGAGAGAGAGAGAGAGAGAGAGAGAGAGAGAGAGGGGGGATCTAAATAGAATTATTACATTTATTTATTTATTTATTTAATTGTGTCAAATGTTTGCAGGTTAATGCATTTAAATCATGGATTGAATGGAAATGGTCTAGCCGAAAAAAGCCCTCGAAGAAATGATTGATTTATGAATGAATTCCATGACGTCCATCCATGACTTATTAACTGTGCTATGATATGACTTATTAACTGTGCTATGATATGACTTATTAACTGTGCTATGATATGTAGCCAACATCCACTCAATTATTAGTACGTTCGTTAGCGTTTTCATTACTTTGGACAAAAATGTTGGAATGGAACTGAATAAATACATATTAAATAAACATGAGATATATGTATTTTGTCTGTCTATCTTAATTCTAAGTTTACAGCAGTCATGAAGCGCTGTGAAGCTATGACCTGTTGGAGGTCAACGATTTGTTCATGGACCTTCACAGTGTGTGTGTGTGTGTGTGTGTGTGTGTGTGTTATGCATATTCACACTCAGTTTTTCCATAGTGTGTTTTATTTGATTTTTTTAATAGTTTTTTACATAGGGTCTACATGCTCGAATCGACACGTTGTGAGCAAAGGGTGTAAATAAAAAAACAAAATTGGTCTGTTTTAAAACTTTTAAGGGTTTACGTGGTTAAGCTCTGATCTACAGTATATACTTTGTATGATGAATAGCAAAAAATAGCAGGGGTGTGTGTGCATGTGCGTGCGTGCATACGTGTGTGTGTCAGTGTTGATTTTGACAGAAATGCTTTATTTAGTTAATCATAGTCTTTTGAATAAAAATTCCATTTAGTTTTAGCCATATTTTAGTCATCTGAAATGTTTTAGTTTTCGTCTAGTTTTAGTCGACTAAATCTACAGTTGATTTAGTCGACTAAAATGTATTTTGGCGGTGCCTTGATGGTGTCATAGTGGCATATTTTACACTTGGTTGCATGCTGCTGAAAATAGCAGATCTACAAGCTCACAACGCGTCGCAGCGCCACGCGTTGTGAGCTTGTAGATCTGCTATTTTCAGACCACAACACCCGAGCGCAACCAAACATAAAATGACTTATCTTTTAGTTCTACTGGATCTCTTCTCCACTAGTCCCTCCCTAACATTTTAGTCTAGTTTTTATTTGTTGACAAAATTGTCAATATATTTAGTCATAGTTTTAGTCATCATAGCTCGGTTTTTATTTTGTTTTCGTCAGTGAAAAAAGGCAGTCGACGAACATTGTTCGTCATAGTTTATGTCGACGAAATCAACACTGGTCTGTGTGTGTGTGTGTGTGCGTGCGTGCGTGCGTGCGTGCGTGCGTGCGTGCGTGCGTGCGTGTGTGCGTGTCTCACCTGGAAGCAGACAGGTTGCTGAATGTCAGGCAGTACAAACTGTGAGAGGAAGCGTTCGTCCTGACTCCAGAACAGCCTGATGTCTGGGATGCTGAACAGAACCATGGCCAAGCGCTCCAGACCCAACCCGAACGCCCAGCCCAGCTTATTAGCTGCACCCGCTGGACACACAGGAAGAAAGAAAGAGAGAAAGAGAGAGAGAGAGGGATATATAGATAGATAGAAAGAAAATAGATGGAAAGAAAGAAAGAAAGAGCTGTTTAATTCAAGTCAAATGAATGCATAAAAAAGTACATTATTTGTGGAAGTGGTTGTCATGGAAACACGTTATATGAATACCATTTAAACAGAAATAAATGAAAACAAACATATATATAGCTGCAAGCAGCAATACGGGGCCAAGCGATGCGATATGCAATCTATGCAATATACAAAACGCAATATGCAATATGCGCAACAAGCCATAGAAAAAGATGAACTTGAGAGAAAGGAGACAAATGAGCATTCTAAACAGCTGATATTGTAATGTATCTCTGTATTATGTTATGATGTGGCAATATGTGGCAATATGTGGTTAGTTGGCTTCATATTCCATATGTTATGACGTGGCAATATGTGGCAATAAGTGGTTAGTTGGCTTCATATTCCGACAGTGGATGTCAGGGGTGGACGTTAAATACCACCAAAGCTCGTGAAAATAGTAACAAGTTACTTTTGGAAAATAGTAACTGCAATATTTATTATTCAAAATGTGAAAGTAACACTGGTTACAACTCGTAACTTTGACTTTTTTGCGATTTTCAAATATATATATTTTTTTACAGAGAAGAATCAAATGTTTTATGGTCATGATTCACCAGGAGCCTGGATGGCTTGGTTCTAGGCTTAAAATAAGCCGCTACTTCACCCTTGCATCACAACGGCAAGCAACAGAAATACTGCGGGAAAAGTTGCACGGCATCGCAAAAGACCGTGCCAGAGATGACAGACAACCCCCAGCCAGATGAGCCACCAGCAAAGAGAAGCAGGGCAACGGGAACAACTCATTATTGACGGGAATGTTTGAGGAAATACTCTAAATAAACACGGAGGGTGCTGAACACCAGCAAAACAGCAGAGTGGATTTGAACGTAAGCGTATCTTTTTACAATTTTATCTTTTATGAACCCAACTTATAACTTGTGTTTAATGAAATCCGAGGCTCAGAAGATCGTCATTCACATCAGCCATTGCCCGCTGGAATACTGGAGAAGCAACAACCCAGTTTTCAGAATTTGTAGATACCATAATTTATAGATACCAGCATGTATAGATATATAGATGCCAGAATGTATAGATAGATACCAGTTCTGTATAAATAGATAACTAGTTATTACATCTAATAATCCTTTTATACCTTGTTATTTTAAGCGGATGTCAGTGAGTGAGTGAGTGAGTCAGTGACAGGGTTGCCAGATCTGCTTATTATAATTTCCCTGCAAGATTTTATTTGAAAATAGCCGATCTACAAGCTCACAACGTGTCGCATCATCGCGACACGTTGTGAGCTTGTAGATCTGCTATTTTCAAATAGCTGATGTATATGTTAAAGTGCTCATGTGACCCATAGTCGCTTCTTTTGGGCTGGTTTTCCTAGACCTGGTTGCTTGTTTCTCTCACAGAATCTGGCAACACTGGTCAGTGAGTGAGTGAATTAATTGATATGGAAGATGGAATAAAAAGAGTGGTTTCATCCTTGTCAAAATGATGATTTTTCCCTGAACATCGGCGCCACAATAAAGACTTTAGAATATAAATATAGAATATGCTGCTTCACACACAAAAAAACTCTCTCTCACACAAACACACACACACACACACACACACACACACACACGCACGCACGAACGCGCACACGCTCATTCATTCTCTTGAGAAATAAATTACTTTGCTTTGATGAGAGTGGTCTGTTTATCATTATGCATAAAATGTTAGCACTGTGTCACGCACACACGCACACACACACACACACACACACACACACACACACACACACACACACACACACACACACACACACACACACACACACACACACACACACACACACACACACACACACACACACACACAAGTTTAACAACCTGCGCTCAAAGAATGGTGTGCCCCAATCAGCAGTCACGGAATGTGATTTCTATGCTAATGAGTGTGAGGTCAAGGGGTCACACCACAGAAGAAGATACCCAGGAATAAATCTACAGCGTGATAAAAAGCAATCAACAACACTCCACTTCCTGCTGTCTCTCTCTCTGTCTGTCTGTCTGTCTGTCTGTCTGTTATTTAAACAGATGCTAGGTTCATGGTTAACCTGGTATCCTGTCTTATAATAAAATTGGCTTAAAGGAGGACCGACCGGCCAGCAGGCGGGCGGGCGGACCACGTCATCACGCTTATGTCACCATTACTCAGCCATAACCATATAACAAGCCTTATATGGTCTCTACTGCTGGTGCCTGAGACCAGCCTAGAACAATACACACTGATTGGCGATCGTTAAGGAAGTGCCACTTGCAGATCTGCAGTCTATATTCAACAATCAGAGGTGTAGCCTACTCTTTGCAGGCAGTGTGTGTTGCTCACACAGGAATAACATGGATAGGTAAGAGGACCACCATTTGTAGAGCTGAAAGTGAGGGTTTCCTTACCGATCAAGGGATATAAAGGCTGTTTTTCTCCAAATAAGAGTCTAATTAGTTCTACATTTGTTTCTACATAGTTTCACTTACTACATGTCATTTTGAAATGTAATTGTTCTACTTTCAAATGGTTTATTGGAGCTTAAACAAAAATGCCATTGTTTATTTCACCTGTCATACCAAACGTCTTGTAGCCTGCAAGTGTAATATCAATAATTAGATTAGCTACTTTCATCTTAATAATAAACACAATTTTTAAAGTGATATACTGTAGTCATTGCTGTGACTGAGAGAACAGGTTGGAAAACAAAGCCAGTGACAGCTGTGTGAGTGAACGTGCACGATCACACATGCACATCCGCAACTGGTCGCGGCCCTCATCAAGTCACCTTTCGCCCAATGCGGCCCTCACCCCGAAATGAGTTTGACACCCCTGATATACAGTAAGCAGTTACCAATGCAGCTACGCCCAAATATGGAGTGTGTTGTCTAACCTCAACGTGTCATCATGGCATCATGCGCAAACAAATCAGTCAGCTCCATATATGGGCACAAAAGGGGGCATGCCCATATACTGATGACATCAGGGATCTCCATATCTGGGCATATCAGTCGGATCGGCGGTGAGACATAGATGTGAGGGCCGTGTAAGTTGGATTGGAGGTAAGTCCCTGTGACAAACATGTCCAGGGGGTGAACTTGTACATCTGCCTCACACTACAGAAACAGGAGATAGGCTCCTGCCCTATGGGACACATGGCTCAGAAAGGCTTACGCACTTATTGTCTGTGAACCACTGTGTGTGTGTGTGTGTGTGTGTGTGTGTACTGAGCAAATTGCCAGCTCACCCAGCAGCAGGGTGGCGCGAGCGCACACAAACACACACGCACACACGCACACACGCACACACACACACACACACACACACACGCACACGCGTGTCTTACTCACGCCATAGTGCTGCCAGGCCCCCTCCCCCAGCCAATCACAACAAGTCGTGAGAGTGGGTGTGTGTGTGTGGGTGAGGACAACATGTGTCACAAACAGAGTGTGTGTGTGTGTGTGTGCGTGCGTGTGTGCGTGTGTGTGTGTGTGTGTGTGTGTGTGTGTGTGTGTGTGTGTGTGTGTGTGTGTGTGTGTGTGTGTGTGTGTGTGTGTGTGTGTGTGTGTGTGTGTGTGTGCACGCGCGCGAGTGAGTGTGTGGGGTTGATGTAGCCGTCTGTCGATGACATTATTTCTCATCATCCTTGATGAGAAATAATCTCTCTATTCCCCATCTCTCTCTCACCCTCGTTTGGATCTGCAATTTTTTCGCAATTCAACAAAGTGCGTAGGGCTTAAAGGGATAGTTCACCCCCAAAATGACTTTCTTTCTATCGATTGGTCACCCCGTGGAGACTTGAATTCACGGATATCGTTTTGTTTTTGACACATTCCTAAGCCGGTAATTTGATGACCAGCGGATCGGTACAGGCAGCGGTTCCGGTATAGGAGACACAAAGAGTAAAAGTAATGTATTGTGTGAACTATCCCTTTAAGTGGTTAAAAAAAGTTCAACATTATAAAGTAAAGTATAAAACATTTACAAAAAGGTTTGACCACGCATGACCCGCCCTGGATCAAAACACAACGCTATGGAGAGATTTACAACAATCCCACCTCGGGTGTGGGAACATATCCACACCCACACACACACACAGGCTTCAACTTTATTAAATATAAAACAGAATATCCTCGCTCTCTCTCTCTTTAATCCAGGCACCATTATGGTATTGCTGCCGTCTCTCTTTCATCTCCATCACTCACTCTCTCTTTCTTCACAGTGAGGCTGGAGTTCACAAGACCTCATTAACCCACTAAGACCGGGAACGCATCTGTGTAACCACTTTAAACCATTATCTTATACTTTGGCTATTTAAAAATAGCAGATCTACAAGCTCATAGCGCGGCACCGAGTGCCGCGCTATGAGCTTGTAGATCTGCTATTTTTTTCTTAAATCGTGAAAATCTGTGTAAATCTTTGAATATATATATATTTTTAAGCAAACATTTGTAACTCAAATCTGTGCTTCTGGGGGGTCCCTGGAACAACACATTTTGAAATGGGGGTCCGCGGCCAAATACATATAATTTTGGGGGTCCTTGGCATGAAAACAGTTTGAGAACCACTGATTATAGCAACATGCGTTTTTTTCAAAAAACTGTTAGGATTTAGAAGACATTTGTAGAATCCCCCAGAAGCAAAGATTTGAGTTAAAATGTTAGCTTTAAAATATATATATTCAAATATTTGCAAAGAATTCCATGATTTAAAAAAGAAAACATGCTTGTATATCTGCTATTTTTTAATAGCCAAAAAAATCTTAAAATGACACAGATGCGTTCCCGGTCTGAATTGGTTAACACATCTCTGTCTCTGTCTGTCTCTCTCTCTCTCTGTTTGTCTATCTCCTCTCTCTCTCTCTCTCTCTGTGGTTCTCCCCCCTCTTTCTCCCCTTGCCGGTCTGTCTCTTTCCCCCTCTTTCTCCTAACTCTCTCAAATTAAATCAAATTCAATCTCGTCTCTCTCTTCCTCTCTCTCTCTCTCTCAGACACTCTGTCTCTCTCTCTCCTCCCTCCTCTCTCTCTCTCTCTCTCTCCATCAACCATTTCCCCAGCTTTCATCTTCCTACATCATCTTTCCTTTTGCAGATGCCATCACTCCCTCGCTCCTCTTATCAGTTCCTCTCTCCTCCTCCTCTCCTTCCTTCCACTCCTCTTCCTCTGCCCTCCACTCATCCATACCCCCCCACCGCCCCCCCCCCCCCTGCCCTCCATCGGGGTTTCATTTCCTCCATCACTCCCTCTGTCTCTTTTCATTTGTCCCGCACTCGTTCATCTCCCTATCTCTATCTCTCTCTCTCTCTCTCTCCCCCTCCCTCCCTCCCTCGCTCTCTCTCTCTCCTCTGCTCAGCGGAGCATCACTCCATCCATCTCTCCCTCCGCCTGCATTCTTCCATTCACACCCTCTGCCCTCCCTTACCCTCCATTCTGTGTTCTGTCCATCACCGCACCTTAAAGGACCACACCACCCTCAATACAGGATATCATACTATATACCAGTGGTTCTCAAACTTTTTCAAGTCAAGGACCCCCAAATTGATATGTATTTGGCTGCGGACCCCCATCTGATAATGTTTTGAAGATTTATGTGAAAAAATTCTACTAAGATACTGTATGTATCATATATCAATAATATAACGATGCATTGTGAACTTACAGCTATTTTTGTTATCTTTTAAGATTAAGGAAATTTGCTCTATGACGATGACCCTAGTTAGTTAGTTTTGTAAACACACAAAACAGTTTTAGTTAGCTATTGTTTTTTGTTTTTTTTGTTTTTTTGTTATCTCATTAGTTTTAGTTAACTATAACAACCCGCGCGTTGTATATAAAAATCTAGCCTATCACCAGAAATGCAGACTCCCCCAGAACTGTTTACTGTACATATTTTTCCTTATGATTACAACTTGTTTATATGATGTTTTTGCATAGTATTGTATATTTGTCTTTCACTAAATGTTTCAATGAATTGAGTACAAAGGACCCCGATGGAAACAAGCCATAGTGCTTTCTTGGGTTCAATCCTTTAATATAAAGGGATTCTAGGGAGGGAGGGGGTGGAGTGGAGGGGCGGAGCCAAGTTTGAATCTGTTGGACAACAGTTTTTTTTTTCTTTTTTTGATCTCTGAAGTTGCCTAGAACCCCTTTAAGCATTGTATTTGTATTACACTGTACTTTCTGTGTTTTTTTTGTCAAACTGTTAATACAGTAATCAATCAATTACAGCGTTCATGCGCTAGCATATGCACGGTGTATCCGCGAGTGTGTTGTTTAGTCAAGTTGATCGTTTCAACATAACTAATCTCCGCCGCCATCATTCACATTTTGATGATTAATACGTGGACAGACTATTGTCATCTAGCGTGTCGTTACATTATGGTCTCTGTCGGGTGGAAACCTGTTACCTTTCAGGATTCAAATTCAAAAGCATCAAAAGTAGCAGATCTACAAGCTCAAAACGCGTCGCTTCGCGCCTCATTTCAAGCTTGCAGATCTGCTACTTTTGATTAAGTTTTTTGAAGAAAATCAAAAAAAAATATTTTCAAGATTTTTCAAAAATAGCAGATCTATATCTGCTATTTTTGAATAGCCAAAGAAATCTTAAGTGACACAGATGCGTTCCAGGTCTTAAAGGGTTAAAAAGGTAGGGTGTTACATGTCTCTATATTGTGATAGTAATCATTGCTATAAGGTGTCTGTTCAGTAACTCCAGGTCTCCCTGTCTCTCCAGCTCTATGTTAAACAGAACATGCATTTTCAAGACGGGATACCAATGTTATCCAATCAGGAGAGATAACTCACATAGTATACAAATTGGGTACTCTCTCCTGATTGGCTGAAATTTGGCAACCCACCTGATTTTTTTTCCCTTCTGTTTACTAAAGGCCTGGAGAGACAGGGAGAGCCCTATTACTGAACAAACACCCTATAGCAATGATTGATATCACAATATAGAGATATTTAACACTTATTTTAACAAACAGTAATATAGGGTGAAGTGTCTCCAGCCCTATTACTGAATAAATACTCTATCGAAATTAATACTATCAGAATATTGAGCTTGAACCTTTTAGCAAAAAACTTTCACTTTCGAAATGTTTAAAATATAGCGGAAATAGTGATCTACAAGCTCACACATGACACAGGCATACGACGGGGTAGGGGTTTAATTTAATTATGTTGACATATGAAGATACAAGGTTTCTTCCTGATAGCAACAATGTGTGACACCACACACTATTAACATGTGTATTCATCTACGGAACATTATACTCCAGACATGAGATGGAAAAATATGATTTATGACTGATTGTGTGTGTGTGTGTGTGTGTGTGTGTGTGTGTGTGTGTGTGTGTGTGTGTGTGTGTGTGTGTGTGTGTGTGTGTGTGTGTGAATAATTATTAATGTGTGTGTGTATCTGCATCTGTGTGAATAATTAATAGTGTGTGTGTGTGTGTGTGTGTGTGTGTGTGTGTGTGTGTGTGTGTGTGTGTGTGTGTGTGTGTGTGTGTGTGTGTGTGTGTGTGTGTGTGTGTGTGTGTGTGTGTGTGTGTGTGTGTGTGTGTGTGTGCGTGCGCATGCGTGTGAAATCAGATTTCAACACTTATCCAATGAAGGATATAAATCAATATTTGAAGTCAATTCCAGTATGTAGACCATTTAGACTTTAGATTTAGTGCAGTACACAGTGTCAATCCTTAAAGCAATAGGACACTTTGGTAGGGGTCAGGGTTGTGTAGTTACCCTGTTATGATGTAACTAGTGCAATTGGTGACATAGACATTAATTATCCAAACATAGTCTCATTGACTTCCATTGTACGGTCAAACATCTCTCAAAGTCACTCTTTTAGTGCCCCTTTTAGCACACAAACAGACACAAACAAAGCTGACAATTATATAACAGCATTTGATTCTTTATTCATTTCTGTAATAAAAATATGAACTTCCTGTTGATTTGAAAGTCCGGATCCGTGGTCCACACATCCAGTCAAGTACTACAAATGGCTAAATCAACATGAAGTTAACTCACTGAGTGCCAGAATTTTTTTTTTTTTTTTCAATTTTACTACCTATGAGTAAAAGAACAAAAACGAATAAACAAAAAATATTTCTATATGATGTTGTCCCAGTGCCAGAGTTTTTTTCACAGAAAACAAAAAGTGCTTAGGAAGCGAGATACAGCCTTTTTCATTTCTAAGTTAAACAAGGAGTGGATGGAGCTGCAAATCTTCAGATGATGATATCTTGGGTTCTGGACATGTTTTTCAAAAAAAAAAAAGTTTTTTTTTCTCACTATTTTTTCAAAAACACGTCAAACACGTCATTGGCACGTTGAGCCATATCGGTAAAAACACGTGAAACACGCTAATGGCACTCAATGAGTTAAAACGTATTTATTTATTTTGTTAAACTGGGTATTGTGATGTTATGTATTGTCAGAAACAGCTTTGTTTGCATTTTGGTTATGCGCTTAAAAGAGTGACTTTGAGAGCTTTTTGACTTTACAATGGAAGTCAATGAGAAGCACAACAAGAATGCCAATTGCCAAGATCACTGGACGAGTTACACCATGACAGGGAAACTACACAAACCCAAACCCTATCAGTGTCATTGTGCTTCGACCTAGAGAACCGTGTCTAACCTTAACTGTGCTATGAGTGTAAACGGTGCTTATTTCACACTTCATGTCTAATGTTGAAGTCTAATGCAGACTGACAAACAACACATGTTGACAGGTTCAGCTGTGACACTAGGTGTGTGTGAGTGCGTGCGTGTATTTGTGAACACACACACACACACACGTGTGTGTGTGTGTGTGTGTGTGTGTGTGTGTGAGACATTTGAAAATATTCCACCCAGGTTGACGGAGGTGTGGAGAGATGGAGGAGGGATGAGAACCAGACAAGAGGAGAAGACACATGGAGGACGGGGGAGGGGGGGGGGGGGGGAGATGGACTAAGAAGCAGCAAGGCTATCTGTATTAGAGGTGGAACAGGTCATAACAATAATCAATTATATAAGATTGATATCAATAGTTTAATAAAATAATCAATCCCTATTCAGAATAAGTGAACATAGCAAATCTACAATACAAGCTCAAAAAATAGCATTGTGAGCTATTTTAACTATTTTTAAAATGTCAATAGAGCAATGCATTGCTTTCAAAAAATTCAATCTACTTTGCAATTTGTACTTTTGAACACTTAAGTATTCAAAAGTACATGCTTTTAAAAATACTTAAAAGCAAACTCCTGCTACTTTAACTTAAGTAGCAATTTGACAGAGCAACTTTCACTTGTAGTTATAGAGTAATATTTGAACAGGAGTATGTATACTTTGACTCAAGTACTGGGGTTTAGCACTTTGTCCACTATACTGGTTAGCATTAGCATGGCCGTTCCATGGGTTTTCATGCCCGTTGGACATGATGACAGGGACAAACGGCTGGAGTGATGTCAGTCCCTGAAGGGCCCGTGTCCTGTTGTCCCCTCCGTTGTCCCCTGTCGTCTCTCTGTTGGTTAGTGGCTGGCAGGGCCATTTGTCACCATTAGGCCTGTTTAACGGACTATTGGCAAGTCCCAATACTGTCCAAACACATGATTTATGGACGGACACGCCGGCTGACAGCTTTCTAGTAACACGGGCCATACGACTGCGACAGGCCCTGGGGATATACTGTATATTTATATAGAAATACTAAATGAGCCAAACAGAAGAATGGACTGGGACATGTACTGTAAGATGTGGTCGCTGTCGGGCGAAAAAATAAATAAAAAGGATCCCGGAATCTTACTTTCCAGGATATGAAAAACAAATGAACCTGTGTTCCAATGTAGTTCTTATTTATATACAATCTCTTGATATTACCTTTTTATTGATTGAATAAGTATATAAAAATATATATACAAATAAATAATAAAATAAAGTTAACCCTGTTGTCACCATTTTGGGCATGCCATTATAGATAAAGATTTTCAAAAAGTGTTATAAATGTCAAGAACATTATCTTTGCTGTCGGGCAGAAACCTTGTATATCCATATTTCAACTACTTTGTCATACGGGAGTGTCGAGCAAAAGTACCAAAAATATATCTACCTGACCCAGCCTGTACAGTATGTGTGCGTACTACAACTCATAGCACAGCAGTTGTCCAATTGTCTTCAAACTTGACACAAAGAATCGATCTTAACTCTGGCATGATAACCATTTGCTTTTCACCTTTACATGTGTCTCCACTTCTATTCTAAAACGGCTAATCCCATTCCTTGACTCTGATTGGCTGGAAGGTCTGGCTGGATTGGCTGGAGGGTCGGAGGCAGTCTGCTGACGCGTCGTGCCTCACTACACCTCTCAGCCATTATAAAATCAATAATTAATAAGCAATACTTTGAGCTTACAAATATATATATAGTTGAGTAAATTCTTCCTGGGAGTAAAAAGGCAACAGAGTAGGTTTCGAATCAAAGCACAGTGATTTTTTACATTTTGGAAGTGCACGCACGAACGCACACACGCACGCAAGCAGTTAAATAATAATAAACTACCATTTGATGCTTCCATATAAACAAGTGTTGACCTGTGTAGACTGTTAAGGTAAAAGGTTTGCATACGTATACATTTTTCTAGTAAAGACTTCTGGGGAAGTACAGGACACACACACACGCACACTTAAATAATAATAAACTATTGTTTGACGCTTCTATATAAACTAGTGTTGACCTGTGTAGTCTGTTACGGTAAAAGGTTTTCATACACATTTTTCTAATAAAGACTTCTGGGGAAGTACAGGACACACCCACCCACACCCACACACACACACACACACACACACACACACACACACACACACACACACACACACTATTGTTTGATGCTTCTATACAAAGAAGTGTTGACCTGTGCAGTCTGTAAAACTTTTTCATATACATTTTTCTAATAAGATTTCTGGGGAAGTACAGGATATACCATAACAGTTGGTGTAGCATTTCCACAGTGGAGGCACCGCGCTGGTTAATCATTTATTCATTGCATCACTACAAAATACAAACGTTATCGTGTCTATTTTAACATTCTAGGCAGTGCCACTCAGGAAGTGTTAGTGAATCCACCATCAGACACTGAGAACTCAGGATCCGGTTTGAAACTGTTCACAGAGTGTAGCCATTGGTTGTTCAGCAGGCACACAGTAGGCTCACTTAGATATTGTTTATGCCATTATTTCAGTCAACATAAAATACAATAGGGTTACACATGTTTGCCATTTTCGCCCACATTTAGCCCTGTAGGCGGTGTGCATGCACAAACAGGGTTTAATTTAGCCACCAAGGCCATATAGTACTCACACGCCTTCTACTGTGCATGCCGCAAAAAACACCACCACTCAGCCACGGTAGTAGCTAAGTAGTCAACACATTACTGTAGCTCTCTTCTTACTGTTACCAACGTTACTTGCGAGACGTTGTGTGTGTGTGTGTGTGCGCAAGCCTGTATGGAGGTTTTTACTGGACTTTGTGAGGCTCCCATAGTCCCATTCCCAGTGATGCGCTACATTTTTTTTACTGAAGTGAAAGTAGCAATACCCTATTGTAGAAATCTCTTTTTTTAAACAACATATATATACGTCTTTGGCAGGCAAGTGTTGGATTTGAAATGACGTATACGTCATTGGCAGATAATGTGTTAAAAACTAAAAAGATTTTGTGGGGAGTGGAACTTTAATACTCACTTAATCCTAAAGCTCACAATGTGTTTTGAGCTTGTAAATGGGCTATTGCTGGCACACGACAGAACGACAACAAAGTATAAACAAAGTACAAATCAGGCATCACATTCTGAACATAATACTCCTGAGTAGAAGCGCTCAACACTGCTCCTGCAGTCAACACAATGCTAACAATAGCAGCACTTATGGGCTTGTGTTGTTGACATTCAATACGGAGCCAGTGTGCTGATACACACTTAATACCAACAAGAGAACAATCTGAAGTTTAATACGAACTTTTACTGAGCAAGCGTGCGTGTGTGTGTGTGTGTGTGTGTGTGTGTGTGTGTGTGTGTGTGTGTGTGTGTGTGTGTGTGTGTGTGTGTGTGTGTGTGTGTGTGTGTGTGTGTGAGCGTTTATTGACTGTGTGTGCTGTGAATTAGTAATGGAGGCACACTGTGAATTATGCGGTGTGATTAGTATCCAGGCAACCACCGCTTTACCCTCTGCTGCTTATAGATCAATATGGAGAGCGAGAGAGAGAGTGAGAGAGAGAGACATTTCTCTCTCTGTCATCTAATGTGGTTTATTTAGAATCAAGCACATAACTTTCAGAGCTGCTGTTAGCAGTGGTGGAAAGTTACTCTCAGTGGCAAAGTGCCTACGCACCACCGCGGAGGTTGTAGGTTAGAATCCACCATGGTGCGTGTGGCTTTGACGAGCATCTATAACGAACACAATTGGCCCATGTTGTCTCTTAAAAGGTCCAGTGAAATGACCTTTTCCGGTCATTTTATTTTGAAGTTTCAGTCTGAAATGGCCTCGCAACCAATCGGAAGGTTCCATCCCTTCAGGCTATGGCACGGTGTAACTCACTCACATAGGCACGCACATAGGCCTGTCACAATTATTTCATAATCTTCTTATCGCAATTATTTGAGGTTATCGCTAATGCATAATCGTTTCCATGTTGAAAAATGTTCACACATTTTCAAATATAAAAAAAGCAGAAATAGCAGATCTACAAGTTTACAACACGTCTGACGTGTTGTAAACTTGTAGATCAGCTATTTCTGCTTTTTTTACATGTATAAAATTATCAATAATTTCTTTGTAAATTTCAATTATTTGTCATATCTGCCCTGGGCAATTTTTTATTACGAAGCTCAAAGGCAAACAGAAATTTTAATTGTATTCATGTTCCAGTGTTCAATGCCAAACACCCAATTAAATCGTTAATCACAATTATTTGAGTGACAATTAATCGTCAACTTAAAATGTGTAATCGTGACAGCTCTAGGTGCACAGTGTTACTGTTTGTACATAGGACCCCAATGGAAACAAGACCGCAAGGACTGTTTTGGTGTTATAATTTCAGGCCAAGTGTTTGACTGTACTGACTTTGAATTTTTATCTAATGAAATATTCAATTAATCAATCAAAGCCTGCAGGCTAACACTGCTCAAGGGAGAGAGAGAGACGGCCACTGTGCAGAATGTTTGTTACCAAATTGCATATTTTTCTAACCTAAAATGTTTTCAGAGACATATTTTAGTGTGCTGATTAAGTTTAAAATGAGTAATGCACCGCCTGGACGTCGTCTTGAATGAGATTCAAAACGGAGCAGCTCTGTAATTAAAATGAGCTGCGCTTAGAGGAACGTGCAGCTATGGGAATCACACAGGTGAACGGAATCAAGATTAATTTATATTCATGATAGTATCTATGTCATCACGCAGCTTTTTTCAATGCAATTTTGGCATGTATTGTTAGGTATGCCCATATGACGACCACGGATATGCGATATGCTCTAAAATGTTGAAAAACATATTTTTCATTTTACCAGGCCTTTAATAGTGGTGTGCTGTCGTGGGTGTGTGTGTGTGTGTGTGTGTGTGTGTGTGTGTGTGTGTGTGTGTGTGTGTGTGTGTGTGTGTGTGTGTGCACATGTGTGTGTAAACATGTGTATGTATGGCTGCGTGCGTGTGTGTGTGTGTGTGTGTGTGCAGACAGATAATGACAGGGAACAGGTGAGGTGAGGTTAAATGAGGATAAACTCATTAAGCTTCATCCTTCACTACCTGACACTAATCCTCCCATTTTGCACCATGTTTACACAGTGTGTGTGTGTGTGTGTGTGTGTGTGTGTGTGTGTGTGTGTGTGTGTGTGTGTGTGTGTGTGTGTGTGTGTGTGTGTGCTTCTATTCCTATACTTGTGAGCACCAAAGGTCCCCACAAGTATAGTAGAATTTGACCATTTTCCTGGTCCTCCACAAGATACATTGTTGTTTTATGAAGAAAAAAAAGATCTTAGGGAGTTAGGCTCGCAGCGTCACTTCGTGCCACGCTGAGGGCTTGTACATCTGCTATTTGATTTACACTTTTGAAAAAACGTGAAAGTGTTGAATTTAGATTTTTTTTAAACACAAATCTCCTCTTCCGGGGGTCTCTGGCACAAAACATTTTCAGATGGGGGTCCGCGACCAAATATATATAATTTTTGGGGGTCCTTGGCATGAAAAAGTTTGAGAACTACTGATTTAGAAGGCATTTGTATAGAATTGGCCTCAGGTCTTAATGGGTTAATGCAGCATCAACATCGGCTATTTGAAGATCTTCAAATTCAGATGTTTCCATTAAGACCTGAGGACGCTTCTAAACATTTTCTAAATCCCAACAGTTTTGCGGGAAAAAAATATAAAAAAATAATTTTCACGATTTTTCAAAAATAGCAGATCTACAAGCTCGTAGCGTGGCACTCGGTGCCGCGCTATGAGCTTGTAGATCTGCTATTTTTGAATAGCCAAAGAAATCTAAAGTGACACAGATGCGTTCCAGGTCTTAACACAAATCTTGTACATCTGGCACAAAATATGTTCAGATGGGGGGCCCTCGGCCAAATACATATTTTGGGGGTACATGAAAAAAAGTTTTAAAACCACTGATTTAGAGGTTAGGTTTTAGGGGTTGGAGTTGCGAATTATATCTGATTTATATCTAATTGACCTCAGGTGTGGACGGTGCACCCAAACATAACACATGTGCAAACTCTATTTAAATGCTATTTTTGGTTTTAGGGTTAGGGATAAAAAATGCCCCAGAACTGGCATTCATAACATTGGCTTCCTATAAAATGTTCATGTCCTCACAAGTATAATAGTACAAACGTGTGTGTGTGTGTGTGTGTGTGTGTGTGTGTGTGTGTGTGTGTGTGTGTGTGTGTGTGTGTGTGTGTGTGTGCGTGCGTGCGTGCGTGCGTGCGTGCGTGCGCGTGTGTGTGCATGCGGTCGATATATAACATCTGGGTTGTTTTCTTCCCCTCGAATACTTGTTTTTTTCCTCAAACTCAACCAATGGATGAATTAAAAATCAATATAATTTAGCTAGCTAAGATGTTTGTTCCAACATAATTTGATGATTCATTGAATTAAAAATCATTATCGTTTAGCTAGCTGAAGGTGTGTGTTCCAAAATGATTTGCCGAGTCATTGCTGAGGCTCTTCCAGCGTTGCCAGATTTTGCAAGAGAGATAAGAAACCAGGTCTACAAAAACAAGCCCAAAAGAAGTGACTATAGGTCGCATGAACATGGGGGTCCCCTCCTCATGGTGGCACTATAATTGCTACTACTCCTACCGATATTCTCCAAAACTCCCACAAATTGGTACACCTCATATCTCTAGTCATGTGATGTATCTGTCAGATTTTCAAGATTTTGTTTCCATTGGTTGCGATTGGCTGGGCAGCTGCACCGTATCACTGACACAGCCCTGGATATGGCGACCGGGCCTGGCGGGGATCTGCCGTCTCAGAGCTGACGAGCACACTTTTCTAGTTTGTTCCTCCACTGTTTCTCCTAGTTTGCACTGACCTAAAACTGAGGTGTACCGTTGCACAGCTCAATTGATTCCAGAGAGGTGACAATAGTTTCATGTGTCTAACGAGCTCATTAACATAAGACTAATTACACTGGGAGAGGGAGAGAGAGAGTGTGTGTCAAAGGGAAATTGACTCTAATCGTGCAACTTTTTACCTTCACTTTAAAACACCACTCAATGCATCTCTGTGCGCGCGCACACACGCACACGCACACGCACACACACACACACACACACACACACACACACACACAGAGCAGTGATAATTGATGATGCAGATAGCGGGCTAGTGGACTGTATCTCATCACTAATGAGTTGAAAGGAACAGAGGAACCCAGTGATCCTCACCAGGGACCAACATCTGACCAAGGATCAGTCTCCATTACAATAACACATAATGCTACACTGTGTGGACTAGTCTCGCGTGGCCAGACTTTTGCCTCCCCCAATTTTCAAATGTTTCCGGTCCTACAGTCTGGAGCGCGAAATATAAAGCAGAAGTGAAGCCTCCTCCACACTTCCATTTCGTCTGCAAATGTATCCTAATATAAATCAACTAACCATATATAGCTTTCAGCTTACCAGAAATTGAAAAAGGGGGGAAAAGTATATATATTTTCAAAAATCACACCCAGTGTGAAGTGAGCGGTGTGGTAATCACAGTGATGGAAGCTCACTTAAAAAAAAGTGTTTTTTTTAAAAGTGCATAGTCCTATTTATAGGTTATTAATTTCATCATGTGTCTCGCTAGCCAATCACGGTGCTGAATAGAGTCAGCCAATCACAGTACAGCTAGGGGTGCACTAATGTAGAGGGGTGTGCTATTATGAGCCAATCACAGTACAGCGAAGGGTGTACTAATGAGGTGTCCCAACCCCACTTATAGGAGCGGCTACACCGCTCAAAAAATATTTCCGTGAACGGAAATACCAGCTTCCGTTACTCGGATTTTGGGAGGTGTAGTTCCAGACTCTATATATTATTCGGGGATTGTGGAATAGTTGTCTGCCTACGCGAGACTAGTGTGGACCAACATCTGACCCAGGATCAGTCTCCATTACAACAACAACAACAACAACAACAACAACACATAATGCTACACTGTGTGTTCTCACATATCTGACCCAGGACATGTGTAGCAGCAGTGGCTCAGAGCCTCTGCCTGATGGCTAGTGGTTAAGATGTTGGCTTTCCACGCTGGAAACCCGGGTTCGAACCCCGGACGTTACATTGGTGCTGTGACACCGGATCGGGTTACCTAGTCGGGGGAGGTCAGAAGGGGGGTGAGAGTATCAGTAGCGGCCTTTAGGTTAGTGGTTAAGATGTTCGCTTACCGGGGTTCGATTCTCGATCGTTAGACACTATACTTTCTTAGTATTTTCAGTGCTTCTGTTGTACTGACTGCTAGACGGAAGCATTGGAATGAACTGAGTGAACCAACAGTCTGTCTCCAGAGGCCAGCTGAACGTTCATTATTTGAAGCCCCGAAACGAAGTGAATTCAGGTATTTAACAGAAGACAGCAAAATGTGTTAATTACGGAACGTTCGGGACAGAGTTGGAATGAGACGTGGGTGTTTGCTGAAATGTATTCCCTACGCCCAATTAGTACATCAACTATCAGCACATTTTTCTAATAAAAATTATATATATATATATATATATATATATATATATATATATATGTATATATATATATATATATATATATATATATATATATATATATATACATATATATATATATATATGTATATATATATATATATATATATATATATATATATATATATATATATATATATATATATATATAATATATATATATATATATATATATATATATATATATATATATATATATATATATATATATATATATATATATATATATATATATATATATATATATATATATATATATATATATATATATATATATATATATATATATATATATATATATATATATATATATATAAACAAACAAACACCTCTCAAATGGCTGTAAACACGTTTTAGTGATATTTAGGCATTTTCCAGTGGACCCACTAAGCTTTTGCAGTGACTGTCTCCCCCTCCGCTCTCTCCTACCGTCTGTCTCTCCTACACTGTCTCTCTCCACTCTCCTACCGTCTGTCTTTCCTACACTGTCTCCCTCTCCACTCTCCTACCGTCTGTCTTTCCTACACTGTCTCCCTCTCCACTCTCCTACCGTCTGTCTCTCCTACACTGTCTCCCTCTCAGCTCTCCTACCGTCTGTCTCTCCTAAACTGTCTCCCTCTCAGCTCTCCTACCGTCTGTCTCTCCTAAACTGTCTCCCTCTCCACTCTCCTACCGTCTGTCTCTCCTAAACTGTCTCCCTCTCAGCTCTCCTACCGTCTGTCTCTCCTAAACTGTCTCCCTCTCCACTCTCCTACCGTCTGTCTCTCCTAAACTGTCTCCCTCTCCACTCTCCTACCGTCTGTCTCTCCTAAACTGTCTCCCTCTCAGCTCTCCTACCGTCTGTCTCTCCTAAACTGTCTCCCTCTCAGCTCTCCTACCGTCTGTCTCTCCTAAACTGTCTCCCTCTCCACTCTCCTACCGTCTGTCTCTCCTAAACTGTCTCCCTCTCCACTCTCCTACCGTCTGTCTCTCCTAAACTGTCTCCCTCTCCACTCTCCTACCGTCTGTCTCTCCTAAACTGTCTCCCTCTCAGCTCTCCTACCGTCTGTCTCTCCTAAACTGTCTCCCTCTCAGCTCTCCTACCGTCTGTCTCTCCTAAACTGTCTCCCTCTCCACTCTCCTACCGTCTGTCTCTCCTAAACTGTCTCCCTCTCAGCTCTCCTACCATCCGTCTCTCCTACACTGTCTCCCTCTCCACTCTCCTACCGTCTGTCTCTCCTAAACCGTCTCCCTTTCCGCTCTCCTACCGTATGTCTCTCCTACACTGTCTCAATCTCCGCTTTCCTACTGTCTGTCTGTCTCTCCTACACTGTCTCCCCATCTCCGCTCTCCTACCGTCTGTCTCTCCTACACTGTCTCCCTCTCAGCTTTCCTGCTGTTTATCTCAATAACGAAGCAGACAATGTATATAAATGGTAGCAGACTTTCCATCGTCAGATGAAAGTAAAACATCTAAACAGCGTGTTTGTGTGTAGTGTGTGTAGTGTGTGTAGTGTGTGTAGTGTGTGTAGTCACACTGTGGTGGTCTGTGGGGAAATAAAAAGGTAAGCGCAGCTGTACTGTATCAGAGGGAAGCTGCTATGCTTACAGGCAGTTAGAGGGTGTAAATGTATATAAATATATTCTATAAAGACTGGCCCTGGCACTGGGGAATGTTCCAGAGGGGCGGGGCGTGAAAGCAAGTAGATGAATGGACTATACCAGTGATGTCCCAGCTAGTGTTGCCAGATTCTGTGAGAGAAACAAGCAAACCAGGTCTAGGAAAACCAGCCCAAAAGAAGCGACTATGGGTCCATTTCCGACTGGACATAGCACTTGTATGTCCACGGCTGTCTGTATGTCCTTCACTCTTGCCCAAATAAGGAGTTCCACCCTGATGTCATCAGTACGACATCGCACTGCCCGTCTCTGTCTCCCTCTCTACCTGTCTCACAGCTCTCTACCTGCCTCACAATTATATCTGTCTTACAACTTTCTCTCTAACTGTCCTTTATTGCTTTCTATTTCCCAGTAAGACTCTACCTCTCTCTCTCTCTCTCTCCATCTTTGTGTCCGCCCTCTCTGCCTTCAGGGTAAACGTTGCTGCAATTAGTGAACCTGTAATTAGTTTCGAGCTCGTTATTAAGCTTGTTAACATGGATTAATTAAAGTTTAAGGGGTCGGAAAAAGTGCCACACTTTTTAGAAATATGAATCCAACCCTCTCTTTTATGACTCTCCATCAGGCTCTGTGTTATTAACTCGTTAGCGGCTATTAGCTCGTTCGTGGACGAGGTCATCAAGGATGATCAGTCACAACACTAGCTAAACACAAACCGCAAGCACTAACTACATACTATACTGTAAATCACACATATTAATTATGATCAACAAAAAAAAAACATAATTTCTACAAACAACTCCTCTGGGTCCAGTTGCACCACCTCACACTAAGTTGAAACTTAGCTTAGTTATAGCTTAAATGGCTTAAAAAAGCCATTTAACCCATTTAGCCGGGAAAGTATCTGTGTCATTTTTAGATTTCTTTGGCCATTCAAAAATAGCAAAATATATACAAGCTCATAGTGCGGCACTTGGTGCCGCACTATGAGCTTGTATATATTTTTTGTTTTTTATGTGAACATTTGTGCAAATCTTTAAATATATACATATATATACATTTCTAAAATATATATTCAAAGATTTGCACTCACTTTCACGATTTTTCAAAAAATAGCAGAACTACAAGCTCACAGCGCGGCACTCGGTGCCGCGCTGTGAGCTTGTATATCTGCTATTTTTGAATAGCCAAAGAAATCTAAAATGACAGAGATACCTTCCTGGATTGAATGTGTTTAAGCTATAACTAGACTGAGTTTGAACTCAGTGTGAGGTGGTGCAACTGGCCCCTGGTCTTTATGGGAAATTGAAATAGGAATTCAGAAGACTTTCTTTTCTGAATAATGACCGCTGAGCTAAATAACAGACCACTGTGTAATCAAAGGCTCAGAGCACCTGCAGCGCTGCTTGATGCTGTGCCGTATCCAGCATGGCAGCCATGTAAACAAACACACAATGTCGTTTACAGCTAAACACATGCTCTCAAGAATGTTTTTGAAAACTAACAATGTATTCTATATATTTGATCAACACTTCCTGTTGTTTTCCGAGGCGACACGTTGCACTGGACGCACCGTGACCTGGCATAAATTATTGGACTACTTTCATTACCGTGAGCAATAAAAATCCTTTGTTTTATTACTTTTGGGTCAATTTATGAATGTATTTATTAACCCATTAAGACCTGGAACTGTGTCATTTTTAGATTTGAGCTAAAAAGCATTATTTTACACTTTGGGCTATTCAATAGCAGATATACAAGCTCAGTGCCGCGCTACGAGCTTGTAGATCTGCTATTTTTGAAAAATCGTGAAAATGTGTGCAAATCTTTGAATATATATTGTTTTAAAGCAAACATTTTTAACTCAAATCTTTGCTTCTGGGGGTCCCTGGAGAAAAATATTTTGATGGGGGTCCGCGGCCAAATACATATAATTTTGGGGGTCCTTCACATGAAAAAGATTGAGCACCACTGATATACTGTAGAAACAAACGTTTTTCAGAAAACTGTTGAGATTTAGGTTAGGAGACATGTAGAATCGGCTTCAGGTCTCAATGGGTAGCCGTGTAATAAGCGGGATAAATGACGGCGAGCCGGTCATTGTTGAGAAATAAAGCCCTTCAGGATGATTAGACCCCTCCGGCTTGCGTCAGGATCATCCTGTCAGATGTACTAGATACTAGATGTACTATGAACATTTTGGAATATTTATGAAACATAGATCTTGTATGGGGGTCCCTGGCACAGCATATTTTTCAGATGGGGGTCTGTGGCCCAATTACAGATGAATTTGAGAACCACCGCTATACCATACAGGATGGTTAAAATAATGTTTTATTCATTTCAAATAAGTTGCAGATCACTACTTTAATCCATTCAATTCGGGAACATATACTGTGTCATTTTAGATATTTCTTTGCTTTAACCATTATTTATACTTTGGGCTATTCAAAAATAGCAGATCTACAAGCTCATAGCACGGCACCGAGTGCCACGCTACAAGCTTGTCGATCTGCTATTTGCTAGGAAAAATTGTGAAACTGTATGCAAATCTTTGCATATGTTTTTTTATTAAAGAAAAGAAAAAGGAAAATATATATTTTAACTCAAATCTTTGCTTCTGGGGATTCTACAAATGTCTTCTAAATCCTAATTATATGTATTTTTAAACTTATGTTGCTATAATATCAGTGGTTCTCACACCTTTTTCATGTGAAGGACCACGCACAATGATATGTATCTGTCCACAGACTCCCCCATTTCAAAATATTTTGTTCCAGGGACCCCAAGCAGGAAAACAATGGAGTTAAAAATGTATATACATATTCAAAAACATCACAACTCACACATTTTCAAGATTTCTTTTTCAAAAAATAGCAGATCTACAAGCTCATAGCGCGGCACTCGGTGCCGCGCTATGAGCTTGTATATCTGCTATTTTTTTAATAGCCCCAAATACATCTTAAAAACAACACAGACGCGTTTTCTCCGGATCGAGGGGGTTAAAGTCCTCAGAACACGGCAGAAGTTGTGAGTCTCTTTTTGATGCTAGGATGAGTCAGTGAGTGTGTGGAGAGAGCTGGGCTCAGCGGGCTGCAGAGGCAGCGGTGTCTAAAAACAGATCTGAGACTATACTAGATGTGTGCGTGCAGCACGCACGACGCTCCGCTCCCGTGTGTGACAGACAGCCTGCTGAGTTAACGTTGTTAAGCCATTAAGAGCGGGGAAAGCATCCGTGGCATTTTAAGATTTATTTAGCTATTTTTTTTTTTTTTTTTTAATCGTGAAAATGTGTGCAAATCTTTGAATATGTATATATATATATAAAATTGTAACTGAAATCTTTGCTTCTGGGGGGTCCCTGGAACTAAATATTTTGAGATGGGATGTCCGCGGATAAATACATATCATTTTGGGGGTCCTTGACATGGAAAAGGTTTGAGAACCATTGATAGCAACATAAGTAAAAGAAAATATTTAAAAAAAATATTTAGAAGATATTTGTAGAATCCCCAGAAGTAAGATTTGACTTAAACATCTTCGCTTTAAAAATATATAATAAATAATATATATATATATATATATATATATATATATATATATATATATATATATATATATACACACACAATATATATATACTGTATATTAAAAGATTTGCACACATTTTCACGATTTTTCAAAAACAAAATTGATCTACAAACTCGTAGCACGGCACCTGTAGATCTGCTATTGAATAGCCCAAAATAATGGTTATAGCTAAAAATAAATCTAAAATGACACAGTATGCGTTCCCGGATTGAATGGGTTAAACAGTGCGGGGAGAATCAGCAGCTTCATCAAGGAGGTTGGAACTGGAAGTGAAAATACTGTTACTGTACGTGTGGGAGTTGAGGTGAAGCTCACGATTTATCTGAGGGCGCCGTGGTAGTAGTCCAACGGTCCATTGTTCTGAAGTGCCATTGGTCCGATGGCACGCATTATAACGGAGCCTAACCCTATAACCTCACACAAAACTAAGCCTAAACCTTAACCCTAACCTCACATAAAACTAAGCCTAAACCTTAACCCTAACCTCACACAAAACTAAGCCTAAACCTTAACCCTAGCCTCACACAAAACTAAGCCTAAACCTTAACCTCACACAAAACTAAGCCTAAACCTTAACCCTAACTTCACACAAAACTAAGCCTAAACCTTAACCCTAACCTCACACAAAACTAAGCCTAAACCTTAACCCTAACCTCACACAAAACTAAGCCTAAACCTTAACCCTAACCTCACACAAAAATAAGCCTAAACCTTAGCCTCACACAAAACTAAGCCTAAACCTTAACCTCACACAAAACTAGGCCTAAACATTAACCCTAACCTCACACAAAACTAAGCCTAAACCTTAACCCTAACCCTAACCTCACACAAAACTAAGCCTAAACCTTAACCCTAACCTCACATAAAACTAAGCCTAAACCGTAACCCTAACCTCACATAAAACTAAGCCTAAACCTTAACCCTAACCTCACATAAAACTAAGCCTAAACCTTAACCCTAACCTCACATAAAACTAAGCCTAAACCTTAACCTCACATAAAACTAAGCCTAAACCCTAACCTCACGGAAAACTAAGCCTAAACCTTAACCTCACATATAACTAAGCCTAAACCCTAACCTCACGGAAAACTATGCCTAAACATAATAACCTCACACTAATCTAACATTTTGTCGGAATATTGAGACATCAGACAAATGCCATATCTGAGACGTTTCAGACAGGCAGCTTGATTGTGGAGGAAGTACTTTACTTAAGTAAAAGTATAAATACCACTATATAAAAATACTGTTACAAGGAAAAGGCCTGTATTTTTAAAAAAAAGAGTGAGTGCCAGTATCAAAGGATTTTTTCTTTCTTAAAATCTGTCAAAAAAAAATGGGGGGAAATAGCTGAACTACAAGCTCACGACATGTCACATCACGACATGTTGTGTGCATGTAGTTCATCTATTTTCAAATAGCCTAAAATAAAAATGTACTGGTAAAGTACCTCAAAATGTCACTCAAGTGCAGTACTTGAATGTAAATGTACTTTCCACCATGCACTGTTGATCATACTTTGAGAAAGACTGACGTTAGTCACTACACCTTAGGAAAACTGAATCCATTCTATTTGGGACAAAACATTCCCTCAGTAAAATGAAGGTAAATGACTTTAAGGTCAAAGTCGATGACACAATCATCACTAGCAAAGAAGAGATTACCTATTTGGGATGTATTCTTGACAAATACCTGACAGGTGAAAGCATGGCAACAAAGGTGGTCAAAGGAGTAAACCAGAGAACCAGATTTATGGGCAGAGTTTCCTCTTTTGTAAACCCTCAGGCCCTCAGGACCCTCTCAGGGGCCCTGATTCAGCCGCTTTTTGACTATGCTAGCTCCTCTTGGTACTCCAACACCTCAGTGTCACTGAAGACTAAGCTTCAAACCTCCCAAAACAAACTGATTCGACTACTTCTCGGACTGGGGCCCATGACCCACCTCTCTCCCACTCACTTTGCCAGCCTAGGCTGGCTCAGGGTGGAAGACAGGGTTAAACAACAAAAAATGGGACTGGTCTTCAAAATTGTAAATGCAGATTTGCCCGAAATGCCCCCTATACCCGCATATCTGTATAAATACCTCGAAAAGGTCAGTGACACCCACAGTCACGAAACTAGAGGGAGCGTAAACAACAATCTGGTACCACCCACCCATAGAACAAACATGGGCAAATTCTCCTTCTACTGCACAGCCACCAAGGATTGGAATAGTCTAACTCCATCCCTCAAAAAATGCAGTTCGCTGGGCTCATTCAAAACAGCCCTAAAAACTCATCTTTCTGGAGGCCTAAAGAGGAGCTAGTACCAGTTTCCCTGTAGACAGATGACCCCCCCCCCCTCCCCTTTTTTGTACATATTTTTTATTTCATCATGCTTTTTTTGTATATAATTTTCGTTTTCTCATGTTTCCCCCCCCCCCCCTTTTTTTTGTATATCTTTTTTATTTTCTCATGCTTTTTTTGTACATAGTGGTATTTTTTTCCTCTGTATTTTTATGCTGATTTTTGAACTGTTTGGTTGCTACTATACAGTATATGTCTATGAAATTAATTCAAGGACCCCAACGGAAACAAGTCCGCAAGGACGTTTTTGGCCGGACCTTTTAGACAAAAGCATTATAAATGTAACTGTGTTGTTTTACATTCTTTTGCCTAATAAACATTTCAATCAATCAATCAATCAAGTGGCAGGATGGCGATGTCCGGACGGACGGACGGACAGACAGACGGATGGACCGTCCGTGTGCCCATTCATCTGTGGGTCCATCACTCAGTCAGTCATTTTGGTTCCAAAAAAGATATTGCAAAAACTGCTCGATATATTCTGAAAGGATTATGTTCTATCAATCACTCACAGATGGCTTCAATTCACATATATTCTTTTTTTTTTTTTTTATGCCTTCATGGAAAATGAAGAAGCCAAAAAAATAAAGACACCATTTGATGAACTGGAAGTTAATAAGCAAAAGTATGCAGAATTGTTGACAAACTCTCACACAACTCTCACAGCAGTACAATCCAACTGTCTTGTATCTAGTCGTATGTACTGTACAGTAGTTCCAAATCATTGCATTTTATCTCGAACTTCACTATTTAAAGCACTTTTTTAGAAATGATCATGCACAAATGAGGAGTGTGCCTGCATTTTAGCACAAACTGAGTTCCCATGCACGGTCTCTTAACTTTGTAAATGCCTTTAAGTTCAGGTCTGAGTGCTTTACTACACCAAGATGTCTGGCTAAGATTGTGTTTTTTTTTTACATTACTGAAACTCAACACCGCCTTTTAATCGTTCTTCCTGGACTACCAAACAAGACTGTTGAGGCCTTTTCAAATATAGTCCCTTTAAAACTAACCAAATTCAGTCATCTTAAAGTGGACCAAAAAGTGGACCAACAGAAATGGTCTGAGTTCATTATGAGGGCTAAAAAAACACCCATTAGTCTTGTTTTATATTATTCAGACAGAGTTAAGAACGCAGGGAAGGAGACAGTGTAGGATAGACAGAGAGTAGGAAAGCTGAGGGTGAGATGGTGTAGGAGAGACAGACAGACAGACAGACAGTAAGAAAGCTGAGAGGTAGACAGCAGACACCAGTAAGCTCAGAGGAACAGTGTCTCTCTTCCATACATATTCTTCTGTGAGAGAAACATTTCCAACCTTTCTGACACCTGAACTAGTTCACAATGCACTTGATTTATGTTGCTAAGCTGACAAAAACAGCCCAAAGTGGCTGGAAAAAAAAGGGTCCCTATATCCTATAACAGTGGTTATCAAAGTGGAGTCCAGGGACCCTCATGGTTCCTTGAGGGGGTTCCAAAAAGGGACCTTCCCCAGGTCTGTAGCTCTGTGAGTGTAGAAACAGTTATAAAGAGAGAGACAGTGTAGGAGAGACAGGCAGTAGGGAAGCTTGAGAGGGCGACAGCGTATTATTGGGAATTAATGTTAAAATAATAAAGAACTAGAAAAAGTGCCAGGTCAGGTAGGTTATTATGGCCTCCTGGTGGCGCAATAATAGGCCAATGTGAAAAGGTAGCCATTTCTTCTTAGGCCTTGCACGGCAATCGGACACTGCATTCATGATTTGAGGCATTTTGTTCAAAACAATTGTTTTGCTAAATTAGACCTGCTGGTGGCGCTATAACAGGCCAATGTTAAAAGGGTGGCATTTGCTCCTCAACACATTATGAATGTGCGTGCAAAGTTTGTCTGCAATCGGATGCTGCGTTCATGATTTGAGGCATTTTCTTCAAAACAAGCCACTACTGCAAACTTTAGATGTAAATCTTAGCCAATCAGGATGGAATATGAAAAATCTAACACATCCATCTTGATCACATGACTATAGAGATCATGTGTACCGATTTGCGTGAAATGTGGATAAAATCGGAAGGAGTAATATAAAAAAACATGTTTTACATAAGTCGGCCTCCTGGTGGCGCTATAAAAGGCAGATGTGAAAAATGCAGGGCAAAGGTTTTTTCTTGACCTCTAGGACGTGTGCATACAAAGTTTTACACAGATCGGTGCAGTTATAGGTAAAAACACGAATCGGCCTGTTATAGCGCCACCATGAGGCTGATTTGAAAAAAATCAAATGGTCGTTCTTCCTCGGCCTAATGGGAATATGCGTGCAAAATCTCACGGAAATTGCATGCTGTGTTCATGATTTGAGGCATTTTGTTCAAAACGGAGCACTCCTGCAAACTTTGGAAGCCAATCTTAGGCAATCAGGATGGAATATGGGAAATTGGATAAATCCGTGTTGATCACATGACTATAGAGATACTGTGTACCGATTTGTGTGATGTTTGGACAAAATCTGTAGGAGTAGTATCAATAAATGTGTTTTGCACATATTGGCCTCCTGGTGGCGCTATAACGGGCCAATCTGAAAAATTTGGGCCAGAGGTTCTGAATTGGCATCCAGGGAGTGTGCGTGCACAGTTTCGCAGCGGCCGGGCCAACGGTGCCGGAGATTAGCTGCTAACGGACGGACAGGACGGACGGACGGACGGACGGACGGACGGACGGACGGACAGAGGGTAAAACATACTCTCTCGCCATGCCTTTCGGCCTGGCGGAGACAATAAGATGTGTAATGTCTGATGTCAGTGTATAACAGGTGTTAATGAGACGAGTTGGATGGAATGGTTGTGGCTGCTGACTCATCTGATCAATTTTTGCCTTTGCCTACATCTTTACACCAAACTGATATTTCTCTCTCCATCTCTTCTCTCTTTGACTTTACTTGAGTACATTTTGGAGGTACTTTTACTTAAAAAATATACTACTCCACTACATCTCAGAGACAAATACTTATTTTTACTGCACTACAATCATTTGAAAACTTTAGCTGCAAGTTACTATGAAAGATTTAGGTTATTACTACAAAACATACATAAATCAATTAAGCCCTATTTTATAGCCTACCTCGGCGATTCGAAAATAGCATATCTACAAGCTCACACCGCTTCACAATGCAACGTGAGCTTGTAGATCTGCTATTTTCAAGATCATTTTGACAAATTTTACACACCTTTTGAAAAACGTGTGAAATGGGTAATTTTGCATATTTGATACTTTTGGTACGTGGTACCAAGTATCATTTTGAGGCCAATACTTTCATTCTTTTAATCAAGTAAAACTTGAACTGAATGCAAGGACTTTTACTGTAACAGAGCATTTCTACATTGTGGTATTACTACTTTTACTTAAGTAAAACATTTGAGCACATTTGAGCACATTTGAACACAAAAACAAAAAAACCTCAGTACTTCTTCAGCCTCTGGCATGAACAGAATGGAGGGTGACTGCAGTGTGACCAGACGCACAAACAGCTTATCCTGAATATGACCTTACAACACATATAAAATATTTAAAACAGCTCATAAAATATTTAACAGGATATTATCTATTAAGGTCTGCATGTAAACACATTCACAGTTAAAATATGACTACCATTAGCTGGGTCGAACATGACTTATCCCTGCTACGTGTTTTACAACCTGGCCAACACAAAGCCCCAGCTGAGAGGGAGACAGACGCCAGGAAAGCTGGGAGGAAGACAGCGTAGGAGAGACAGACGGCAGGAAAACTGAGAGGGAGACAAGAGTAGGAGAGACAGACGGCAGGATAGCTGAGAGGGAGACAGCGTAGGAGAGAGACGCCAGGAAAGCTGATAGGGAGACAACGTAGGAGAGACAGACGGCAGGAAAGCTGAGAGACAGACAGCGTAGGAGAGACAGACGCCAGGAAAGCTGGGAGGGAGACAGTGTAGGAGAGACAGGCGACAGGAAAGCTGAGAGACAGACAGCGTAGGAGAGATAGACTGCAGGAAAGCTGAGAGGGAGACAGCATAGGAGAGACAGATGGCAGGAAAGCTGAGAGGGAGACAGCGTAGGAGAGACAGATGGCAGGAAAGCTGAGAGACAGACAGCGTAGGAGAGATAGACTGCAGGAAAGCTGAGAGGGAGACAGCATAGGAGAGACAGATGGCAGGAAAGCTGAGAGGGAGACAGCGTAGGAGAGACAGACAGTAGGAAAGAGAAAGAAAGAGAGCCTGTTTGATATTGGGACGGATTGGGGTTTTGTCATGCTGTAGATTAATGAGACACGCACGCAGGCACAGACACACACACGCGCGCGCGCGCACACACACGCATGCACACGCACACACAACCGCTCTCTCTCTCTCTGCTGTCATCTTGGTAAAGTGTGTAGTTTCTGTACTTTGTTGTGTAGTTTGTTTGTGTGTGTGTGGTTCATGGTCAGTTATTTGCGTGGCGGCAGATGGAAGAGTGCTGTTTCCATGGGAACACACTGAAACAATACAAAGCAAAGCAAAGTTTGTTGTTTACCCAGGGTGTCGGACTAAGTACGAAACTTGTTTCCAGCCGGACCCTGCATGGAAGCCTTGCTCAAGGGCTATTCAGCGGTGATTCATGATTGATGTGATGAATTGGGGAATCGAACTAGGGACCTTCCGGTATCAAGGCCGCCCCTCTAACCACTAGGCCACCGCTGCCACTACACACGTCTGTCTGCGGGCTGCTGTATAGATTAGGCAGGGGGCCAGAGTTATTCAATTACTTGAAGTTGGGGGCCAGAAGACTGTGACAACAAAAAATAACAAAATGGTCGTGGTTAACCGTTTATGTGTAACCAACCAGTTAACACATTAGCTGCCAAAGACGTATATATACGTCTTTTAATTATCAGCTGTTGTCTGCCAAAGACGTATATATACGTCTTTGGAAAAAAGGAAAAAAAAAAAAAAATTTTTCAAAAAAAAATTTTGTTTTTTTTTTTTGCATTTTTTTTATAATTTCAACCCTTGTCGAATTATGAACAGATTAGGAGCTAAAAATGTTCGAAGATTTGCTGCTCCATTCACTTCAATGTTAAAATTCAAACGGACAAACAATTCACTTTGTTTTTTGGTTTAAAACTACTGCTTTTGAGCTATATTGAAACATCAACCAAACATGTCAACGAGGTCAAAATGACCTCGTTGACATTTGTGAAACCACACCTGAATCTCATCTGTGATTAGAAACCATCTGGGGATCAATCATACTGGAGGAAAAAAATCTGTGGCTACGCGAACAGGTACCAAAAACATGGCAAAACCCTGGCAGGCAACAGCTAAAAATCTGAAAAAACTCTGGCAGGCAATGTGTTAAAGGGTTCATTTGTTATGCTATTATAAATACAAAAAAGGGGCAATGGTAGCTGTTACAAAGCTGCAACTGCTTCATTATTTCAGCCCAATTCTGCCTTGGGGTCATTTCAGACGGGAAGCGGCCGACGCACCTATGTAATTCATTTTCAATGAGAGGAGGGCGATTATTTGGGACGCAGGGAGAAGTTAAGGGCCGGTGAGGCAGGCGGGTCCCGTGAAATTCTCACGCACGTGCTCGTTTGTGCACACGCACATGGGCGGCAAGAGCTGGATTGTGGTGAGCGTTTCTTTTCCCCGCACCGCGCAGGGGGACAAAACAACAATGATCGCAGCGCGATCACCGCTGATCCGAGCGGTAACGCCCGCGTGGACCGCTTCCCGTCTGTAACAACCTTTACACGTTAAACATGAAGAAATAAACAGTGGTGTTACGAACATTCAGGGCATACTTAGAAACAATAGCCTATATATAGAGATCCCTATAGATGGAGATAATAGAAGTCGTCATAGAGACCCAAATGTGCCATATGTACGGAGTCTGACATCAGCGAACCCTCATACGTATACTTAAGAAAAGTATCTGGTGTTAAGATGTACTTAAGTATCAAAAATAAAAGTACAAGCATCAAAAGTAGACCTATTCATGGTACAACAAATAAAACAGCTAGAAATGTTGTTTACTTCTCACTACTTTCAGAATAATGTAGCTTTCAAGTAGTTCAGCTGTTTTTTTCACCATGCAGGTAGGGTAGCTTGATAAAAGCTACATTGCTACATTTCAGTAGCTCATCATGTACTAGAATTCTTAGAACGTACATGAAAGAGCACAAGTAGGTGAGTTTTGAGTGCATTTCATCCATCATACCATCCATTTGTAGCTATTTCTGAGTTTTGAGTGGCATGTTGTCCATTACACCAAAGAAAGAATGCTCCTTCTGCATCCATTAGCTTTTGATGGGATTTTGTCCATCTTCCATCTGCTACATCTTCGTCCACTTGAAGATTGTACACAGTATGTTTCATTGGGCTGACCCATTCTAACAACTGATGGTTCTTGAAACACATCATAAGAGCGTGTGCTCTTATCAGTGGTGGACAAAGTACACAAGAGCAGTACTTGAGTCAAAGTATAAAGAGATGATGAGAAGTGCGTGCGTGCGTGCGTGCATGCGCCTTTGTGTGTGTGTGTGTGTGTGTGTGTGTGTGTGTGTGTGTGTGTGTGTGTGTGTGTGTGTGTGTGTGTGTGTGTGTGTGTGTGTGTGTGTGTGTGTGAATGTGTGTGATTCTGGACAAATTCATCATCTAAGACTCAAATCAATTAGGTGTCCTATCCTATTGATTCATCTATCATCTCTATTCATTTATCTTTTAGCTTTGTCTCTCTCCCATTGGGTGCTCACTCCTCCAGCTCTCTGTCTCTCTCCCCGTCTGTCTGTCTGTCTGTCTGTCTCTCCCCGTCTCTCCCTCTCTCTCCCTCTCTCCATCTCTCTCCCTCCCTCTCTCTCTGTCTCTCTCTCTCACACACACAGTGTGGTAAAGCCAGGCTGGAGGCTACAGCACACCAGTAATCACAAACACAAATCCCTCTGATGCTCACAGAGGAGCTCAACAGCTTCACACACTATCCCTGCTCCAGTCCACATAGTCTGTCCCCTGGTGATGACATCACACTATGCCTGCTCCAGTCCACATAGTCTGTCCCCTGGTAATGACATCACACTATCCCTGCTCCAATCCGCGTGATCGTTTTATACAACTAGATTCTGAAAAGTCCCGGAAAAGACGCACTGTGATTGGCCAGTAGTCACTTAGAGTGACATAATTATATAGAGAAACATAATTTACGATTCTGTGCCTATCGGTACATAACTCGGACAGCGCTGAGTCGGCTCAAGCGAACATCGTAATGTTCGGAAACTAGCAACTAGCTTGCTTTAATTTTCTCGGCGGTGCCTCAAGTTCGCTTGAGACGGCTTGCCTCCGTCGAGGTTGGGGTCGGCAGTTCAATGTTCAGCGAGGCACGCCACCAGACCAGGTGAAAATTTTGGGTTTTGAGCTGTATCAGAATGTGACAACGCCCCCACCGTCCCCTCTGGGGGCGGAGTCCTTTTTTTTTTTCGTTTTTGCATTCAGCCAATCACAAGGCAGGCAGGGCGGGGCTTGGTAGAATCTAGTTACCATTAATAAACAGCATCAATCAAACCCCGGGTGGGTGGCAAACATATGTCCTGTGTGTGTGTGTGTGTGTGTGTGTGTGTGTGTGTGTGTGTGTGTGTGTGTGTGTGTGTGTGTGTGTGTGTGTGTGTGTGTGTGTGTGTGTGTGTGTTTGAGCATTGTAATGTCTAATGTTTTTTTCATGCAGACATACAGTAAGTAGATGATAATGTGTTCATTTGCATATGCGAATGAACAGTAGGCACCGTATTCCTGGAGTCAGAAGCACTGGGAAGGACTCCAGTGTATTATCATCACCCAGATGTATTGTGGGTAATTAGGGCTTAGCAGCTAAAAATAGACACATGCTGGCGTATTAATAGAAGGAGGTACAAACCCACTTTACCGAGTCTGGAACACACAAAGAATTCATGTCGCACACTGACGCTTTAATAACACACTTTGTATAGGTAATACACAGTATGTATCTCTACATCAGTGGTTCTCAAACCTTTTCATGTCAAGGACCCCCAAATTGACACTTATTAGCCCGCAAACCCCCATTTGAAAAGATATGCCAGCGACCCGCATAACAGAATATTATTTACGGCTCTAGCAGTGATTCTCAACCATTTTAATTTCAAGGACCCCCAGTTTCACATGCATTAGGGCTACAGACCCCCATTTAATGGCATTTCTATCTCTTGGACCCCAATTTATATCGTAAGATCTATGTTAATTTAACTCTGAGAGTGGTTCCATTTGTACAGTCTCAGAGTTACAGACCCATAAGGGTCCATTTGGTGCCTAATCTATCATTTAGCTGGGGACCCCCTGGAACTCCCTCAAGGACCCCTGGTTCTCCCACTTTGAGAACCAATGCTCTACATCAATCGATCGATGCATGTTTGTATCTCTACATAAATGTGGACCGATTGATCGATCTATCAATCCATCCATCGATACCAACTCACCGATCGATCTTAGTGGTTGTAGCAATTATTAAAACTAGACCATACCCGGTCGACGCATCCGTGGGGGGATATGCGCACATGATCTGGCAACCCGGGAGGAAGTTCGTCCCATAGCTGGGCAGCCCCGTAGCCCTCGCACCCTGTGTGCAAAGGCCTTTAGTCAGTGATACAAAGTGGGGCCCGCCCATGTAATGCTTTATAAATTGTTAACTCATTCAGTGCCATTGACGAGTAACACGTCATTTTTTTTCTAAATCCAGTGCCAAAGACGTGTAACAGGTCCAAACCGTGTTTTCAGTGTTTAAGCTAGATGGCGCTGTTCCCCAACCTATGAGTGATCCTATGACTTCTGGAGAAGAGTACCGGTATGCGGAAATAATGTGATCACAACAAACCCAGCCCTGTCCAATCTAATGTTAAAGGATTTAGATTTTTTTTTTTCTCTGCTTTCTTGGCAAGAACAAGCTATATTCAACGGCCAATAACTAAAGAACGGAAGGTGGCGGTGACAACCTTTTTTTCCCCAGATGGAAGCAGAGAAATTCCTCCGTCTTTTGCGACAGTCTGTGTGTAAATCGTCCTGGAACTAAATATTCTGTGGCTCTTGAAAAGGTTAGTAAAAATGCTCAAAAACGCTGGCACTGGCTGACATAATAAATAAATGTATTCTGGCAATTCATTCTGGTTATTCTTTTCAAGGGTCTGCCATGAATATGTTCGTACCAGGGGCCACATGCGGGCTGTACAGCGTTAGTTAGTCCAGCAGTGTTACAGCAGTGTTTAACCCTTTAAGACCGGGAACGCATCTGTGTCATTTTAAGATTTCTTTGGCTATATAAAAATAGCAGATATACAAGCTCATAGCGCGGCACCGAGTGCCGCGCTATGAGCTTGTATATCTGCTATTTCTTTTTTAAATTGTGAAAATGTGTGCAAATATTTTGAATTTTTATAGTTGAATATATATATACTTTTTTAAAGCGAAAGTTTTTAACTCAAATCTTTTTACAAATTCACAAAAAAAAAACTCAAAATTTTACAAATGTCTTGTAAATCCTAACCTTTTTTTTTCCTAAAGTTTTTTTTCATATATTTTTTTACTTATGTTGCTCATTATTATTATCAATAGTTTTCAAACTTTTTGTGTCAAGGACCCCCAAAATAATATGTACTTGTCTGCGGACCCCCTTCCCATCTAAAAATATTTTGTTCCAGGGACACGATTTTTCTAAAAAATAGCAGATCTACAAGCTCATAGAGCGGCACTCGGTGCTGCGCTATGAGCTTGTATATCTGCTATTTTTGAATAGCCCAAAGAAGTCTTAAAATGACACATATGCGTTCCCTTCCCGGCCTTAAAAGGTTAACCCTTCAAATGGCCAACTCGTGACCATTGCTCTGATCAGCACAAGACTAGATTTGAAACTCAGTAAATATAGCGTTTCAAAAGGGTAGCGGATGTACAAGCTCACTACGTGTCACGATTCGATGTGTTGTGAGCTTGTAGATAGGCTATTTCTGCTACTTTTACACAAGTCATACAACATAAAGCAGGGCATAGACAAAAGACAAGAGAAACCAACATAACACGTTGAAATATGGAGATACATGGTTTCCTGCACGACATCGACAATTAGCACACATGCACTATCACAATACACACATGTAAATATGTACTGTACTGTTACACGCAGACGAACGCAGATAAAGAACAAACATCATTTCTGTCTCAAGTCTTGTCCCTCTCTGCAAACACGCACACAGAACAATCTCTGAACACACACACACACACACACTGTTCTCATTTTCTCTGCAAACATCGATGAAAGGAAAACCATTTTCTATGTTTCCTCTATGTCTCTTCATCTCTCATTCACTCTATCGCTACGGGCATACAGTAAGTATTAAGGCAGGGGTCTTCAACGTTTTCAGGCCAAGGTCCCCCTAGCTGAGAGAGAAATGAAGCAGGGACCCCCTCTGTATTGTATAAAATAGTTTTTCAGACTTTTTTCTGCTCTTTTTTCCCTATACACCTACAGTATAACTCTTTGCCAAAAATATCCAATCTACAAGCTCACAACGCCTCGCAGCGCGAGGCGTTGTGAGCTTGTAGATTGGATATTTTTGGCTAAAGTTCTCCTCAGAAAAGGGATGCTAGGGTTGAAGTGGTTAAGGTAAAAGGAAAAAATCCTATCACACAAAGATTTGGCGGACCCCCTGTAGTAACTCTGAGGACCCCCTAGCGGTCCCGGACCCCCTGTTGAAGACCCCTGTATTAAGGCTTCACACTCAGGAAGGAAGAAGTGAATTAATGATATGTTAATGACAGACAGTGTGTGTGTGTGTGTGTGTGTGTGTGTGTGTGTGTGTGTGTGTGTGTGTGTGTGTGTGTGTGTGTGTGTGTGTGTGTGTGTGTGTGTGTGTGTGTGTGTGTGTGTGTGCATGCATGCGTGTGTGTGTGTGCACACACACACACACACACACACACACACACACACACACACACACACACACGGGGTGGGGGGGGGGGGGGGTAGTACCAGCTGTCCCCCACCAGTGATTGGCTCTCCTGGGACAGAGGGGGGAGGGGTCAGGGGGGTGAAGGAGTGGACATGACAGACACAAGGAGGGCAGGGTTTAGACACAGATGAACGGATGAGCGGACGGATAACTGGATGAATGCATGAGTGGATGGATAAATGAAAGAAATGGAGTGATGACAGTGTGTGTGTGTGTGTGTGTGTGTGTGTGTGTGTGTGTGTGTGTGTGTGTGTGTGTGTGTGTGTGTGTGTGTGTGTGTGTGTGGGGACAAAGGTCAGGAGTGGGCGGAGATAACAAGTCCAACAGAACAAGACAGGTTGCCACAGTGATGACTTAATACACCGTCTACCTATCTATCTATCTATCTATCTATCTATCTATCCATCCATATATTCTTTCTCACTCCGCATTATTTAACCAAATATCTATCGCTCTTTCTTTCTATGAGCAGCAACTGTGTTGTCAACTCATACGAAAAAAGGAAAAAAAAATAGAATACAGATACAAATATCGGAGGACAAGAGATGGAGGGATGGAGGGTGTAAAGATGGATGGATGGAGAGATGGAGGGGGGGTGGAAAGATGGATGGATAGACGGAGGGGAGGTGTGGGGTCAAAATTGGCTCATGATTTATTAAAAAGGATAGAGTCAGAGACCAGCTGAACCACACATACAAGCCCGCGCACGCCCGCACACACACACACACACACACACACACACACACACACACACACACACACACACACACACACACACACACACACACACACACACACACACACACACACACACACACACACACAATAGCATTTCTGTACTTGTGAGGACCAAATGTTCCCACAGATATAGTACAATTTGAGAAATAAACATCATGAGGACAGTTTTCATGGTCCTCACAAGAGAAATGGTTGTTTAACTCATTCCCTGCCTAGAACGACTAAAACGACTTCTGTCCATAAGCCATGCCTGCCTAGAACGACTAAAACGACTTCTGTCCATAAGCCATGTCTGCCTAGAACGACTAAAACGACTTTTTAAAAAATACAAAAAATAAAAAATATTAATTTTTTTTTATTTTTTATTTTTTAGATTTTTTTTTTTTTTTTTTGACCCAAAGACCAAGGAGATATGATTTTTCGAAGATATAGACTCCCATCCACTTCCTTGTTAACTTAAAACTTTAAAATTCTGTATCTCGGCTCCTGAGTACTTTTTTTTTTTCAATGAAAAATATGGCAGTGTTCAAACGCGCCAGAAATAATTCTGGCAGTGAATGAGTTAATGTTGAAAATGATTTGGGGAGTTATGCTTAAACTTATAAGTAAAATACTCAGGATAGACATTTATAACAGTTGTTCTCAACCTTTTCTATGTTAAATCATCATTAAAATCTTGTTGTGTTTGCCAGTGGGCCCCATCCCACAGCTTGAGACTCACTGATTCAGAGGTTAGGTTAGGCTGTTTTGATCTGTTATAAGTATCAGGAATTGACTGCATAAGGAGACTTATGCTAATTATAAGCTACTGTGCCTGTCTAAGACAAGTCCCTAAGTATTAGAGGGTATAGTCCTATAACTGTATATCTGTATTTATTATTGGCATTACATTTCATTTTCTTGTTATGTAGCACAATCTGCGGGATAGGTCCCAACAATATTTTGCCGCTTGAATCTTGCAATATGCCTGATATATATTAAGCTGTGTGCAGTGCTTACAAGCTCACAATGTAGACTTGTAGATTGACTATTTTCAGCTTCAGGGTTAGGGTTAAAAGTGCACAAGTAATAATAATAATAATAAAATGGCTTGCATAAAATCACTGTCCCAAAATGTTGATGTCCTCACAAGTAGAGCAATATAAATGTGTGCACACGCATGTGTGAGCAAGTGTGTGTGTGTGTGTGTGTGTGTGTGTGTGTGTGTGTGTGTGTGTGTGTGTGTGTGTGTGTGTGTGTGTGTGTGTGTGTGTGCGCGTGCGTAAGTGTGTCTAAGTGTGCCAGGATGGCTATTAGCGCCAGGTCCCATATGTTGCAAGCAACAGAGGAGAGACCCCTGGGAACACGCACGCACACTCACGCACGCACGC
>NC_139959.1:1486811-1531811 GCF_963454915.1 Gymnoscopelus microlampas | reverse complement strand
AAATGTGTTGTGCTAAATAACATGTTTTTAATGTTTTTTTTCCTTGTTTGCCAATGAAAGTTTTTTTTTTCTGATTGCAAAACGTCTTCTCTCTCAAAACCTAAGTCTTTGGTCTCGATTCTTTTTTTCTCTCTCTCGGATTTTTTTGTGTGAGGGGTTGAAGTTCAGAAGGCGTGTCCTACGCTGAAAAGATGTAAGACACCTCTCCATTGGTCACTCGGAGTCTGAGTGACAGCGCCTCCCTTCCTTATGTAGTTTGTTGAATGCAGGGATGGAGGTGTGTTACGGCCATCACTGTTTTTTGATTGATTGAAATATTAGCAGTTTGCCAAAAAAAACAAACAAACATGAAAGTACAGTTTAATGCAAGGTCAGCTAAGAGGATTTAAACCCAAGAAAGCCTATGACTTGTTTCCATTAGGGTCCTTCCTACTGAATTCATAGAGACATTTATGACTACTATGCAAAACATCATAAAAACAAAACATAAATATATGTACAATAAACAGTTTGAGTAAACAGATTTATGGAATACTTTATTAACAGTAGGATACAGAGGTACGATTTTTACAATGATGTTATAAGGATAACACACAAAGGCTTGTTTCCATTGTGGTCCTCTGGGACTGAGGTCAGAGCTCCATCCCAACTCTGGGCGCTACACTATTGAGCATTTTAGGCTATTAGCAATTCAGATGATTCCCTAATGCTAGGTTTCTGTTCTACTTACAGTTTGTGATCTGTATTTAAAATTGTTGTATTGTTGTTATTGTTATAGTAGGCCAGTGGTTCCCAAACTTGGGACCGGGACCCTCAGAGGCGGTCCCCAGATTAGCTTAATGGGCAACATAGTTTTCTCTCTCAACAGTAAACAAACCAACCTATACATACCAAGTGTATACAGGGTAACATATTTTTAAGTGACAATTTAATGACTTTTAAGACCTCCTTAAGGCATTGTGCCCAGTGCGCTTGTAGTTTGGCTATTTTCACAATATTTATCTGTGGAACCGAGTAAAACTAAATGTAATTCCTACAATTTCAAGTGCTTGTCAGGGTGGGTGGTCCCCAGTTCAAGTATGATTATTTTGGGGGGTCCCCAGTTCAAATATGATTATTTTAGGGAGTCACAGCCTGAAACGTTTGGGAACCCTTGAAGTTATAAAATAAAGCTATACATTATTTCATGTTATATTCATTATTCTAATTAAGGCAAGGCTGAAGTGACTGGCCTACTGGCCAGGCCCATTCCAGATAGACTGCTTTGGAAACGTTTAGTCTGATTGTGCGCTTACTTTATGATCATCCATCATCCATCATCCAAGGCCTGAGGGTTCGAATCCACTGCGGGTCACTTTTTTATGATAGGTTAGTTAGTGTCAGGTTAAGGTAAGGTATAGTTTTCTGTGAGGCTATTGAATTACGCTGGCAGCATCACAAGAGCAGAGGTGAGGGACCCACATACCCATCAAGAGACTACTGACTCACTCACTGAAACTCATACCCTAGGGAAACCTGGTGGTAGACTTGGGTTGGATTTCATTTGCCCCATTGAATTAAAAAGGTAATAATACAGATTATTTGGGACTGTAGCTTTAAATGCCACATGCATATTTTCAACCTGCCAACAATACCTTAAATCCTAACAAATGCAGTTCTAACTTAGTATGCAGAAGCACTTTTTGTTTTTGCATTCTCAACCAGCATTTCAGTATACACAGACAAGGCCTAAATTGAGCAGAAATGTATTTATCCAACATTGACTTTCCTATAATTAGCATAAACTGCATTTGAAGGTCAAATTAACAGATAGCAATTCACCATGTATTCATACAACTACATTTTCAGTGAAAAAGATTTTAAAGATTTATTTTTTTAAACAGTTACACTGTCAGTGTTACACTGCCAGTGCCCTTGAAAGGTGCAAACATTTCAAAAGTTAGGGAGGGTAAGTGATTTTCTTTCGTTAAATTAAGTGTTAAATAGCTCTAGCTCTAGATTCTGATCGTACTCATTGCTTTAGAGGGTTCAGTAACATGTCTCTCCGGCTCTCTAACAGAAAATGCATTCTCAGGTTGGGATGCCAATTTTATCCAATCAAGATAGAAACCTCAGTCAAGATACAGAAGTGAAATTGGAAGTGATGACACAAATAAATAAGCAGACACAATTGGACCTGGAACACTATAAAAATGAAGAGGGTGTTCTTTGCATTTCATTTCTACACCACAGCTGACATTTTTAAACAATGTACCCCCTCCTGCTGTGATGTCATCCAAATGTCATAGTATATGATGTCCTCACATCAGGACAGTGCAATTTAGGTTCATAATCGTCCAAGTTCACTTTTAAGTTTGTATCCTTAACACAAGTAAAAATTGACAATGGACTGGAGTAAAAAAGTGACAATGTACAGTTATTTACAAGTTACACTCTGTCAAAGCTTGCACCATTAATGTCAGAAAGCAAGTTGGTCTTAAAAGACTCGTAATCTTCAAGGTGGGCTGTTGGAAGTGTTACAAGCACTAACAATTGGATAACAAACAGTGTGGCCTGTGGACTAGACAGTTGTGGTCAACTATTTTGATTTTCTTTCTCTCCGACACCAGCAAATGCCTGTGTCCCTGCCCAGTCAGCCATTGCATCACCATGGGCACAGAGGGTCTCTCTTCTTCAGCCGCATCTTCTGGTTGTACATCTTAGAAAGGACAAGAGATCAGAATCAACATCTGAAGTAACAAGTTTCAAAGCTTAAACAACTCATTCACAAGAATCACCAATAAAATACACAACGGACCAAATATGATTATGATCGGAAACTGTATTATTTGTCTGACAGTCCGATATCCAGATAATGAAATTGTGTTGTGCTACTGACAAGATACACTACGATCACTTGAGAACATTGCTTGCCCTGTACCCGGTTAGTTAGTGACTCCACTTCTTTTTCCTTTATGAAAATAAACAAAAAACTACGGAGCTTGCACAAAAACACATTTCACCCATTGTTTTACACCTGTAAACCTGTGATGTGACAATAAAGATCATTGTGACAAAGACTATTCTGATTCTAAAATTGGTTAAAATCTGGGCATATTATGTGCTGTATGAGTGTAGGACAGGGTTTCTCAAAGTGGGTGCCGTGACGCCCAGGTCCAAGTCCAGGGGTGCCGCAAAATACTTTGATAATGTTTGGAATGTATCAATATCACTTCAGTTTAACACTTAGAACCTCTACACTTAATAAAACGGAGTTGAGGTGCACCGTACTTGGTGCGTAATCTCTTCACCAAAATTAGCAATCTACAAGCTCACAACGCGTTGTGAGCTTGTAGATCTTATATTTTTGGTGAATGTTCCCCTCAGAATAGGAATGCTAGGGTTCAAGTGGTTAAACGTCAAGTATAATGTTATTTGCAATATGTCCTGTAATGGAAACAGATATTCTCTCAGTTTTCCTTGTGACAAACTGTAATTTAGGGGGGAGGATTTAAATAATACATACCATAATGTGACATAAATGTAAGGTGCTGTAAAGTAACAATGTAATTCAGGGGTGCCGTGGAAGAAAAGTTTATTTACATGGGTGACCTGAGCCCAAGAAGTTTGGGAACCACTGGTGTAGGATCTCCTAAGGTATAGGAGATCCTACACCAGTGGTTCCCAAACTTCTTGGACTTAGCTTAGGACCTAAGCCAATATCAAAATGTCTTATGGAAGGTTTTACCTACCCTCAAGTAAAAGATATTGGAAGTTATCCAAGATCTTCGACTCCTCCAAATGATTTGCCGAGCCTTGTGGAGACATTTCTGGGACCAGGTGTGACACAATGTAATGCACGTCCACCTAAGAAAACAAAAGAGTATTACAGCCCAACAATGAAAATACCACTTGGCACTTGAGGAAATGTTAAGGCATTCAAAATAATACAAGACTAGAAAAAGCGCTCCTCGGAGCACAGGTCTCCACCAGGTAAGGTAGGTTATTGTGGGCCAGCAATGTTGGGAATGCGCCAATAAGGATGGAATATGAAAAATCGGATGGAGCCGTCTTGATCACTTGACTATAGAGATAATGTGTAACGATTGGCATGATGTTTGCACAAAATTTGGAGGAGTAATATAAACACTGTGGCCCATGTGAAAAAAATGGGGCAGAGGTTCGGCTCTGCCATCCAGGGAGTGCGTGCACAGTTGGCTGCGATCCAGCCAACGGTGCCAGAGATTAGCTGTCCACAGACGGAACCACACATGCATGCACGCACACACACACGCCTTTCGGCCTGCAGAGACAAAAAATATCCACTTGAACATACCATGTCATCTTCCCCAACAACAAACATACTGCAACACTCCATTGGCTATCTCTTGATGAGGTCGTAAACCTCAAGGCCTTCATGAAGCTGTTGCAGCATTGGTATGTGTTTAGTGTGCATGTGTAGGACAAGAGCCCTTACAAAAGGGAAAGAATAACAGACATCAAATTTTATGACAGCCATTTTAAAATGTACAATTACAATTTAGGTATTTAGCAGACACTCTTAAGAGTGATTCACAGTAAGTAAGGCAAACACAAGCAGGGGTTGACACTAACGGTTGCCCGACTGCCCGTGGCAAGTTAATAAAACGTTCAGGCAAATGGAGTTTGCCTTCAGGTTGCCCGATGGGCAAGTGCATTCCGTCTTTATTAAATAATATTGGCTATTTATGAAGAACAATGCTACTTTTTTACAATTGGCAGATGCACTCATTCAAAGAGACTGTCGCCACTCTGCAGTTATCGATTGGATTTAACATTGATTTGTTCTTATTGTTCAAGTCACACAAACGCAGGACAACACTGGAAAACAACTTAATATTTTGTCTCTGTTGTCCCGCAATGACCACAAGGTGACCAAATGTATGTGAATGTGAACAAATTATCCTTAGCTGGGCCTGTGGCCTGCATGGTTGGTTCTGCATTCTGCCAGGGAGACAAGGAGAAGTTATTGTCATTGAGGCCATAATACATGGCTACAGGCTGTAGGAGCCTGAATGTGTACCGTGTTGTTTTCATATTTTTGATTAGGCTGCTTTTATTTTGATTAAGAAACACTTTTCTTGGGTACTATCATTTCGGTCAATTAGGACATTGGTGTGGTTTCCCCTTTTACTGTACCGTGTACAGTAGCACGTCGGTGTGGTGAGACAAAATAGAATGCTTAAGTCAGGGGTCTTCAACAGGGGGTCCGTCACCGTAACCTAGCATCCCTCCCTACTACTGAAGAGAACTTTAGCCAAAAATAGCAGATCTACAAGCTCACAGCGCCTCGCACTACAAGCTTGTAGATCTGCTATTTTTTGGAAAGATGTTTGGTGTAGAGGGGAAAAAAGAGCAGACCAAGTACAGAGTGAAAGGTCTTTACTAAGTAGTTCAGCCCTCAAATACTAAGTATTTGACAAATACTAAGTATTTGAGGGCTGAAGTGGTTAAATGTCTGAAAATACACATTAACATGAATCCAACATGACAGTGTCTGTCAAACAAGTCTATGAAGCTATCTATGAAATATATGAACAAGTTTAATCTTCATTTTATACACTATGTATTGGGGCCCTGCTTCATCTCTCTCTGAGCTAGGGGGTCCTTGGCCTGAAAAGCGTTGAAGACCCCTGGCTTAAGTTTCATACTCATTTGGGTTCCCAGAACAACAATTATGTCAATATATAAACAGTTACGCAAACGTCAGAATGTACCTGTTTGGATGCGTCGTAGTTGAGAGCCTATAGCACACTAAGCTGCACTTTTCATTTACTCAATGATAATAGTTGCATCAAACAACGCTAAAATAATTGCAGCACATCACAATAAGAGCATGAACTAACGTTATGGATGATTGACCTGGTAACTGGAGTAGCTACATAATACACATGCAACGACATGCTGCAGGCTGGCAATAGGCGTTGGACGCGCGAGTCACGGAGTGACGGCCACTATCAGCACAATTATGTATTTTAAATTACTATCTTATATAATTCAATTAAATAAAGTCACCATAGGCCTAATATGTGAAAAGGTTAAAAGGAGGGAAGTTAAAATACTTACGCACTGACTATCTGCCAAAGTGTCGCACCACAAAAATCTGCCACAGCTGGAGAAATGTACTGGACAGGAGTAGAATGTTGTTGTTGGCCGGGGGAGGGGGGAGGTTAAGGAAGTTGTCAAGCTGTCACTCAGACTCTGAGTGACCAATGGAGAGGTGTCTTACATCTTTTCAGCGTAGGACACGCCTTCTGAACTTCAACCCCTCACACAAAAAAATCCGAGAGAGAGAAAAAAAAAATCGAGACCAAAGACTTAGGTTTTGAGAGAGAAGACGTTTTGCAATCAGAAAAAAAAAACTTTCATTGGCAAACAAGGAAAAAAAAACATTAAAAACATTTTATTTAGCACAACACATTTTATTACCCAAACATTTTACTAAGTATTTTGTTTTATGTAGTTTAAACAGTTTTTCCTTATTTATTTTTTTTAAAGTTTTGTTCTCAATTATTTTTTATTTTCTTTCAGATCTTATATTTTTTTGCTTGCAAATATTTTTTTTGATTGCGTTTTTAATTTGTTTTAATGAAAAAAATGTTTTTGTTCTGTTTATATAATTTCCTTTGCTTACTAATTATAATTTTTTGCTTGCGGTTTTATTTTGTTTTCATTCAAAACTATTCTTTGCTCTGTTTATATTTTTTCTCTCTCGAATGTTTTTCTTTTGTTTGGTTAATAAAGACACAAATGTAACTCCATAAAGGACCCCCTAGCTGAGAAAGAGATGAAGCAGGGACCCCCTCTATATTGTATAAAATTGTTTTTCAGATAAACTTTTGCTGCTCTTTTTTCAACGCCTCGCAGCGCGAGGCGAGGCGTTGTGAGCTTGTAGATCGGCTATGTTTGGCTAAAGTTCTCCTCAGAAAAGGGATGCTAGGGTTCAAGTGGTTAATGTAAAAAAAAAAATCCTATCACACAAAGATTTGACGGACCTAACTCTGAGGACCCCCTAGGGGTCCCGGACCCCCTGTTGAAGACCCCTGCCCTAAAGAATGGAGCCTCAAGGCGCAGTACCTTGAATGCACTTTTCCGACAATAGATACACTTTGTGTGTGTGTGTGTGTGTGTGTGTGTGTGTGTGTGTGTGTGTGTGTGTGTGTGTGTGTGTGAGAAGGCTATTACTATCCATTGCGTGAAGGACTTGCTTGCCAAAATTTGTGTTCAACAAGTGAGAGGCGCCGTGACCACACTTTCATTATCACTGCTTGATGACTCTCCTTGTTCATAGCGTTCTCAGAATGCTTGATGACAAATTTTTCGTTCTGTGAAGTTCTCCGCATTTAATAGAATAATACGCATCGGAGTCAGTGTGCAAGGTGGGTGTGCGATTTTAAAAGTCTGTTTTGCATACGGCCATCTTGCGTTTTCGGTGCACACTATCTCTCCGGGGTCATATGATCAACATGTATAATATTAGATATTTCAGATCCCATTCCAAGTGACTATGACTGCTTCCCAGAGTTTGCCAGGCCCTGGGTAGGCAACCCGGCCTGGCGGAGACCTGTGCGCCGAGGAGCACACTTTTTTCTAGTGTCTTTTCTCGTCCTGATCCTGCTCCTGAGAGCCATGGTGGGTGTATGTTTATTCAACTGTGATGTTTGTCTGCTAGACACGTATAAGTGTCACACGGCACTTCACCTCACGATGAATGACTATGGCTTCGTACAGGCTGTTCTCACAACAGAAGAAAGCCATTAAGATGGCAGAACGCAGGTGGAGGAAACGTCCTCCGTGTTTCTTTAATCAGGTCTAGTGATCAGTCTGTCAGATCAATAAGACAGACACACACACACACACACACACACACACACACACACACACACACACACACACACACACACACACACACACACACACACACACACACACACACACACACACACACACACACACACACACACACACAGCTGACAAGCCCACAGGCTCTGAACAATAATCAACAACAAATCTCGACAGAGTGAAATAAAAAAGAGAGTGACAAATGGGGTGTGTGTGTGTGTGTGTGTGTGTGTGTGTGTGTGTGTGTGTGTGTGTGTTCATACAGTAGGGGAGCTGAGTCAGACAGTGAAAGAGACGACAGCCGCATATATTCAGACATCCCGCAACAGTGGCAAAAACTGCCTCTGTCATTAAAGGTGATATTCTTTGACTAAAACAAAACGTTTGGTGTTAAAAAGTTACAACTCTACGTCATAGTGTGATCCACGACGCATCACAATGTGTTGCAAACTCATAGATCAGCTACTTTTGCTACTTTTGTGTGACAAAGTAGGGAATTAATTCACGAGAGAGAAAATACAAAAAAAAAAGGTCAAATACAGAGTTAAAAGGTTTATGGCCTCTGTTCTCAAAACACAGTTCAAAGCTAAGGTATCCAGTGCAAGGAACAGTCACAATGCTAAATTGATCTGAATACTCTTGTATATAGCAATAAAGACCATACTCAAGCTTTGGATCCATGAGGACATTCCTACACTGGATGATTTGTATAAGGAGGTATTGAACGTGGAATTACTGACTTATATCCTCCGTGATAACATGGAAGGATACACAAGGATATAGCAGCCAGTCCTGGATGCAGTGGAACCCTCTAGACTGAGCTTCAAGGTACCTTATTGAACAGTATATAATGTAAAACTGGAAAAAGACTCTGGTATCCTGGAATATGCAATCATGTCAAACCTGTGGTGTACTTTTGTCTGTTTTTCTTTTTTTTTCTTGTCTAATGTCTGTGTGTTGTGGTGCCTGCTATTGTCTTTGTATAAAAAGACAATAGCATATTAAAACAATCAGAACCTCAATAACGAAACATATGTAAAAAAAGGTAGAACTTTTCCAAAAAAAAAAAAGAAAAAACACAGTTCAGACTCCGAAAGTAAGATATGGGAAAAAAGGGAAATCTGAGCTGATCACTTTGGGGGGAATTTATATCTATTTTACAGGATAGAGGGAAAAATGGCTAACGTGATTGCTTTTACATTTTTGTCAACTGCCGCGGCTGAAGTCGTTCGTAACCATTTTAGTCCTTGATCCTGTTTGTCATTTTAGCTGTAGATTGTGTTCTCGTGTGTGTATGTGGTATATATTGTTTTGTATTGTTTGTATTGATTTAACCTGGTTAAATACAATATATTATATGCTGATATGCCCGACAGCAACGATACATAAAGTGCATCCAGTACAGCAGAGGTTGTCCAGTGCAGTGGAGTAAAGCTCCAGGTCAACACCGCAGACTCACATTTAATCTTCCTCAATCTCTGCTGTTTTGCTGATCAATCAAGAGGAAAAAGGGTGAATTTAGTGGTGAGCGGGCGGGGTGGCACACGCCAAGCGACTGAGGTAGAACTCTCTCTATCTCTGTATCTGTCTCTCTTTCTATGTCTCTCTCTCATACTGTATGCTCCTGCTGCACTTTTTTTGTACACTCTCAGAGTTATACATCTGTAAAAGTCAATTTGGTTTCTAACTATGAACTATTTAGCTGGGGACCCCCTGGAGTTCCTTCAAGGATCCCTGGGGGTCCCCCGACCCTATTTTGAGAACCACTCTATCAAAAGTAATACAATGAATGAATTGCAAGCCCACACACAATGTCCGCATGACTTCAGAAATACATATTTACGGGTGATTAAAGGAACGTGGACATTGATGTGCCTAATTGACAGGATTAGTGCGGCTGTACATGAGGCTATACTGTAGCAGGAGGTATATGTACGGTACAGGTGTGCACATGAGGTTGTACTGCAGTTTAGGCATTTAGCAGACGCTCTTAATCCAGAGCGACTTACAGTAAGCAAGGACACAAGATAATACATCATAATACATCATAATACATCAAAGGAAGGCCCAAGGATCCATCACGCCAGAAGGAAATGTTTGGATCGGGGCGGTTCACCGGATCTGGCACAGCACTCAGGTCCTGGACCTGGTGAGACGAAGGAGGAGCCCGGCCAGGAGACATCCCACAGAGCCTAGTCCCTCCACGTGCCAGAGCCTCCCGAGTCCCGGCAGAGTACTTCCAGAGAAGAAGACCGAGTGGCCCTGTCTTTCCCTATAGGACTGACCGTGGGTGCTACTGGGACGTAAGTCGGGGCTTGATCAACCCTGGCTGGGTCACCTGGGCGAGGGTGTATGTTGTATGTTGCGAGACCCGAACACCCTATGACCCCAGGCTACAACACTGATGATACGTCCCAGTTGCATCCATGTGATGTTTTTCTTTATATACGAATGCATAAAAATAGCAATCTAATAATAAAATAGCAATCTAATAATAAAGTAATACATAAGTAAACCAATAATCTAATAATGACTAATACATATGTAAACCAAGAACCTATCATCGGCCTGTACATTTAAACTATACACACTATAGGATGCCAGGTCAACAATGACCTGGCATCTGTCTACATAACATCTAAGCTATCTAAGTTACATTTTAGCCTTTGCATAATCCTGCAAGGTTGTCAAGGCTATAGGGCAAGTGATACAGTATATAAAGTTAGCCTTGTTCCCAGCCTTACTCATCTGCAAAGAGGAAAGCCTGGTCACGACCTAATGCAGAGAGTGTCTATAGGGGCGGGACCTTCTGTCGTACGTATTTCCCCCGGAAACAATCTTTTTCGACCAATCACAACACTCTTTTCATTCACGGATAATGTAAAGCAGATTTGTAAAGCGTCCACGTCATTTCCTTTGGTGGTACTTCCGTGTTTGTGTGTGTGTGTGTGTGTGTGTGTGTGTGTGTGTGTGTGTGTGTGTGTGTGTGTGTGTGTCCTGACCTGAGTTGACCACCTCCTGCTCCATCACGCCGCATCCCAACACCTCCAACCAGTCGCCTTGGAAACGCACCTCCATCTCAAAGGAGGGATGAGTGAAAGGAAAGTAGCACTCCACCCATCTGACCTCCACCTCTGATGGAGGATAGGAGAGAGATTTAGTCAATTAAACAATCTATAAATCACAACATAAAAATACAGGAGACCAACAGCCAGGCATGCAGACAGACAGACAGACAGACAGACAGACATGCAGACAGACAGACAGACAGACAGACAGTACCTGCTCCAAACAGGTGTGTGACCAGGTGTGTGACAGTTTTCTTCAGGTCGTACTCCACCAGTTTGACAGCCTCCAGTGTGTGAGCCTCCTGTTTGTGAGGGGTCCTGCGTCCCCCAGACTCAAACAACGACAGGTCCTCTCCATTCTCCACCTTAGAGAACAACTGCAACACAAAGGAGATTATGTCACTCTAACGTCAGTGGTTCTCAAACATTTTCATGTCACATTCCGAGTTATATATTAGATTTTGTTTTCTGCCTCTAAGCCAAATGAAGTGTAGTATACCTGTGAGGTGTGAGTGGGACCGAAATGTTGTGTATCCTAAGCAAAGAATTTATGCCGTCACACAAGTGTTAATCTGCAATGTTAGGTTAGAACTGGTGAATTACAGCAGTTGCACTCAATGCTACATGAATTCAGCACCATGGCCAGAGTCACAGCTAGTCTCAATGCTACATGAATTCAGCACCATGGCCAGAGTCACAGCTAGTCTCAATGCTACATGAATTCAGCACCATGGCCAGCACAACTAGTCTCAATGCTACATGAATTCAGCACCATGGCCAGCACAGCTAGTCACAATGCTACATGAATTCAGCACCATGGCCAGCACAGCTAGTCACAATGCTACATGAATTCAGCACCATGGCCAGAGTCACAGCTAGTCACAATGCTACATGAATTCAGCACCATGGCCAGAGTCGCAACTAGTCTCAATGCTACATGAATTCAGCACCATGGCCAGAGTCACAACTAGTCACAATGCTACATGAAGTCAGCACCATGGCCAGAGTCACAACTAGTCTCAATGCTACATGAATTCAGCACCATGGCCAGAGTCACAGCTAGTCACAATGCTACATGAATTCAGCACCATGGCCAGAGTCACAGCTAGTCACAATGCTACATGAATTCAGCACCATGGCCAGAGTCACAACTAGTCTCAATGCTACATGAATTCAGCACCATGGCCAGCACAGCTAGTCACAATGCTACATGAATTCAGCACCATGGCCAGCACAGCTAGTCACAATGCTACATGAATTCAGCACCATGGCCAGAGTCACAGCTAGTCACAATGCTACATGAATTCAGCACCATGGCCAGAGTCACAACTAGTCACAATGCCAGTTGCTTTTTTATCATGGTTTGTGATATGCAAATTCAGTATATTCTCAATTAATGCTTACTTCTACTACAACAGCAGATGAACTGTATATTTGGTTAAAGTCGTTAACTGATTTTGATACTATATTAACAGATTTAGCTGGGGACCCCCTGGAACCCCCCAAGGACCCCTGTGGGTTGTCAGAAACCCACATTGAGAACCATTGCTTTACATACCCAACAGGGTAAATCAACATGGATATACAACATATTAATAAAGTAAAACAGCATATTTCTGAAGCTGATGTGATTCCTGGATTATGGCTAAATCTACGTAAACAGTTCTAGAATAGTGGTCGCTTTAATGTGGGATGTTAACCCATAAATCCCAACAGTATTCTGAAAAAAACATATGTTTCTATATCAGTGGTGGTCAAAATTGTTCATGTCAAGGACCCCCAAACATATATGTATTTGGCCGCGGACCCCCATCTCAAAATATTTAGTTCCAGGGACCCCCAGAAGTAAAGATTAGCTAAGGAGGCAGGTGCCTTCGATTGATGGAGCCTGCCATCAAATCAGTCAGTAAAGTTTTAGAAATACCTAAGCAAATCAGTTACTGATTTCAGCACCATGGCCAGAGTCACAGCTAGTCACAATGCTACATGAATTCAGCACCATGGCCAGCACAGCTAGTCACAATGCTACATGAATTCAGCACCATGGCCAGAGTCACAGCTAGTCACAATGCTACATGAATTCAGCACCATGGCCAGAGTCACAACTAGTCTCAATGCTACATGAATTCAGCACCATGGCCAGAGTCACAGCTAGTCACAATGCTACATGAAGTCAGCACCATGGCCAGAGTCACAACTAGTCTCAATGCTACATGAATTCAGCACCATGGCCAGAGTCACAGCTAGTCACAATGCTACATGAATTCAGCACCATGGCCAGAGTCACAGCTAGTCACAATGCTACATGAATTCAGCACCATGGCCAGAGTCACAACTAGTCACAATGCTACATGAATTCAGCACCATGGCCAGCACAGCTAGTCACAATGCTACATGAATTCAGCACCATGGCCAGAGTCACAACTAGTCTCAATGCTACATGAAGTCAGCACCATGGCCAGAGTCACAACTAGTCACAATGCTACATGAAGTCAGCACCATGGCCAGAGTCACAACTAGTCTCAATGCTACATGAATTCAGCACCATGGCCAGAGTCACAGCTAGTCACAATGCTACATGAATTCAGCACCATGGCCAGAGTCACAACTAGTCTCAATGCTACATGAATTCAGCACCATGGCCAGAGTCACAACTAGTCACAATGCTACATGAATTCAGCACCATGGCCAGAGTCACAGCTAGTCACAATGCTACATGAAGTCAGCACCATGGCCAGAGTCAAAACTAGTCACACTGCTACATGAATTCAGCACCATGGCCAGAGTCACAGCTAGTCTCAATGCTACATGAATTCAGCACCATGGCCAGAGTCACAGCTAGTCACAATGCTACATGAATTCAGCACCATGGCCAGAGTCACAGCTAGTCTCAATGCTACATGAATTCAGCACCATGGCCAGAGTCACAGCTAGTCTCAATGCTACATGAATTCAGCACCATGGCCAGAGTCACAGCTAGTCTCAATGCTACATGAATTCAGCACCATGGCCAGAGTCACAGCTAGTCTCAATGCTACATGAATTCAGCACCATGGCCAGAGTCACAACTAGTCACAATGCCAGTTGCTTTTTTATCATGGTTTGTGATATGCAAATTCAGTATATTCTCAATTAATGCTTACTTCTACTACAACAGCAGATGAACTGTATATTTGGTTAAAGTCGTTAACTGATTTTGATACTATATTAACAGATTTAGCTGGGGACCCCCTGGAACCCCCCAAGGACCCCTGTGGGTTGTCAGAAACCCACATTGAGAACCATTGCTTTACATACCCAACAGGGTAAATCAACATGGATATACAACATATTAATAAAGTAAAACAGCATATTTCTGAAGCTGATGTGATTCCTGGATTATGGCTAAATCTACGTAAACAGTTCTAGAATAGTGGTAGCTTTAATGTGGGATATTAACCCATAAATCCCAACAGTATTCTGAAAAAAACATATGTTTCTATATCAGTGGTGGTCAAAATTGTTCATGTCAAGGACCCCCAAACATATATGTATTTGGCCGCGGACCCCCATCTCAAAATATTTAGTTCCAGGGACCCCCAGAAGTAAAGATTAGCTAAGGAGGCAGGTGCCTTCGATTGATGGAGTCTGCCATCAAATCAGTGAGTAAAGTTTTAGAAATACCTAAGCAAATCAGTTACTGATTTCAGCACCATGGCCAGAGTCACAGCTAGTCTCAATGCTACATGAATTCAGCACCATGGCCAGCACAACTAGTCTCAATGCTACATGAATTCAGCACCATGGCCAGCACAGCTAGTCACAATGCTACATGAATTCAGCACCATGGCCAGCACAGCTAGTCACAATGCTACATGAATTCAGCACCATGGCCAGAGTCACAGCTAGTCACAATGCTACATGAATTCAGCACCATGGCCAGAGTCACAACTAGTCTCAATGCTACATGAATTCAGCACCATGGCCAGAGTCACAGCTAGTCACAATGCTACATGAAGTCAGCACCATGGCCAGAGTCACAACTAGTCTCAATGCTACATGAATTCAGCACCATGGCCAGAGTCACAGCTAGTCACAATGCTACATGAATTCAGCACCATGGCCAGAGTCACAGCTAGTCACAATGCTACATGAATTCAGCACCATGGCCAGAGTCACAACTAGTCACAATGCTACATGAATTCAGCACCATGGCCAGCACAGCTAGTCACAATGCTACATGAATTCAGCACCATGGCCAGAGTCACAACTAGTCTCAATGCTACATGAAGTCAGCACCATGGCCAGAGTCACAACTAGTCACAATGCTACATGAAGTCAGCACCATGGCCAGAGTCACAACTAGTCTCAATGCTACATGAATTCAGCACCATGGCCAGAGTCACAGCTAGTCACAATGCTACATGAATTCAGCACCATGGCCAGAGTCACAACTAGTCTCAATGCTACATGAATTCAGCACCATGGCCAGAGTCACAGCTAGTCACAATGCTACATGAATTCAGCACCATGGCCAGAGTCACAGCTAGTCACAATGCTACATGAATTCAGCACCATGGCCAGAGTCACAACTAGTCACAATGCTACATGAATTCAGCACCATGGCCAGCACAGCTAGTCACAATGCTACATGAATTCAGCACCATGGCCAGAGTCACAACTAGTCTCAATGCTACATGAAGTCAGCACCATGGCCAGAGTCACAACTAGTCACAATGCTACATGAAGTCAGCACCATGGCCAGAGTCACAACTAGTCTCAATGCTACATGAATTCAGCACCATGGCCAGAGTCACAGCTAGTCACAATGCTACATGAATTCAGCACCATGGCCAGAGTCACAACTAGTCTCAATGCTACATGAATTCAGCACCATGGCCAGAGTCACAACTAGTCACAATGCTACATGAATTCAGCACCATGGCCAGAGTCACAGCTAGTCACAATGCTACATGAAGTCAGCACCATGGCCAGAGTCACAACTAGTCACACTGCTACATGAATTCAGCACCATGGCCAGAGTCACAGCTAGTCACAATGCTACATGAAGTCAGCACCATGGCCAGAGTCACAACTAGTCACACTGCTACATGAATTCAGCACCATGGCCAGAGTCACAGCTAGTCTCAATGCTACATGAATTCAGCACCATGGCCAGAGTCACAGCTAGTCACAATGCTACATGAATTCAGCACCATGGCCAGAGTCACAGCTAGTCTCAATGCTACATGAATTCAGCACCATGGCCAGAGTCACAGCTAGTCTCAATGCTACATGAATTCAGCACCATGGCCAGAGTCACAGCTAGTCTCAATGCTACATGAATTCAGCACCATGGCCAGAGTCACAGCTAGTCTCAATGCTACATGAATTCAGCACCATGGCCAGAGTCACAACTAGTCACAATGCCAGTTGCTTTTTTATCATGGTTTGTGATATGCAAATTCAGTATATTCTCAATTAATGCTTACTTCTACTACAACAGCAGATGAACTGTATATTTGGTTAAAGTCGTTAACTGATTTTGATACTATATTAACAGATTTAGCTGGGGACCCCCTGGAACCCCCCAAAGACCCCTGTGGGTTGTCAGAAACCCACATTGAGAACCATTGCTTTACATACCCAACAGGGTAAATCAACATGGATATACAACATATTAATAAAGTAAAACAGCATATTTCTGAAGCTGATGTGATTCCTGGATTATGGCTAAATCTACGTAAACAGTTCTAGAATAGTGGTCGCTTTAATGTGGGATATTAACCCATAAATCCCAACAGTATTCTGAAAAAAACATATGTTTCTATATCAGTGGTGGTCAAAATTGTTCATGTCAAGGACCCCCAAACATATATGTATTTGGCCGCGGACCCCCATCTCAAAATATTTAGTTCCAGGGACCCCCAGAAGTAAAGATTAGCTAAGGAGGCAGGTGCCTTCGATTGATGGAGTCTGCCATCAAATCAGTCAGTAAAGTTTTAGAAATACCTAAGCAAATCAGTTACTTAAAGGTGCACTCCACCAAAATAAATCCTGTTTTTGTGTGGTTGATGTGTTTTTGAAACTTAACCATAAAAATCATGGTGGCTTTCAGATGTTCAATTCCTGATCTGATACAGGGCGGACGTTGGAAGTGCCTTGTTTTGTTGGTGGTATATTTGGAGTGCATTCTCTTGCATTACCCTATGACATGAAATACTAAACGAGGACAAAGATAGATCAACGAAAAAAAGGTAATGAAAAGCTACTTTAGGTGCGTTTGCGAGAGGAAGACAAATACTTGACATGAACATTTATTATCAGAGATTGATTAGATTACTGAGGATTTAAACCACTCGTTGGATGCGTGAACCTCCGTCTTCAAGCTTCATATATGTCTGCTTAGTTATTCCAAGCGTCTTAATAAATGTAAAAGTCCCCCCACCCCAACCCCCATCAACACAAAGAAAAAACAAGGTCCGATAGACTGTGAAACTAACAGAGTTGCAGCCGTAGGTAATACATCTTGTAAATGAATCAAACCGCTGCTTAAATTGTCTTCCGCGTGTAACTCAGTATGCACCAGGGACGGGGATGAAACAAGCTCTCCAACCATGCAAAGCAGTCCACTATCCAGGCCAATCTTTCAAAGTGTTTTTTTCCTTTGCACCGCAAGGCCTTCTCCGGGTCATCGAAACCAGTGTTCGAAAGTACATTTACTCAAGTACTGTACCTAAGTAAATTGTTACGGTACTTTTACTTTACTTCAGTATTTAAATGATTCATTGTTTTATAATTTTTCTCCACTATAATTATTTGACATATTTAGTTACTAGTTACTTTGCAGATATAGATTATTATTAGAAAACACATATTAACCTAGTAAGCCATATGTTATACTTTGGCTATTCGAAAAAAGCATCTCTCCACAGTACCTGTTCCGATCACAATGTGACACGATGTGAGCTTGTAGATTTATTTTTGAAAAAAGTTTGACAAATGTATAGAAAGCAAGAATATAGTACTTTTAGTTTGGTACTGTCAATATATTCTAATGTCCAACATTTTTAACACAGGCCTTTTAATTGAGTGTTTTTATAGTACTAGATTTTCAGTCCTATATTTTAATGATCTGTCTTATAGAGTTATATCTTACATCATACACGATCATTTGTCTCACTTTCAGAGCGATTTTATGGGCGATAGAAACATTGACAGCCAATATAAATCCATCAGAAGGACATCTGGAACACAATCGTTCACTCAACCTCGGAAAGTTGTATTAAAAACGATATAATATACGAGACGATTAGGAATGGCTAACGCTAGCTGCAGGCTAGCTGTCATTACTCCGGTAGCCTACTACAACTGTATCACCTCCTTAAAACCTATTGAACCCTAAAAACTGGACCTGAGTTTGCTCTGTACTTTGACAGCTTTTTCAGTCTACACCAAATCTCTTTGCCAAAAAATCACCATCTAGTTCAGTGGTTCTCAACCAGTGGTCCGGGGACCACCAGTGGTCCTTGAGGGGGTTCCAGGGGGTCCCAGCCAAATTAATAGTTAGAAACCAAATTGACCCTTATGTGTCTGTAACTCTGAGAGTGTACAAATGGAACCAAATGGACCCTAACGGGTCCATTTGGTTCCATTTGTACACTCTCAGAGTTAAATGAACACTAATGATGATGATACAGTGTAGATTAAGACCCCCAAGATATCAAAATGGTTGAGTCCCTGGCATATCTTTTCAAATGGGGGTCCGTGGGCTAATATGTGTCAATTTGGGGGTCCTTGATGCGAAAAAGGTTGAAAACCCCTGATCTAGTTCACAATGTGTCGCATTCCGACGAGTGAGTTTGTAGAGTGTTTGGCTAATGTTCCACCCAGAATATGGAAGCTGGGGTTCAAGTGGTTTATAATCAGTCAGATTATCCATATATCTTATTGCAAGCATCAAGATCTGAGATCGGAGGTCTGACTCCCTCTCTCCATCTCCTGCTCTGTCTCCCTCCCCTGTTAAACAACATGTTTAAATCTGCACACAATGTTTAATCGCCTGGTAGAGACACTATTACAAGATATGATCAAGTCACACATGGCCCCTGGTGTGACTATTCTCATGCCAGGCCCCTGAACAGTGTTTGCGCCTTGCGGGTCTGGATGTTGTGCTTGTGACGTCCACTGTTCTCCATCCACCATCCACCCATTAAGATAGGATGGTATTACTTTACGTAAGTAATAATAAATCTGAGTACTTCTTCCACCACTGATGGAAACAGTGTTTAAAAATCACACCTGTGTGAAGGTAGCGGCGCCTTTGATATATTTTGTCAAAGATATGTGTTTCTACTAGAGAAACAATATTAAATCTCTGTAAATTTATTTCAAGGCTTCCAGTGGCACTAAATAGTGCCATTGGAAGCGAATCACCAAATGCATTCCAAGGTAAGTGGCAAAAACTGATCTGTCATAGCTGATAGAGTGGGTACCTAAAAAATAAACTTTGTGTGTGCGTGTGTATAAATGTGGTACCAGAAAGATATGTATGTGTTATGAAATAATCTATACAATTTATAAGCCGTACCCAGAGTGTTTATGTTCCGGACTTTTACAGTTTATATAAACCATCTAATTTTGTATTCATGATATAAGATTGATGTCAGGAATAGTTCCCTTGCCTGACCAATCAGAACGTTGACGGGCCTGACCAATCAGAACGTTGACGGAAAAGCCAGGTATAGAGCAGGACCATCGCCGTTAAAAATACATACAAAAAAAGAAGGGGGAAAAGCATGAGAAAATAAAAATATATACAAAAAAAAACATGAGAAAATAAAAACATATACAAAAAAAAACATGAGGAAATAAAAAATAAACCTTGACATCATAGTGATGTCATGAATAGTCCCCTTGCCTGACAAATCAGAACCTTGACGGGCCTGACCAATCAGAACCTTGACGGGCCTGACCAATCAGAACCTTGACGGGCCTGACCAATCAGAACGTTGACGGACCTGACCAATCAGAACCTTGGCGAGCCTGACCAATCAGAACGTTGACGGACCTGACCAATCAGAACCTTGGCGAGCCTGACCAATCAGAACGTTGACGCAAAAGCCAGGTATAGAGGGCTAATATCCGCTCTATACCTAAAGGTATAGAGCGGCTAGCGCCGCTAAAAATAAATTAAAGTAAAGCAGGGCACAGCAGGGTATCCGATACCTATATGGGATCTTAGTGGACAGAAAGTACACAACAGAAAGGAGACTTTGAAAACATCCTGGACGGAAGTTTATTTCATGTCCCTTCCCAGGGTACACACCTCTGAATTCTCTGGCCAGCTTTCTGAGAGTACCTTTTTAGCAGAAAATAGATTTTGTGCAAGCTTGTAGCTCTGCTATTTTTGCCAAAATGTTCCTCCCAGAATAAAGGCACTAGGGTTCATTGAGGGTTGTTTAATAACAGAATATAATAACAATATTTTCATTCATATTATGAAAATAGCTCAGAGCCGACTGCATCTCCTCTCATACTGTACCTTTGGACTATATAACACAGTTGCATGCAAATGCATCACTGTGCAACTATTCTATTTAACCACAGGGCAATATCAATAGCCTTTTGTTGGCAGTGTAGCTAAGTGTAAATCCCTCGTCTATACATATAAACAATCCACTTTTTTTCCACATTCTTGCTCTGCATTGCTATTATATTTACACTCCAATAAATTGTCTTTTGTTCAAATGGCAGTGAAGCCAAATGTAACCAGGTGTGAAAAGGTCTCTACTAAGACTTTAATATATTATAATAAAAATGTCCTTTCTTTCACAACAACACAAGGAACAAGCAGTTAGGAATGCTTACAAATGCTACTGAGAAATAAACAGCCCATCTGTCCAGGTTCATTTCAAAACGCACGCACGCATGCACGCGCGCACACGCACACACTCACACAGTGGTGGAAAAAGTACTCAAATCTTTTACTTAAGTAAAAGTATCAATATTGCAATGTAGAAGTACTCTGTTACAAGTAATTGTCCAGAATTAAAAATGTACTTGAGTAAAAGTACAAACGTATTGGTATCAAAATGTACTTACAGTACCAAAAGTAAAAGTACTAAAATGTTTGAAAATAGCAGATCTACAAGCTCACGACGTGTCGCGCTGCGACGCGTTGTGAGCTTGTAGATCGGCTATTTTCAAATAGCCTAGATATAAAATAGGGCTAAAGTGGTTAGTGTATGTTTTATAGTGTCATAATGTATATCTGCAAAGTAACTAGTAACTAAAATGTTCAAATAATTGTAGTAGAGTAAAAGTATAATATTTGCCTCTGAGATGTAGTGGAGTAGGAAGTAAAAGTATAGGCAATTGGAAATACTCCAGTAAACTAAAAGTGCCTAAAATTGTACTTAAGTAGAGTACTTGAGTAAAGGTACTTAATTACTTTACACAACTGCACGACACGCACACACGCACCTCGTGGTTGGAGAACAGTCGGACTCCTTCCATCTGGTGGAACACGGGGTAGTGACTGCCATCGATCTCGTCCCGCCTGTAGACGTCTCCGGCCATTAGGAACGCATCCAGCCCCGACCTCACCAGCTCCCTCTGGTGGGCCGACGTGTGAGCGCGCAGCATCGTGGATCTGGAGCAAGAAGAACAACGGACAGGAAAAAAACAACAACAATAACACAGGAGTTTTAGGAGAAGAAGAAGGGCAGAAAGATATATTATATTATCGTCGCTGTCAGGCAAAAACCTTGTATCTGCATATTTAATCTGTGTTTGTATAATAACAATAATAATGCATTTACCTGTTGATATAATAATTGTCTCCTCGGTTCCGACTGGGGTGATCGGGCGGGATCAGCAAACTGTGAATCAAATTAGACCATAGAAATAAAGTATCAAAAGGAACACGATAAAACTGCATGATCTGACTTTTACTCCACTGCATTAAAGGTAGGGTAAGTGATATTTTTGGGTTAAAACAAAAAGTATTTTGTTAAAAGGTTAAAGCACTATATTCTGATAGTAATTATTGCTATAGAGTGTTTGTTCAGTAACAGATGTCTCCATGTCTCTCCAGCTCTTTAATAAACAGAAAATACATTTTCCGGTAGGTGTCAAAATCTCAGCCAATCAGGAGAAAGTACACATTTTTAAGCTTCATTGTTATAGTGTTCCAGTTCCAATTTTGTCTGCTCATTTCTTAGTGTCATCACTTCCAATTTCACTTGTTTAATCTATATCCTGATTGAGTTCTCTATCCTGATTGGATAAAATTGGAAATTAAACTGGGAAACTGAAACGAAAATGCATTTTCTGTTTTACAAAGAGCTGGAGAGACAAGGAGACTCCTTTTACTGAACAAACACTCTATAGCAATGAGTACTATCAGAATATAGAGCTATTTAACACTTATTTTAACCAAAGAAAATCACTTACCCTACCTTTAACACTGGACACCTCCTTACTCAAATGTATATATGAATACAATCTTAAGTATCATCATCATGCTATTGGATTATCCGGATGTTGACATCTTTATAGATAACAACACATTATGTAAAATCACATACATTGTCACTCCATTATCAAAAGGATAAAAAAAAAAAGCCACCGGCTTATTTCTATTGCGGTCCTTTCATATGTACAGTATGTGCAAATTATGTTGTGTTGTGTGATATGATGTGCATGTGTGTAATTGCACTGAAGTCCACTCACCCAAAGGTGTCTAAAGTGTCCTATAGTGCATGTGCATGTCAGTCCAAGCACCCATACAGTAGGTGCAGGAAAATGTCCTTGTGGGAAAAGTGTGTGTGTGTGTGTGTGTGTGTGTTTGTCAGAGGAGTAGTGGAGGCAGGCTGGCATGGGGAAACTGTTTTTCTGTTTGTATGAATGAAAGAGTTCAGTTTTATATTTTATGTTTGAGCACTTACCTCATAATGGCACACAGCCTTGTCTTATGTATAGCAAGATGCAATCATAGAAAATAAATCTTTCTTTCATCAGCCTTCGGTTGAGAGTCAGAATGGAACCCGGCATTGAGTGATTGAATTAACCCATTAAAACCGGGAACGCATCTGTGGCATTTTAAGATTTATTTGGCTTTTTTTTTTTTTTATCGAGGAAAATGTGTGCAAATCTTTGAATAAATATAGTGTTACCTACATATCTAAAACATATCTAAAATGTTTTCTAAATTCTAACAGTATTTTGCTATATCAGTGGTGCTCCAACTTTTCCATGTCAAGGACCACCCAAAATGGACCCCGATCTCAAAATATGTTGTTCCAGGGACCCCCAGAAGCACAGATCGGAGTTAAAAATGTTCGCTTCAAAACATATATATATTCAAAGATTTGCACGCATTTTCCAAAAATAGCAGATCTAGAAGCTCATGAGCTTGCTATTTTTGAATAGCCAAATAAATCTTAAAATGACACAGATGCGTTCCCGGTCTAAATGGATTAAACACATGACTGTGTAAAAGGTACAAGTGGATGGAGAGAGGGAACATTCTCTCTTTCATATGAAGGACGAAGGACAAACATGGAGAGACAAGTGGAGCCTCTTCATGGAGAATGTTCTCTTTGAATGTGTGAGCTCCACTCAAACTCTAACATGCTGTGGCAACAAAGAGATGTGAAGGACAGTCTGCAGTAAAAACTCATCTGTTGTGTTATTGATGTTCATGTACCAAAGTGAGATTGTGTGTGTGTGTGTGTGTGTGTGTGTGTGTGTGTGTGTGTGTGTGTGTGTGTGTGTGTGTGTGTGTGTGTGTGTGTGTGTGTGTGCGTGCGTGCGTGCGTGCGTGCGTGCGTGCGTGCGTGCGTGCGTGCGTGCGTGCGTGCGTGTGTGCGTGTACAAATCAGTTAATAAAGCAGGGGGGGGGGCATGCAATTTTCAGGATTTTTTCAGAAACATTTGCATTTACATTCGCGCAGCGACGTGTTGTGAGCTTGTAGATCGGCTATTTTCAGCAGGCAACTAAGTGTAAAATCAGCCATTAGGACGGCATCAAGGCCCCGCCAAAATACATATTTGTCGACAAGATCAACTGTAGATTTAGTCAACTAAAGCTAGACTAAAACTGCAACTTTAAATATGACAAAAATATTACTAAAACTATATATATCTTTTTTTAAAGACTATGATTAAACTATATCAAAATGTGCTGTCAAAATTAACACTGATACCGATATTGCAATACAAGTTTCCAGTAGGGTTTACCTTACACCTGTTATATAGTACCTGTGAATCTGGGTGCAGATGCAGACTTCTAATAAACAGTGCATTCTTATTACCTGATGTTTATCAGGCCTACTGATGCACACATTAGTTCAAACAACTTAAAATGTAGTATTTGTATTTAACATTTTTACAACGTGTAAAAGTTGTAAAAATGAAAAATATTTTCATATCGGTTTGATACCGATATTGCATTATTAAGTACAAAATGTTAGTACTTCTTCCATCACTGCCTACTTACCTGTCAAAGTTCTGCTCCACAGTGACCACAGGACTCAGGTTGTCATACACAGAGAACAGAGGGTTTCCACGCTTAGCGGTGTAGGAACTAGAGGAGATAAAAAAAATACACAAAATGTTGGGAGGTCCATTTAGGTACAGTACGCGACTGTGTCCAGTGTTGGGCTTTGTTGCACGCAGACCACCCATCTGACCATTTAACACGGCAGCCCGTTCAGATGGGAGGAACGCTTCTTAACCGGGCCCGATCCAGAAAAAGGGTTGATCAAGTACAAATACATTTACAACACAGTATGTCGCGATGCGACACATTATGAGCTTGTAATTATAAATGTGCTATTTTCACTACTTCTTAACTCATTCAGTGCCAATGACATTAAAAAAATATTGCGAACTGTGCCAGCAATTATTCCATTTTCTTATACCTTTTTCAAGTAGTCACAGAATATTTATCTCCAGTATAATCGATCCCCTGATGGGTGCTAATCACTGAGGGGTTGCACTGTGTGGTTTCACAAATGTCAACGAGGTCATTGGACCTTGTTGACATTAATTGTCTGCCTTTTGAAAATAACATAATAACATTGAGGAATACATAGTAAAAAAAAGTGCTCAGGAGCCGAGATACAGCCTTTTTCAGTAATAAGTTAAACAAGAAGTGAATGGAGCAGCAAATCTTCAAATGATGATATATTGGGTTCTGAACGTTTTTTCCATTTTTTTTCAAAAACACGTCAAACATGTCATTGGCATGTTGCGCCATTGCGGTAAAACATGTGAAACACGTCAATGGCACTCAATGAGTTGTTGAAAACCTTTTTAATATATATATATATTTTTTTTTTTCATAACAACATTTCTATAAAAATGCTTTTGAAAAATGTTTGAAAATTTGGGCGGGGGGGTGTCTTTTGAAATAATAATAAAAAATGGAAAAAAAGGGATATTTAAGCCTAATGCATTACTCCACTAAAAGAGCCAGACTACAATATGACGTCATTCAGGTGGGTGGGACACGAGCAAAATTTGTCTGCCTTCGAGATGTTGTAACTACCCGAACTCAGTTTGGCTGTTTCGCATTGTTTCCTCATTCATTCAGCTCAGCTTTTAAGTTCATCCTGCCAGCACCAGCAAGTGTAAAAGCAGCGGTAGTTTGGAAGAGACACGAGCCAACTTCCAGGAGGAACAAACACCTCTGAAATCTCCATCTTGTGACCATTCATAACAAAGCCTCAGCCACATCACTGGAAAGGGAAAACCTCCATCACATATTCCCCACTGCGCGTCACGGTCACGATATCCAGGTATTAACACATTGCCTGCCTAAGACGTATATATACGTCATTTAGAAATCAGCTGTTGCCTGCCAATGACGTATATATACGTCTTTGGAAAAAAGGAAAAAAAAAAAATTTTTTTTTTTTTTTTGCATTTTTTTATAATTTCAACCCTTGTCGAATTATGAACAGATTAGGAGCTAAAAATGTTCGAAGATTTACTGCTCCATTCACTTCAATGTTAAAATTCAAACGGACAAACAATTCACTTTGTTTTTTGGTTTAAAACTACTGCTTTTGAGCTATATTGAAACATCAACCAAACATGTCAACGAGGTCAAAATGACCTCGTTGACATTTGTGAAACCACACCTGAATCTCATCTGTGATTAGAAACCATCTGGGGATCAATCATACTGGAGGAAAAAAATCTGTGGCTACGCGAACAGGTACCAAAAACATGGCAAAACCCTGGCAGGCAACAGCTAAAAATCTGAAAAAACTCTGGCAGGCAATGTGTTAATATAACCATCTGTTCCACTTCCAGCAGTGCTGCTGGCTGAAGCGCAGCCTGCTTCAGCGGGTCTACACTCACTCGCTACCGGCACCAACAGCGCAAGCCGTGAGCGCGAGCCACAGAAGTATGAAATTACATTTGTCAGAACAGGGTTTTTTTGTTTTTTTTTGGTTCGGGGAGCCCAGAGCCATATAAGGAGAGTTGCGTCACCTCCGCTCACTCATTGGGCCAGTCTTCTACAGAGCCTTCTATTGGCGAATAGTGACAAAGCCCTGAACCGGAAGTTTACGGAATGCACTGGATGTCTATGAGTGTTTGACACTATTTAGAGTTTACATGACCGGCGCTGTTTTCTGCCCCCGAGGTGACGCAACTCTCTAATACAAGGCTCTGCGGGAGCCGGACTGAACCGACCTCAAGTCGGCTGTTCTACTGGAGTAAAGATACAGCTATCTTTACTCACAAGGTCACCACCAAAAAAGAATCAGGTCCTGACCCGGTGTTTGGGAAACACTGATCTATCGGATATTAATAATATCCAATAGATATTATATATCTATATACTTGTAGCGTCAAACAGTTAGCAGTTTCCCCTTGATACAGTACAGCTGCCGTTACCTTTATTTCCCCACAGACCACCACAATGTGACTACACAGTACAAACACACTGTTTAGACCTTTTATTTTCATCTGACAATGGAAAGTCTGCTACCATTTATATACAGTACACTGTCTGTTTTATTAATGAGACAGACGGTAGGAAAGCTGAGAGGGAAACAGTGTAGGAGAGACAGATAGTGGGAAAGCTGAGAGGGAGACAGTGTAAGAGAGACAGACACTAGGACAGCTGAGAAGGAGGAGAGACAGACAGTAGGAAAGCTGAGAGGGAGGAGAGACAGACAGAAGGTAAGCTGAGAGGGAGACAGTGTAGGAGAGACAGACAGAAGGTAAGCTGAGAGGGAGACAGTGTAGGAGAGACAGACAGAAGGTAAGCTGAGAGGGAGACAGTGTAGGAGAGACAGACAGTAGGAAAGCTGAGAGGGAGACAGTGTAGGAGAGACAGACAGTAGGAAAGCTGAGAGACAGACAGTGTAGGAGAGACAGACAGTAGGAAAGCTGAGAGACAGACAGTGTAGGATAGACAGACAGTAGGAAAGCTGAGAGACAGACAGTAGGAAAGCTGAGAGACAGACAGTGTAGGAGAGACAGACAGTAGGAAAGCTGAGAGGGAGACAGTGTAGGAGAGACAGACAGTAGGAAAGCTGAGAGACAGACAGTGTAGGAGAGACAGACAGTAGGAAAGCTGAGAGGGAGACAGTGTAGGAGAGACAGACAGTAGGAAAGCTGAGAGGGAGACAGTGTAGGAGAGACAGACAGTAGGAAAGCTGAGAGGGAGACAGTGTAGGAGAGACAGACAGTAGGTTGGCTATTTTCACAATTTAAAATGTTTTTTAAATAATAATAAAAAAGGAAGGTGTGTATACCTGTAGAAGTGAGCTTTGATTCGCTCCTTGATCAGCCAGAGGGGATGATGTGATTGGTTGTGGAGGTTCTGCCCCACCATGGCCAGGATCTTCTCCGTCACATTGGTGAAATCGTCGCGAGGGTAGGCGTGGCCTAACACCGTCACCGTCTCCTGGCCAATCACAGGCCGAGAGGAGGGGCCAGAGTCTGTGCTCTGCAGGCGACGACACGAGAGGAGGACGTGCTTGCACGTCCTCGCTGTTCTGCCATTGGCTGAGAGGGTTGATGATGAGCAGCCGTGCGGCCAATGGCGGGGCAGGGATTCTAGGAAGGGGAGGAGCAAACGGGAGGTCCTGCAGTGGATCCGCATGGGGATTGGTCCACGGACCTGGGGAGAGAGAGGGAGACAAAAGCAAAAAGAACGAGTGGATTAGAATATAAGTTAAAGAGACAAAAAGTATATTGCTGCTTTTGGGTGGAAACAACAAAAACGTTCGTTTTTTTATGGTTATTTCTTTTTAATTAAAGTAGCGAAAATAGCAGATCTATAAGCTCACAATGTGTCACATTGCGACACGTGCCATGTGTTGATGTGGCCTTACCTCTAAAAAGGACAAAAGTCCAGGCCTGGCTGCAAGTATCGAATATTTTCTTAGCGATTATTTGATTAACCAATTACCGTAAGCCTTATGGTAGACTTTGTCGCACAACTGTGTCAAACAAAAATGGTGAAAATAGCTGATCTACAAGCTAAAGTAATCGATTAAAGCCATTGGCTTTATTAACTGTAGCTACCCTGAAGTGTATTAGAATAAAGAAAACATCTGAAGAAATCTGAATAGCAGAGAACATATGAAAAACAGAATAGACTGAATTATTCGATTCCTATTTTGGACAGTTCTAGACCGCCTATTACCGATGTTTTGACCCATATATTGTTTTAAAAAGATGCCTCCGGCCTTGTTGAGCGTCTATAGGAACACAATTGGCCCGTGTTTGGGAGAGGGAAGTCGGGCACATATATACACATGTGGACAAAACAAGTGGTGGTTTTGTCCACGTGTACTTGAGTACACATACTCAAGTACAGTACTATTTGTGGTGTTTTTTAATGTATTTACTGGAGTATTTCCAAATTCAAATACTTTTACTTCTACTCCACTACATTTCAGAGGCAAATAGTGTACTTTTACACCAGTAAAATTATTTGAAAACGTAAGTTACTCTAGTTAAGTTAATTTGAAGACTTAAATTATTACTCTTTGAAAATAGACGATCTACAAGGTTGCAATGTTGTTTTTTTTTATACATTTGAGATTGTTCTCCTCCCGTTTTTCCCAGTGCCCGGATCTTACTTTCTTTTATTTACTATCTACTTTCCCTTTGATCCAGAACACTACTAACACTATCTGCCTATACCTCTGATCTCCGCTGAGAGCCTGCTTTTATCATTTCTTTCAACTCCGGTTTATTGTAAAATCAACAAGTTTACACCAGGACATAAAAGAGTTGGTGAAATTATTGTGTGAACATATTGAGCTAAAACTGAGGTAAACTGAGCTAAAACTGATTTTGCTGTGAGCACACGCACGTGCAAATCGCTTGCGCACACACGCGTGCGCACATGCACGCACACACACACAGAGCACCTGGGAGCCAGAATATCTAGTGGCCTGGTTTGGCCTGGAGTGATTCTGCACACAGTTCAACAAATCATTTCAGCCCCAACACACACACACACACACACACACACACACACACACACACACACACACACACACACACACACACACACACACACACACACACACACACACACACACACACACACACACACACACACACACACACACACACACACACACACACACACACACACCCACACACCCACAGAATGTGAACTGTAAGACAGTGAGACTCAGCTATTTATCGAAGGTTAGCTGAGGTGAAACATACTGTAGTGCAGTTTAACACACACACACACACACACACACACACACACACAATAAACAAAGTACCCAAAAGTACGAGGGTGGAGCACACGGTCATAAAAGAGATGCAAATTAAAGTGCTGTACAGAAAACAAACAAATACACACTCGGTAAACAGAGGTTTATTACTGTGTGTACACCAGAACACAAACTCTCCATCTCTCTCTCTCTCATACTGTACATGTCTAGCAGACTGAAGACAGAGAGGGAGAAAATGTTAATATCAGAAGGAGGAGAAGACAGGAGAGGAAAAATGTTAATCCATTAAGACCGGGAAAGCATCTGTGTCATTTTTTGGGCTTTATTTGGCTATTCGAAAATAGCAGATCTACAAGCTCATAGATCTGCTATGTTTTTGAAAAATTGTTTAGTTAGTTTTAAAGTGATTTTTTTTTTTACTCCGATCTGTGCTTCTGGGGGGTCCCTAGAACAACATATTTTGAGATGGGGGTCCGCGGCCAAATACATACAAATTCTGTGGGTCCTTGAAATGGAAAAGTTAGAGCACCACTGATATAGCAACATATAGTAGAAAATATTTTTAAATTATGTATTTGGCAGCAGACCCCCCATCTCAAAATGTTTTGTCCCAGGGAACCCCCAGAAGCAAATATTTTAGTTGCAAATGTTCGCTTACATTTATATTCAAAGATTTGCACAAATATTCACAACTGTAAAAAAATAATTGCCAAATGAATAAAAAAATGACAGATGATTTCCCAGTCTTAAAGGGTTAATATTAGAAGGAGGAGAAGACAAGAGAGAAGAGGAGAGGGGCAGGCCCTCTATCATTTCCCCTCAAATATTTGTCCTTCCCCCTGACACACACACACACACACACACACACACACACACACACACACACACACACACACACACACACACACACACACACACACTGTATTACTATACTTGCGAGGACATCAAAATTAAATGACAGCATCGAAAATAGCCAAAAGAAATCTCTAAACGGTAGCCTGGAAATAGCAGATCTACAAGCTCGTAGATCGGCTATTGTCCGTTGTGTGACCTTAACCTGAATCTCTAAAAAAGTAATTTTAACCACAAAACAACCATTTCTCTTGTGAGGAGGACGACCAGGAAAATGGTTCCTCACAATGTCTATTTCTCAAATGATGCTGTACTTGTGGGGACATTAAGGTCCTTACAAGTGTAGTATTGCAAGCACACACACACACACACACACACACACACACACACACACACACACACACACACACACACACACACACACACACACACACACACACACACACACACACACACACACACACACACACACACACACACACACACACACACACACACACACAGCGAGGAGTGTCCCCGGCTCAGACAAAGGGGTGTTGCATTGCAGTGGCAATGCAGCAAAATGGATTATTGTTCCTAAATCCATAAAGCTTCACCTTCCAGCAGGTACACCGCTTTACTGCTACAGCAAAGTCACACACACACACACACACACACACACACACACACACACACACACACACACACACACACACACACACACACACACACACACACACACACACACACACACACACACCCCCACCCTTTAAGACACATACACACGCGCGCGCGCTCGTACACATACACACACACACACACACACCCACGCACACCACACGCACACCACACGCACACAAGATACGACACCTCAGAGGTTCTGTGTAGATCCAGTGGTTCTCAACCTGTGGGCTGGGGGCCCACTGGTGGGCCATGAGGATATTGCAAGTGGACCCCCCCAAATAAATCAGCAAACAAACTTCACATTTGTAATGATAAAATAACATGAATTAAAAATGTCATAGCCATAGCTGCGGTGTCAACGCTCCGCACCGCGACACCGCAGCAATGGCCGCCTACAGGCAGCTACAGGCAGCGCGTCTGTGGATTCGTCTATATGGTAAAGACATTTACCATATACATTATTTGAGCAGGATTCTCTTCCAATAAAGATGTATTTACCATAGTTTGGTTTGCAGGCTCTATAAACATGGATGGAAGCCAGAGAAACCAAACACTGCAGCTGTGGTTACAGCAAAGTCACACACACACACACACACACACACACACACACACACACGCGCGCACGCAGGCACGCACGCATGCACAATGAGCTTGTAGATCTGCTATTTTTGGAAAATCTTGAACATTTCTGCAAATCTTTGAATATGTTTTTTTAAAGCTAACATTTGTTTGAGTTGTAACTCAAATCTTTGCTTCTGGGGTTCCCTGGAACAAAACATTTTGAGATGGTCCACGGCCAAATACATTCACGGCTGAGGAGAGTTTATCTGGATGCAAAAGGAACTAAGGGTACAATAGTTAACCCATTCAATCCGGGAAAGCATCTGTGTCATTTTAAAATTGGGGGCGTGTCTTCTCCTCCCCGTCATCAGCGCCCATACCCTAGGTGGGGTTGGCGAAAGGGCCTACTCTGTGTGGAGTTTGCATATTCTCCCCGTGTCTCTCAGGGTAGTTAATACCCTCACAAAAACATGTAGTAATCATGGTCACTAGAACGCCTCCCCCATGACAGCCGGGGCGCCTGATGGAGGGGAAGGGAACTGGTTGGAATAAAAGTGTTCCTTCCACGCGCTACGTCCTACCTGGGAACTCTCCCCTGTCAGGTGACAAGAAGGTCAGTTGGCTCTCATGCATTGAAGGAGGCAAGAGCTTGGCCCTGGCCTCCCTAGGCTGGTGAGGGGAGTGTAGTGCCTAGGATCACTTAGAAAATTGGCACCGGGTGAAAAATAAGGGTTACAAAATCATGGGATAAAAAAAATAATATATATATATATATATACATTTTTCTTAAATAGCAGATCTACAAGCTCATAGTGTGGCACTACAAGATTGTAGATATGCTATTTTTTGAAAAAACATTTTTTGAACAGAAATGCTGTTCCAAAAAATATATATATTCAAACATTTGCACAAATATTCAAGATCTTTCAAAAATAGCAGATCTACAAGCTATGAGCTTGTAGATCTGCTATTTTTGAATAGCCAAAGTATAAAATAATGAGTATAGCTCAAATCTAAAATGACACAGATGTGTCCCCGAATTGAATGGGTTAATCAAATTAATCGATTTAATCAATTATAAACAAATTGATTTTAATACAGTACTTGATTTTCAAAAGTATTATGGTAAATGGACTGCATTTATATATCTCCTCTCTAGTCTTTCCAACCCTTGAAAGCGCTTTACAATGTACGTTACATTCACCCATACATTCACACACCGATGGCGGAGCCGCGGAGGAAACCATGCAGGGCTACCTGCTCATCAGTGACTTGCTCAAGGACACTTTGACACGTAGCCAGGAGGGGCTGCATTGGGGTATCGAACCTGGAACCTTGGGATTCCAAGACGGCCACTCTACCTCCTGAGCCTCAAAACGTGTCACATCGTGATGCGTTTTAAGCTTGTAGATGTGCTTTTTTTATTTTGCATTGTTTATTTATTATTTATTTATTGTTGTTCTTTTCACCATTGTAAGACAAAGATTATCAGACTAATCAATCAATAATCATCTCTTTTTATTAATCAAACCAAGTTGTCAATAGCATAATCACTGAGAAGGTACAGTAATTGATCGTCGTGGCCCCTGAGAGGAAGTGAAACAGCGTGAGAGTAGAACAGGGACCTTCGATTCCTCAAACAACATCTGCATAATGCTGAGCTCCACCTGCTGTGTGCTCACCCCCCCGACCCCCCCCCCCCTCACGACACACACACACACACACACACACACACACACACACACACACACACACACGTGCCGTTGGGGGGGGGGGGTGTCAGCAGGAGAATCAGTCATAACATCAAGGTCATGCACAATGACATTGATATCCACGTCGTGAGCTTACAGTATACAGCTGCTAGTTTAGCAGGAAATGTTGAGGAAATGTACTGTACTTAGCTACTTTCCACCATTGCATAGGGGTGTATGTATGCGCACGCACGCACGCACGCACGCACGCGCAAACACACACTCATCATCAGTGTGTTTCTTCATTGTCTTATCAGCTCATTCATTAGTGGGAGGCGTTATCTGTTCATATTATACAGACCCCCTCGTTTGATGCATGAGCCCCCATCGACCCCAAATTTGATGCCATTTTTCATCTCTGAGATTCCAATCCACACTGTAAAATCCTCAGTGTTAAAATAACTCTGAGAATGTAAAAAAATAAATGAAATGTAAGTAGAGTAGTACAGTAAAACGGACATACTCATCATCAGGTAAAGTATAAGTACCTCAAAATTGTACTTAGCTACTTTCCACCACTCCATTTGTGTTCCATGTGTGTGAGAGCTGTTATTCCTTAATTCCTCTCTTATTCCACTGTGTCACACAATGATGAAAAGACAGCCGACACGCTCCGCACTAATTGTTTAAATAAACAGCAGTTAGCATGAGGACATTATGGTGAAAGTGGAAGTGTTAAAGAGTTCGTTTGAACTGGGATTGACTTCAAATAATGTAATTTTTGGCCTGGGGGACTGTTACAAGTCGAAGTCATTAGAGACAGCAGAATCCTTACAGAAGCCATGGTTTAAATGGGATTCCAGCTCTTTTAAGACTAAAGGCAAAGTTTTTGGACAAAACCGGTTTTCCCTTGTTCTGCAGGAAAGTGAATATTGAATCAAGTAGGTTTTATTTGTCATTAACACAATGCCTGCCAGAGTTTTTTCAGAACAGTCTGTAGCCTCTGCCAGGGTTTTGCCATGATTTTGGTACCTGTTCGCGTAGCCACAGATTTTTTTCCTCCAGTATGATTGATCCCCAGATGGTTTCTAATCACAGATGAGATTCAGGTGTGGTTTCACAAATGTCAACGAGGTCATTTTGACCTCGTTGACATGTGTTGTTTGATGTTTCAATATAGCTCAAAACCAGTAGTTTTAAACCAAAAAACAAAGTGAATTGTTTGTCCGTTTGAATTTTAACATTGAAGTGAATGGAGCAGCAAATCTTCGAACATTTTTAGCTCCTAATCTGTTCGTAATTCGACAAGGGTTGAAATTATAAAAAAATTCAAAAAAAAAAAAAAAAAAAAAAAAAATCCTTTTTTTCAAAGACGTATATATACGTCTTTGGCGGACAACAGCTGATTATTAAAAGACGTATATATACGTCTTTGGCAGGTAATCAGTTAACTTATACAAGCAAAAGCAGCGAAATGTTGTTGGGAGTGATTCCGCTAAAGGTTGCACAACATCCTAGACATAATAATATATTAAGACTAAAGACAAAGTTTTTAAACAAAAACAGTTTTTCCTTGTTCTGCAGGAAAGTGAATATTGAATCAAGTAGGTGTTATTTGTCATTAACTTATACAAGCAGCGAAATGTTGTTGGGAGTAGTTCCGCTAAAGGTTGCACAACATCCTAGACATAATATATTAACTCTCTCAGTGCCAGAGTATTTTCATAAAGTACTCCCCCAGTGCCAGCAATTTTCTTTTCTTTTTTTTTTGCTATTTTGTAATTTAATTTTCAAATAGCTTCTCTTCTGCAGTTTTAAACACCTACGACAGTTCTACCAGTAGAGAGCAACAAATCGACACATTGATTACCTCGCTGACTCGCTCGCCCCCTCCCAAACAGGCCTACGTCACATCCGGTCATAAAACGGAAGTGATGTTTTCGACAATCTGTGATCGGGCTAAAATACGATGTTATATACGACTACGATGACTGATCGTCACCCAGACCAAAGAGAATAGAAGTGGAGCTCTCCGTTCGTTTTGTATACCGTGTGAAAAACCGTGACTTTCCCCATTCTGGCCGAAAATGACCGCGGAAAAAAAAAATAGAACCGGAAACGGAATCTGCGTCATGAAACCGGGACCCAGTGAGTCTGAAGGAGTCAGGAAGTGAAAGTGATCATGAAAAATAAACAGAATAGCGCGACCACAGTAAAAAGTAAAAACTCGAGATTTCTCGTTCTGGCAGCGAGGGTACTCGGGAAAAACTCGGGATATCTCGGGGAGTGGCACTGAGAGAGTTAAGTAAGAGAATAAATAATACCTGCTGCAACATCTCACCTAACCTGGCCTGGCATTGGCCGGACTGATGGCGTGGATTCACTCACCCGCGTTCTACGTGTGTGGGTGGCTCCGCTGGCTAGTGCCAGGCCGACCCTAACCCCTAATTAGCACTGTCTCTAACCGTCCAGGACACAGCGGGGGCAGTAGCATGCCACTTGGACACAGGCCGGGGGTCTGATCAGCCTCGGTCGGGTCGCCTGGAGGAGGGTGTCTGTTGCGAGACCCGAAAAACACCCAGTGACTCCAGGTAATAACACTGATGATGTGTCCAAGTGTGTGCATCAGTTGATGTTTAATTAACTAATACTATATATATATATATATACAGTTAGAAAGAAATACAAAATCTCATCTTAGTTCTTAGTTGGTTCTCAATCTGTGGGTCTGGACCCCAAGAAGTGTGCAGGTGATGTACTCATACAGTACTGTATACAGTACATATCTAACTGTGCCGGTAAGGAACATATGGATATCTAATCAGTAGCAGCAGTATCACAGTCAAATGCAAGCAGTACATAAATGAGAGTCACAGGAAGCCACAGTCCTATATCATTAGACTATGGGGATATCATTTATCAACATGCAGCTGCCTCCACACTCCAGCCCTTAAGACTCTGTTTACCACTCAGCTCTGAGGTTTATGACTGGTGGTGACAACTACAATACTCCTCACTGTATCTGAACGCATGGGTTTATTCGGCCAGTTTTTTCTCTCTTTTTCTTTTTTTAAATGACTCAGACATAACCATAATATATAGAGGCTGGCCATGGCCCGTCACTATAAGACGCTTGACAAAGCCGGATGCACCGCGCTGGATTCAAACCCCTATAGTCACTGAGTGGTGGGCAGCAGACATTCTAAGACATGCACTGTCTTGGTTAGGTTCTTGTAAACTCTTGGGTTTCAATTCTTACTGTTGTTGCTGTTATGATGACACCCGAAATGGCTCTCTAGGGATGAATATCTGTTCTTGCTCTTCATCATCTTTATGTCCCCTCTTCTCTGAAACAGTTTTCTGGCTGATGAGGATATTATGTTTTATATCCTTATGTATTATATGTTATACTATTTTCCCCTCTCTTCCTAATCTGTTTTTAAAATCCTCCTGTGGACAGGTGCTGTAAATTAAGGTCTCAGTACAAACACTTGGCACAATGCATTGTTGTTGTCATCACGGACTGTCTTCCCTCCTACTCAAGGGCCTTTGAGGACAAAATAAACGGAAAAGTCCCTTGAGCTCTGTGGGATCAGAAAAATGTTCAACTGAATATAAACATCTGCAGTTAGTTTGTGCTATTTCTCTGCGTGGTATAAATGTCAAAGCTTGGACATGGCAATATGCCATATTTATGGGGGTAAAACTTACCCGCTGTGGGAGCAACTATGTCTATCTAAAGATTGTGATTGAGTGCTGCGCTGTGAGCTTGTAGATCTGGTATTTTTGAAAAATATTTGCGCAAATCTTTGAATATATCTTTTTCTAAAAGGAACATTTGTCAATTGTTCATTTGTCAAACATTGACAAATGTCTTCTAAATCCTAACAGTTTTTTGAAAAAAACTTATGATGCTATAGTGAGTGGTTCTCAAACTTTTTCATGTCAAGGACCACCCAAAATTATGTTTTTAGCCGCCGACCCTCATCAACATACGTTGTTCCAGGGACCCCAGAAGCAAAGATTTGAGTTAACAATGTTGTTTAAAAACATATTTAGGCATTCAAAGATGCGCACACATTTTCACGATTTTTCAAAAAAATTGCCAAAGTATAAAATAATGGTTTATCTCAAATCTAAAGTGACACAGATGGGTTCCCGGATTGAATGAGTTGAGCTAAAAAGCATTATTTTACACTTTAGCTATTCAAAAATAGCAGATATACAAGCTCATAGCGCGGCACCGAGCGCCGCGCTACGTGCTTGTAGATCTGCTATTTTTGAAAATCGTGAACATTTGTGCAAATCTTTGAATATATATTGTTTTAAAGCAAACATTTTTAACTCAAATCTTTGCTTCTGGGGGGTCCCTGGAACTAAATATTTTGAGATGGGGGTCGGCGGCCAAATACATATAATTTTGGGGGTCCTTGAGATGAAAACGTTTGAGCACCACTGATATAGAAAGATACGTTTTTTCAGAAAACTGTTTTTCTGGATTTAGAAAACATTTGTAGAATCGGCCTCAGGTCTTAACGGGTTAAAGAAGCACTTCGACCATTTTCAATTTTGCACAATGCATTGTCATCGTCAATGACCAACTTCCCTCCTATATTCAAGGGCCTTTGAGGACGAAATAAACGTATAAGTCCCTTCGGCTCTGTGGGATCAGTATTCAACTGAACATAAACATCTGCAGTTAGTTTGTGCTATTTCTCTGCGTGGTGAAATGTCAAAGCGTTGGACATGGCACTACGCCACATATTAATGGGGGGTAAAAAATGCCCGCTGTGGGAGCAACTATGTCCAATCTAAAGATCACATTTAGGATTTACAAGTCACCCTCCGTTATGGATTACAGCCGGAGCCGCTGTTTTGGAAATAGGTCGACTTTTGAACGAGGTCAGTGCTGGTAAACTCCAGATGACAACAGCGTTGGAAGAGGACTTAATTTATACTCCTCGGGGGATATGTTGCTTCTTTTCTGCGTGGTAATAAAGATTCCATACCACCCCAGCCCGGGCACACGGTGTAAATCTCAATGCAGGCAGTGGTGGAGAGTAACATTAAAGGAGCACTTCGACCATTTTCAACCTTATCTTCCTTTTCACCATTTCTGTCTATACTCAGACAGTGTTAATTTTGACAGCAAATTCTGATTTAGTCTTTTGAATAACACATAATTTGGTTTTAGTCCTATTTTAGTCATCTGAAATGATTTAGTCTCAGTCTAGTTTTAGTCAACTAATATCACAATATTTTTAGTCTTAGTCTTTTAGCCTTAGTCTTAGTCAATAAAATGAACACTGCATGGATATCAGTGTTAATTATAGAGAGCAAATTCTGATTAGTCTTAGTCTTTTTAATAACACACCATTTAGTTTTAGTCATCTGAAATAGTTTAGTCTTAGTCTAGTCGACTAAATATCAAAATGTTTTTAGTCTTAGTCCTTAAAATTAACACTGGTCTCAGAGGAGAGCTGCGGACAGTTCAGAAACCTGCCTACCAGTGACATCATCAGTGGGCAGGTTTGGTCAAGAGTTCACACTTGCACACAATGCAAGAATGGCTTGTATTTCAGCATGCTAACTTTCTAGGGAAGAGAAAGTACAACATTTCCCTCTGAGATGTAGTGGAATAGATATATATATATAGTGTGACAAAATGGAAATACTCAAGTAAAGTAAAAGTACTTTTACATACAGTAGTACTCAAGTACAAAACTTGAGTGAAAGTTAATGTTACATTCCACCACGGCCCAATTACCAGGTAGGATTTTGCCGTGTCGGTGGATTTAGTGAGACGTATACCTTGTTGAGGGACAGACAGCGATGACACAGTGTCCCTCGGGGAGGTCAGTGGGATACCCGAGCCGGCCAATCAGCAGAGGTCTTTGCCTGATGTTCACAAATCTGGAGAAAAAATGAAATATTGCAGAAATATGAACCACGGTCTGAAAGGACGACAATGCACTTTATACTGGAGCTGATGTATTACGCACGCGCGCACACACACACACACACACGCGCACGCATGCACATACACACGCAGAGACCCTCTTACAGGCGGCTACAGGGTCGATTGTGGATCAAATTCATAACCCAGACAAAAAAATACCATCAATTCATACCATCCACCGTCTAATCATGCTCAGGGTTGCTGGTTTGAATGTGAACAAGTACTAAGTACCAAGTACTTTTACTAACATGTACGGTAAGTGAAGAAAATTACCATCATTCACTTGATGGTAATACCATTAGGTATCTTGTTATTTTTAACTAAGCTTTTTAACTTAACGTTCATGTAAGTAAAAGTAGCGATACCTCAGAATCATTCAAAATGGGTCTTTGTTATAGCTTTATTTTCACTATAAAAAATAAATAAATTATCGTTCATTAATCGTAATCAAGGCAAAAGGGCGAAATAATCGTGACATTGATCTGAAGTCACATCAAGCAGTTGGTATGGTCACACACATGTATACTAACGCACACACACTGTATGTTCATACACTGAGACACTCATGCACGCGCACAAGCACGCACACAAATGAACACAATAAGAAATGCATTAATCGAGACAGAGGCATATAGATGCAAATACTGTGTCTCTCGCGCTCTCTCTCCCTCTCTCTCTCTCTGTGAAACAAACACACACACACACACACACACACACACACACACACACACACACACACACACACACACACACACACACACACACACACACACACACACACACACACACACACACACACACACACACACACACACACACACACACACACACACACACACACACTCTTCATTGTGGGATTGAAGCCAGGGAAACCTCACACCATGATACCATGTACGTGAGGGGTGTGTGTGTGTGTGTGTGTGTGTGTGTGTGTGTGTGTGTGTGTGTGTGTGTGTGTGTGTGTGTGTGTGTGTGTGTGTGTGTGTGTGTGTGTGTGTGTGTGTGTGTGTCTGAGAGAGACTGTGTGTGTGTGTGCGTCTGTCCGGGGAAAACCTCAAAACATTACAGGAACAGGTGGCCTGTTCTCCTCTCTCTCTCTCTCTCTCTCTCTCTCCCTCTCTCGCTTGGCAGTGAGTTCTTCATCTCTCCTTTGTTCTCTCTATATCCGTTCATCCTGCTTCCCTCTCGTCTCTGCAGGTTTTGGCAGAGGGTTGTTCCTGCCCCCCCTTTCCCCCCCCCCTCTCCCTCCCCTCCCAGGGTGTTCCTCTCTGGCGTTCTAACAATTACCTCTGTCACCTAGCTAGCAAGTTAGCACCAAAACGCTAACTTGCTAGCCATGAGGAAAATATCCAGTGAACGGCAGTTCTGTGGCCGTCTGGCCGAAAATGTGGATGCCAGAGTTCAGAGGAGAACGACTAGACTGGTGTGTGAGCTGATAGAAAGGCAACCGTAACTCATATAACCACTTGTTACAACCGAGATACGCAGAAAAGCATCTCTGAACGCACAACAGGTCAAGCCTTGAGGCTGATGGGCTACAGCAGCAGAACACCACACCACACCAGGTGCCACTCCTGTCAGCTAAGAACAGGGAAACCGAGGCTACAATTTGCACAGACTCGCCTAAATTGGACAATAGAAGATTGGAAAAAAACGTTGCCCGGTCTGAAGCATTCTCCACAAACCCAGAGGATGGGTGTGAGTGAAAATGCCATTAATTCAGCAGTTTGTGAAATACTCAGATCATTTTTATGTCTCAAAGCCGATCTTTAGGCCCGACTGCTCACACTGCATTTGCAAGTGCTCAGATCGTATCTGTCACAGATCTGTGTGTTCAGACTGATTTAAACAACGTCAACCCAAAGCTGCCCTGCGTCGTCATAACTGCTTTGGTTGCTGTGGTAACGACGTAGGAGTCATTTTATCTCTTTATATGTGTTCTTCATATTCTTTGTTTTCCTCTGACACTGCAGATAGACCGTTGTGAACCCATTTTATGCCATGCCGTGAGATATGTCTTCATATATTGTTCCTGTACATTCCTGCAAGTTTTGCTTGTACCGAGGCATCCCCCCAAAGCGCTAGGAGACATTGAATTTTTCCGTCTGTCCACTGAATGCTGCTCGCCATTTCCTCTGTAAAACTTATGCTGCACTATTGGTTTGTTTTCATTACACCCCTTGCGCTCTCGTAAATCAAAATAAATTCCCGCGCTCTGTAATGACGTCAGTGGCGCTCGAGTCATGCTGCAAGTCACGTTTTGGACAGTTTGATATACAACTTGGGTGGTTAGAGCAGGTTAGAGCGTTCAGACTGAGACGCATCTTTAGAAATCAGATTTGAATCAGATTTGAAACCACCTCTGAATGTGGCTCAAGTCGGATTTGTATAAATTGGATTCCACGTGACCTGTCTCTGTTCAAATTGGATTCCAATCTGGATAATTATGCCATAGATCTGATTTAGGCTGGATTTGGCTGCCAGTCTAAACAGGGCCTTAAACCGCCTTTTTTTCCTCATTCTGATGCCTGGGTTGAACTGCAGCAGATCATCTTGACTATGTCTTCAGGCCTAAATGCATTGAGTTGCTGCCATATGATTAGGCTGATTAGAAATGTGTGTTAAGGTGCAGTTGGAGGGGGGTGTCTAATAACATGGCCGGTGTGTGTATAAAATGTGCTTCTCAATTATTAGATTAATATGGCGAGCTGAGGACCTTCTCACAGCACCGGGCGTCTCAGTGGAATGGCAAAAAAAAATGGAACAAATCGCCAGGCCATGGTGTCAGGATTAGATCACATTAGCCTATTTGAGTGTAAGCGTGCATCATCACTTCTCATCGGTCTATTTAGTTTAAGGCCAGATTCCTAAATAGTTGCATGAAAAACGGCCCAAAACCCCAACCTTAATCTGTCAATAGCCTCAGCCTGGCTGGCTGCACACCTCTAATTTATAACATCTATAAATTATACAGTTAGGACTGCAGTATGGAAAATGATCTAATTTATAACATCTATAATTCATACAAGTAAGGCTACACTATATAAATAGTGTATATATACATGAAGACCTGACGTGGCAACTGTGGCTGTGTGGTTTTTACATATGGCTTTTACATATGACTGCGACAGTCATAATTATGTAAAAAAATAAAATGTTCTTGGAGATGGCTTTGAAACCCCTTTTATACACATACTGTAGAAGGCAACAGCAATACTGTGTACATTTTGTTTTCTCTCAGAGGTTTGGAGGGCTCATTTGATGTTGGCATGATGTTGCTACACAAGTCAACAACAACTAAACCAATGCCGCTTTCCATGCCAATGTATTGTACTAAAATCTCCTTTCATGTTTGGTCGGTTAGTAATTGGATGGTACCCGTTTCATCTTGTATTGAGCACCAGTGTCTGTGGTGTTTTGTAGTTGTTTGTTATGTGTTTATGTGTGCATAACTTTTTGAAAAATGCAACACAAATATTTGAATAATAACAACAACTAAACCAAGTTTCTTTTATTTTCTTTAACAGGGACGTCAATGTTACGTTTGTTACCTTCTTTAAAAACGATCCAATACAGTACTGCTTCAATCGGGCATTTGATAAGGTGAAGATGTTAAAGGTGTACTTAAGGGTGTTCCCAGTTTAATCAGAGACTAAGCTGTATAAATAACCTAGCTCTACACAGACATTAATCTGAACCTAGTTTGAGTCAGAGCCAGGCTTTGCATAGAGACAAACTTTATACAGAGCCTAAGGCCGCGTTTAGACTGGCAGCCAAATACAGCCTAAATCAGATCTATGCCAGAAAGGGGTGTGCCGATACACTCATTTCACCAAACGATACGATACGATATTTGGCTCACAACTTCGATACGATTTCGATACGCACTTTTTTTTATTATGAAAATATATGGGGGAGAAAAAAAGGAAATGCAAACAAATAATTCTGTTTTTGCATTATTCAGACATGCAAACTTGTAGCTTTTCAGCTACAATAGCCGTTTTGAATCCAAATAGGGCAATAGTGTGACACCTGACCCGAAAAAAAAAAAACATGTTGTCACCCTTTTCACCTCGGGGCTGTTTGCATGCCTGATTATAATGATTGTAAAAAAAATGTATATTTTTAAAAGATATTTATTTTCCCCAAAACGATACATATCGTCACGAAAACGTATCGCGATATATCGTGGGACGATATATCGGCACACCCCTAATGCCAGATCCAGATTGGAATCCGATTTGTTTTATTAAGTCTGAACAGAGACAGGTCACATGGAATCCGATTTTTACAAATCCAACTTGAGCCACATTCAGAGGTGGTTTCAAATCTGCTTTCTAAAGATGCGTCTCAGTCTGAACGCAGTACCACCCAAGTCGCATATCAAACTGTCCATAACGTCCAGTTATGTGCCATTGACGTCATTACAGAGCGCGAGAATTGATTTTGATTTACGACAGTGCAAGGGGTGTAATGAAAAACAAAACAACAGTGCAGCCAGTGTTGATTTTGACAGCAAATTTGTATTTAGTTTTAGTCATAGTCTTTTGAATAAAATTCCATTTAGTTTCAGTCATATTTTAGTCATCTGAAATGCTTTACTGTTAATAATATCATAAGATTTTAGTTGATAAATCCACAGTTGATTTAGTCGACTAAAATGTATTTTGGCGGTGTCTTGATGTAGCCTGGTAAACCCTCCCTCCGGAAATCTCATTATGGGGCCAGGCTTCCAGCATGGACCCATATTGTTATTGGCATTATTCCGTTTCTTCTTCTTCTGCCACTTTTGGCAGTTCTGGCTGAACCGTGCAGTCGCTTTTTATGAAACTCGGCCATATGATAGATGGTCATGAAAAACGATCAAGAAATAATTCTCACAATCTTTCGTCGAAAGGTGGCGCTATAGCACTCAATTGAAAAATGCCAACTTTGATCAGGTACAACTCATGCCCTGTTTCACCTACAGCCATGAAACTTCGATGCACACATGCGTCTCCTCATGCTGAACAACTTTCACACTCTGACTTTTGACCTCTGACCTTTAGATCTCCCACCATTTTGAATTATATGAAAAACAGTTAAAACCTATCTCCTCCTGGAATTTTTGAGTAATCTGCACGAAACTTTTTACACATGAACTTTGGACCTATACCAAAAAACGTTTGCAAAATATCTTCCATAAGTGAAAAAATGAAGCTTTAATGAGCCAATGAATATTGCAGTTTTATGACAATTATTCATCTGCCCCTAACACATACATGCAGACTTACCATTCTTTGAAACTTTGCAGAAATGTAAAGGGCCATTCCAAATATCACTGAAACCAATCTTACTCCAATTGGTCAAACGGGGGCGCTATAGCAATTTTTTGAAAATTGAAACTTTAAACAGGCAAAAGTCATGCCTCGTTTGGCCGACAGCCATTAGACCTGCTTACACATGTGCCTTGACTAATGAGGAACACATCTATCACGTTGACCAGTAAGCACCGCCCAAGGGTTGTCCGCAATCTTGAGCAGTTTGAAAAACACTTAAACCCAGGATTTTTCAGCTATTTGCGTGAAACTGTATGATCTGTGTGATCTCCTTTTTCTCAGGTTCTTGTCTGTTGGTGGCTTCTCGCTTAAATGTGT